>NC_063212.1:13962905-14057905 GCF_017589495.1 Alosa alosa
GTGTGAGTGTGAGTGTGAGTGTGAGAGAGAAAAGAGAGAGAGAGATCTCCTGTGTGCCATCCATCAACATCCTGCTTCTTAACCAATCACCTAATCCCTATCCCTCCCTCTCTCCCCACTAGGAGTCCCAGCATGCCTCACGCCATGGACGCCATCGGCCTGCAGGTGGACTACTGGCTGGCTTCTCTGGCCGACAAGCGGCGTGAGGGGGAGCGCCGCGACACCGGCTGCAAGAACACACTCAAGTGTGCCTTCCGCTGCCTGCAGGTCAGCCGCCTGCCACCAGGGGGAGCCAGCGAGGCGCACGCGCAGGTCAGCACCATGGCCATGAGTGTGGTGACCAAAGAGAAGAACAAGAAAGGTAAGGGCAGATGAAGATGCACTCACAGAAATGTCCTTGCACTGATCATGCATATTAACTAATAGTTGCTGATAAGAACAAGATCAATGCACACACTCATAAACACAATCACTCTGTAAACAGGTACATTCACACACCATTTGCATACTGTGCCAGAAAAACCCTTGACCAGAACAACTCATATTATTTACGCTATATACTGTATGACTTTACACACAGACAGACAGACAGATACACCCATATTCACCGTTTCAAGAGAGTTCCATTATCAGCATCATATTTGTTCCCACAAGGCTTCCGTTTTAAAAATTAACATTTTTATCTTAATGAAGCGGAAGTAGATTGGGAACAAAATAGAATGTTCAAGCATTGTTTTTGTTTTCTTTATTGAAAGAGTCTATACATAGAAAGAAACGTAAACACTTGCTTGATATTGCTGATCGGTCTAACTGGATAATATCATCACTGAATGTGCTAATACCTGACCAATTTGATCTGAACATTTCTTAATAAGCAAACATACCATAATCGATGCTTTGGGCTCTGGCTTGCTTGATGGTATTGGCACCACATCAACATCAGTTATCAGTTAACCAAACTCTGAGTCACTTTCTTCACATTCACACATTGAGTGTAAGCTATGAACCCTTCATTCCACAGTCCCGCAGATCTTCCTTGGCAAGAAGCCGCGTGAGAAGGAGATGGACTCCAAGAGCCAGATGATCGAGGGCATCAGCCGTCTCATCTGCTCTGCAAAACAGCAGCCAACCATCCTCAGAGGTAACACACACACACACACACACACACACACACACACACACACACACACACACACACACACACACGTACACACACACACACACACACACACACACACACAGTTCACGTCTCATAGCTACCTAAACCTATTATATATACACCTTGAAACTTTAGCATATTATACTAATTAAATTGTGGTCAGTAAAGAAAAACAATAATGCATTTTTACTCCTGGAAAATAAACGTTCTGTCCTTGGCTTTGTCCAAGATATTGTTAATGCCAACAGGATTCTGTGTAGACAAAACTGTGAACAAAACTATGATGCAGTTTGGCCAGCTGAGTTGTGCCAATGTTGTCCATTGTCTAATTTCCTGTCCTCTATCTTACTTCTCCCTCTCCTCTCCCATTCTCCTCTCCTCCTCTCCTCTTCTCCTTCTCTCTCATCTTCCATTCTCCTTTCCTCCTTTCCTCCTCTCTTCTCCTCTCCTCCTCTCCTCTCCCATTCTCCTTTCATCCTCTCCTCTTCTCCTCTCCCATTCTCCTTTCCTCTTCTCCACCTGTCCTCTCCTCCTCTCCTCTCTCTTCTCCTCTCCTCCTCTCCTCTCCTCTCTCCTCCCTCCTCTCCTCTTCTCCTTTCCTCCTTTCTCCTCTCCTCTCTTCCTCTCCCATTTTCCTCCTCTCCTCTCCTCTCCTCCTCAGTGTCCATAGACGGCGTGGAGTGGAACGACGTCAAGTTCTTCCAGCTGGCTGCTCAGTGGCCCACACATGTCAAGTACCTTCCCGTGGGCCTCTTCGGCTATAGCAAGCCGCCCTCTTAAGGCCGGCCTCCTCTTCCCGCCCGTCAAATCCCCCCCTGCCAACCGGGATGCCTGTCAGCCAATCATAGCAGAACTGCAAGGGCCGGCCTTGTGTATTGTTTTTGTTTTTAGTTGTGTCCCGTTGAATCGTTGCTCCTTGGAATTCTGTGGAGTTTTTATTTGGCTATGGGATGGGGCATATAGATCCCGATTGTTTGTTTGTGTGTGTGTGTGTGTGTGTGTGTGTGTGTCTGAATCAAGTGTGAGGTGGATATATAGCGCTTTGTCACTTTAATTTATTTTAAAAGACCCCCACACCCCCAGTCCTCTATGATGCTCGTACTGAGCGTACCTTTATGGGGCAATGGGAGGGAACAGAGCACAAGAAAAGAACAATACTGCCGATCAGCCAAATGCCAATCCCTCATTATGTAGCATGACCTAAAAGCAGCAAAAGTGTCCCAACAGCAAGCCCTTAATGGCAGATTACTCACAGTCATGTACTAAAACTGAGCTCCAACAGCAAGAGCCTCTCTCTTTCTTTGTCTCTCTCTCTCTCTCTCTCTCTCTCTCTCTCTCTCTTTTTCTTTCTCTCTCTCTCTCTCATGCTCTCCCACTCTATCTCTCACTCTCTCTCTATCTCCTGCTTTGTGTCCAAGACCTGCATGTTGTCCCCTATGACCGTTATCTCTGAGCAGCAGTATATCCTACTGGGAACTTTCTCGGATGTGGTTTTTAAATATGACCACCATTTACTGCATGTCTGGGACTCACTCACTTGTTGGAGTCCCTTATGGCCACAGATTCTCAGATTTGTCATTTGTTTTGTCCAAGGCCCCTGTCTGTTGGTGGAGTTTAGTTTAACCAGTGAATCTGTCCGTATGTTTTTTCCGTTTTTAAAAGTGTTTTCCGTTTTTAAAAGTGGCCTTTTTTAAAGAAAAAAAAAAACAAAACAAGATCCTTTAAGTCATTTTTTCCCTTGTTTAACTACTCCAAAGATCACAGTTTATGCGAATGTAGACTAAAACAGTTGACAGTACTTGTGTAGTTGGGCAGTTGGTGTTGATGGGGACATCAAACAAAATGGCTGCCCTCTCTAAGAAAGAGATCTGTCACTCAAAGATGGGTAGCAAGGGCTGAGGCTGGTGGATGACACATGACGTGACTCCCTATTAAGGGTGTCCTTCACAAGGAACACCCATAGGAGACCAAGTGTTAGTTCACACATAAAGTCAGTATTTTTCATGCTTTTGTTTATGTAGTGTTAAAACTTTTTTATTTGTATAATGTTTGCGATGAGATTTTGTTTGTCTGCTTTTTTTTTTGTAGGCGGGCCTTTGGCTTAGGGTTTTGCACAGGTGAACTGGGGCTGGCACCCTATTGGTTGTTTCGCTATGCACTTAATCTAATCACAGCTTTTCCCGTGTGTATCTATAGGTTATGTGAACCACCCAAAGCACAACATATGTTGCTGTAGCAACTTTAACCCCCTCCCTCCAACATCCACACACACACCCACACCCACACACACTGTCCCCCACCCATACACACACTTACACATCAGCAAGGGCGCGGGAACATTGTTTGGCAGCTCTAGACATGTCCATGTGGCCGTTGTATGTGGGGATATTGTGATCCGTTCTGTCCATGTTCAGTGACTAGTGTGGACATAAAAATGTGGAAACAAAATGTTAAAAGTCGTTAAAATTGTAGTTAGTTAGTGAAACAAAAGACAAATATCTATGGACACGTTGTCCCAACTAAGATACAGTGTACGTGTGTTTGTGTGTGTGTGTGTGTGTGTGTGTGTGTGTGTTTTAGTGTGTCTGTTGTGAGGTTTAGTACGTGTGTATGTGTGTATTTTGTTTAGTTTTTAAGGTGTGAAATTTTAGCCTTTGGTGTGCCCTGGTATGTGACTCCCTGGTACCCTGTGGTAACCCTTAGCAACGGATTACAGCAGGCAAGCCACCACGACCTTGTACGTGTCGAAAGAATTTGACCTCTCCCTTTAATCAACAATGTCCAAATAACACAACTTGCCCATCATAGAGATGGGCATGACCTGAATGTACTTCTCCTATTTATGTATGTGTGTGTGTGTGTGTGTGTGTGTGTGTCCGTCCGTGCGTTTGTGTTTGTCTAACAGCTTGCCTGCAATAGAATGCACAGGCCTCTCTTACGCACCTACCCACACACACACACACACACACACCCACAGATGTGACCTTTAAAAACGTCACACTCCGGTGACAGTGATGGCTTGACCAGGGGTCGTCTCCAGGGCAACCCAGTCTCTCCCATGTGGCACATGATAAAGTATTATTTGAGGGAAAGAAAATACGAGAGAGAAAAAAATGAAAGTATTAATCTTCTAATGGGTCAATATGTTCCGTCAGTGTCCGGAAGGGAGAGTGGTGTAGAGTTACAGCCTCTGCAGTATTGCGGTGGAATGGAGACACTCTCTTTCCCTTTACCCTCTGTCTGTCACTTAATGTCACACTATCATGTAGTTCTCGCACAAAGACACTTGGAGCTCACCAGACACTCAGTATGTCCATTCACATTCTCTTTCTTTCTTTCTTTCTTTCTTTCTTTCTTTGTACTGTTTGCCATGGTGCTCCTGAAGCTGTGTGCTCCTTCTCAATAGGAGGCCTGACATGGATGGTGGGTTTCCGTTATCTAATTTAAAAGCCCACAAATCCATGTTCTTCAAGGGGGGGAAGCAAACACAGGGGCCCAAACTAGCCCTTGCCCTATAATGGAAAGACTCTTAGGATATTAACTGCTTCAATTAGTCCACCATGTTAATCATTATGTTTGGCTGATTCTTCCCCTCCTACCAGGGTGTAGAATGAGAGTGGAGTGGAGACATTACTGTTGCTAATGTTATAATGTGAAGGATCAGTTCCCCACCAGGGAAAATTACAGCCAACAGCCTTTACTTAATTACTCCACCTCTTTGCCAAGTCTGAGGATTCAGTGGCAGAATTGTCTGATTGTGGTACAAGTAACTACCACACTCTCTCTGTCACTCCTCCCCTCCCACCCTCTCTTTCTGTTTTGCTGTCTTTCTGTCTCTCTTGTTGCCACTGTTGTCTAGCTTTCTCTGCCACAGGGTGTGGCAGAAGGCTTTAAAGTAAATCTGTCCCCCTGTAATTCAAAACTATAACCAGGTGATCCATGGATCTTTGTGCATGAACTAAAACTAAACTAAGAAGTCCTTCCCTGCCCGTTGACACTGTAGTAAAACCTTTAGACCCTATACACAGCCTCTGTACAAAGGAGCCATCCTACTCTTCTGTCAGATATCACCCACATAGGTAACCAGACAAGGGCTAGAAAGAGACCCAGGCTAGGCTAGGCCCGAGGTCATTTCTGTACAGAGATTCAGCAGTAGCGGATGGTTTTCCATGAAAGGGTTGTTTTAAATAGGAAATCGGTGACAGAGTCAAGCTTTCTCATGTCTTTGAAAAAAAAAAAGGATTGTGGGTAATTTTTGAGAAGGAATCACTGCCAGTACATCAGTTACATTAACATCATCACTTGTGTCGGAGCTAGGTGGCGTTAAGTGTTGATGTTCAGTATTTTCAATGTGACGTGTGATTGAATAATGTGGGATGTTTGTTTATGTTTCTTTGTTTCCTTCTGTCTCTCTTTCTCTGTCTCATAAAAAATATCTCCATCGTTTTTTTTAAAGTCGTCCGTTTTTTTATTGTAGTTCTTCCTGATCTACCCGTATCTGTGTCTGTTGTTGTGGATTTAATGGTGTGATCTCTCCATATTTGGTGCAAGGACGTGATTGAGATGTGCCCAGACTAGAAAGCACACAAGCTGAGTTGTAGTAGCCCAGTTTTAACCACATCACATTGCATTTGGTCCTTGGCTGCTCTTATATTTGCGGTAGTAGCATTGCCACACACATACAAAGGCTACGTTCACAAGGCTATTCGTCACATGCTCCCAAGCTTTGAACTCTCTCTTAAGAAATGTTCCAGAATATGGCCTCCAGAAGATGTCTTCTTGCAGCATAATGCATCAATCAATATCTAATGCAGTCGTTTGATCAGCATAATGTTGAACTATGAAATTCACCGTTTGGAAAAGAAACATTACGAGAGACACGAGCCAAGCTTGTGGACGTGACAAGTTAAATTTAGTGCACACTGTTGTATTCTTCTGCAAGTCTTAGCCATCTGCCTCTTTGCCTATAAGCGACAATGCTTGTACATATCATGAAGAAGTGCTTGTAATATTACCTGTTTTCTTTTCAATGTGTTTTATTTTTTATTTAACATTTTTTGTAGTAATGCTTTTTTCATAATTGAGTTGTCAATACGAAAAACGATGTGGGATGATGACATGTGGACATGTTTACTGTGTTTTTAAGAATAAAATAAAAAAAAAAACATTCTCTTCATTTGTAAGTTATTGTTGAGTGCAGGTCACCAGTCTGTTTTGTGTGCGATGTTTGACTGTGCGATTAGATCAGTGTCCCTTTAAAGAACGAGAACTATCACACACATAATAAATGCAGGAGGCACATTTAAAGTTGCCGTATTTTTGTTGGTAAAAATAAAAATACCTCTAGACCAAATGCATCTTATGGCAGAGAGGATTAAAATATAGCATTGACCAATAATTCTGAGTATCAGGTGTTTTATTTGTTTATACTTTTCCCAAAAAGAGATCTGTAAACAAATGCATTAGAATGTGTAAAAGACAATCATTCTGCTGTCCTATAAGGAGAGTGGAATTCCACTGTATTTATTTATTGTGTCTGGTGCTGACATTAGGCCTTGGGGTAGAATTTATTTGCACTTAATCTCTAGTCCTGTAGCCAATTGTCTTACGTGTCATTACACATGACATATCACATCATTTATAAATTGTATACCAAGGCATGAGAACTAGGTTAAAACATAATTGGTTCAGCCAAGATGGTTTATGTTTTGAACTGGCTTGTCTCATGTAGAGCACTTGACTAGGTAGGATGCTGTAGCCTAGGCTAGCCTAGTTATTCTGTTACTGTAATATACAATAGCAGTATACAATTGGTGATTGGCCCAACCCCCGCCTAGGGCAACTAGGGGCGCAAGCTCATCCGCATCCAGGGCGGGGCGGGGTTAGGTGGTTGTTGGGTAGTGGGCTGGGACAGGGATGATGTCAGCGCGCCGGTCAGAAAAGCCTGTGGATTCTGGGAGCGTTTACGCACCAGCCATTTTCAGCTTCCTGCTGTCATCCTCGCCTCCACGCAGCGAGCGCAGGAATAAAGAAAACAACTGAGACTTGCCTTCTTTTACGTGGATCCATTAGCGGCTAAAGGATCAGAATGGATGAATTAAAAACGCCCCGTTCTGTGAGCTTCGTTACTGCCTAGTGAGCGCAACTGAGTTTTAGGTTCGTCAACAGGCCGATTGAAAACTACTTGGCTGACTAATTCCTAACGGGCTCGCTCGCATTAGCTAGCCACGCTAGCGTAACTGGTTACAATGTATCTCCACGAATTCTAGTGATATACGAGCCGGCGTTACATTATTTAACATCACTGCAACTTGCACTCTCTTTGAAAACAGGTCTTATCGACTCTTCAACGACTTTCAGAGGATCTAAACGTATCCCTGGCGTTAATAACGTGCAGATAAAGGTAAGCAGTCTCGGCCATCGATTCAAGTGCACTGAATTGTTATTGGATTATTTAGCACTTTCGCTGTCCTGTAGGCCTGTAGTGTAGCCTATGTCTGGGTCACATCTGAAATGTCAAAGGCCGAGCGTTTTTGGTGCCGTGTCAGTATGGACTGAGCGATGATGCAAGGCGGGCATCTCATCACTAGGTCAGGCTTTGTTACAGGGACCAGTAGGACGTTAGCCTACCGGCTAAAAACACGAGATGCGCTCATCTCCACTAGGCTACATGGTAACAACGCAGGCACGATTATTTTTAACACGATAGTTGCACTACATCACATTTGTTATTGAGTTTATAATTCAAATAGCCTAAAGTTATATTTGTGAGATGGGAATAGTTAATTCTAGACTAGCCTCATATACACATGCTGATGACATTGCCCTCGGTCAGATGAAATGTATCACCAACTTGACACAATGTCACAAGTGAGCAGACTCTTGCGTAGGTTTGAAAGACAGCCTTGTTATAGGCCTGTGCGTATTTATTCTTGGAGTTTTAACGCCATAAAATACACAGTACCCTAAAGCACATTATCGCCCTCATTAGCACATTAGGTTGTGTTGCACAATCAGTCTTACATGGAGATGATCTTAGCCTGCGAATTGGCACGACGTGTTTACAAATACAATAGGATGGCGAAGCTCGCTCGTGCATTAACACGAATGGTCTGTTGGAGGACACATAACTAGACAGTGCAATGTGAACATGCAGACTTGGATGTGAGAGACTGGAAGTGGAAGTCGTTCGATGTCGGTCACCTTGATGCGCGTCATCCCATCAAGTTTGGTTACTTTACACAGACCCTTCGGTTTATTATGCGTAATGCAGGATATTTCGCCTTTTTGTGATTGACTTAGAAATATGTAACTGAAGGAATACTTTTTTTATATTATGCCCGTTATCCTAACCGGTATTCCAGACATCTTATCTCTCTCCGCCCGGATGAAACGGGCACCCTCTCTTGGTGCATTGCAGTCAATAGACTGAGGGAGAGGGAGGGAGGGAGGGTGTGGGCGAGGGCCTCCTGGTGGCGAGAGAATAAAATCTCAGGTACTCGGCCACCACTAGGTGAGAGCTCGGAGCCGAGTTGCGCAGTCAGTATATGCTAGCATCCGCTGCAGCAGACAGACAGCCGGTTTGTTTACATCTGAGTGCGGGCTAAGTTTTGAATGTGGTTTCGAGACGAGAATAGACGACGCTAAGTAACCGCACCATTCTTCTTCTGTTAGAAGATCCACGTGAGTTTATTTTCCACCTCGGAAGAGTGTTTGTGGCGCGTAGTCTATTCCCATAGCCTCGGTGCCATCTGCATAGTCAGTATGGAAGCCATCACCCCAGCTTTGTTTACAGTTAACCTACTTATTACCAGATCACTTGGATGGGACCTCAAATAGCTGAGTGGTTGCGCTGGTGTCGCAGAGTAATTGTAAGGCCATAAGTAAATTGCCATTAGGCTATGTGTTATTGCTGTTGTTTTTTTTTGCAAACAGACACTAATATTCAAAAGCTACGAATTCTCTATGTGTGGACGCTGGAGTGGGCTCGGGGTTGGCTGTCAGATATGTCAATAGCAACTGCAACACTTTGTGCCGCCGATTCCTTCCAGCCCTTTTGGTTTTGTCCATTTCCGTTTGACTGATCATCTGTCAAACTGGTGTACCGGTCAGTCCGGGTGCGTTTTGCAGCGTCTGCACAGGGATGTTCTCGCGCAATGGTGCCCGAGCTGGTGGGAAGTGTTTCAGGAAGTGAATAATTGTGACGCCTGCAATTTAGTCATGCAATATTTAAAATAGCCGATTGGCTGCTAATGTATTGGTGGCAGAGGAGCTATTAGTCATGCCTCATATGGCGCCACGCATATCTGAATCATAGCAGCAGATTAATGTTTTCTGGTCTCTTAAATACAGAGAAAGCTGGTTGCTAAAGATGTCTGTCATCCGACTGTTTACACTGCAGCCAGCCTCTTTGGAGTGATTCAAATCAATGTTACCAGGCATTTTAGCCTTTTCACTCTTCTCTTCTCTTCTCTTCTCTTCTCTTCTCTTCTCTTCTGTTCTCTTTATGGTCCTTTCTTTTTCCTGAACAAATAATTGACAACAATCCAAAATCAACTTTTCTACTTGTTCATCTATTGGTCTTTTCTGATCCCTCTCCTTGCATGCCCGCTCAACCCCATCTCTCTATCTCTCTCTCTGCCCCATCTCCACCAGCCCATCTGACCGAGGAGCCCTAAGTCCCCACCCCCCCGGGCGATGTCCACCATGGTCTACCCACGCGAGGAGTCCCTGGAGCGCCTGAGCCAGGATGAGATCGTGCTCAACACCAAGGCGGTGATGCAGGGCCTGGAGACGCTGCGCGGCGAGCACAACCAGCTGCTGGGCTCCATGCTGGACTGCGCCCAGCTGCCCGCCGCCACCCAGGAGAAGTCCGGCCTGCTGCGCAAGAGCCTGGAGGCCATCGAGCTGGGCCTTGGAGAGGCACAGGTACGTGGCGAGAGAGAGGGGAAGGAAATGGCTGGGTGAATGATGGGTAGAGAATAACTGGTGATGGTGGCTACCTGGCTGGAGGCCATTGAGTTGGGCCTTGGCAGAGGCATAGCCAACTGGAAAGGTAGGGAGAGAAACAGCTGGGTGAAGGGGATAGAAGATGGCGGCGGTGGTGTTGGTCACCTGGAAATTACCATGATTTCATCAAGTAACAGTTCCTTGAATTAACGTTCTTGTGATGTTCCTGGAACAACAAATTAGAGCCTTGGAAAGGCACAGCTAACTGGAAGGGAAACGGTTGGGTGAAGAAGAGCATTGAAGATGATGATGATGATGATGGTGGTTGTTGAGGTGGTGGAGGTTGTAACCTGGAGGCTATTGAGCTAAGCCTTAGAGTGACGGAAGTGAAGTGAAAGAGGGGTGATGGAATAGCTGGGTGAAGGGGCAAGAGATTGATGTGATGTCATAAGCTGGAGGCCACCTAGATGGGCTTGGGAGAGACAAAGGTCACTGAGAGAGGGTTGGTGAGTGTGGGGTTGAGGTGGTGGTCAAGGTGTGGTTAGCTAGGGGAAGAACCCATGGGAGGAAGAGGTTCAGGTTACAGGAAAGGAAACATGGCCTAATAATTAAGTATGCAAGTTCATACTCCAAGACCATACTACAAGAAGGTAAAAGAGACAAGCTGCAAAGATTTTATATATAAGTTTGGATGCTTATTTTCATCATTTTTCCTTCATGCAAGTTATATAAAATCACAAACTGGTGATCAAGTCAGGATGACTTTGAAAACATCCCTGATTTATTACAGTACATACTAAATCCCCTGATTTAATATATTAAATGGAGTTCAGTGGTGAGTAATCAAAGGATGGTGGTGCTGATGCAGGTTACCAGGGGGACCATTGGGATGATGTCAGGGTGATGAGCCCAGACTGTCTTCCCCACGGTTCTCAACAGGCTGGACACCCTAGCACACACACATCCCAGTGGGGATGATTAAAGGCTGGGAGAGGGGTCTATTCAGGGGGATATGGAAGTCTGGGAAAAGGGTCTACTCAGGGTGTTGAAGGTCTGGGAGAAGGGTCTACTCAGAGGGAGTGCAGGTCTGGGAGAGAGGGAGAGGGGGGGGGGGGTGAAGAGAGATGACCAGGGCACCAGGGAGCCGTAAGATTGGGCAAGGGTCCAAGGGTGTGAGGACATGCCGGGCTTGACCTTGGGGAACTAGATGATGGCAGGGCAGCTCAGCTGTGGGTGTAAGGCACTGATAAGCCAGATGAAAGAGAAAAGGGATGAATATGCAACATGGCACTAGTCAGAGTGGAGTAAAGGATATACCCAGAGCTGGGATTTGCCCAATGGCACAAGGCCAGAGGCCGAGCTGTAAAGAGACAAGTGAAAATATTGTGAGATATTACCACTCATGATAAGAATTGGAATAGCTTGTCATTTTGAAATACATAGTCCTCTTTACCAGCAAGCCAAATACAAAAGCATAAAAGCATTTGTGGATAATTTATCTGAAAGGACTAAAAAGTCCAAACAAAACTAATGAAATTCATAGAAATTTGCAGTAAGGGATGAGGAACATTAAATGAAGAAATAGGATGAAATAGCCAACCCATTCTCACTCGCTTAATAGTAATAAGTCATCAATACAGTTCAAAATGATCAAAATCAAACCTATGAAATTCATAAAACATTTGTAGTAAAGAATGAGGAACATAAAATGAAAAAACATCCCACCCATTCTGACATACTTTTAGTAATAATTCACCAATACAGTGATAATAATTAAACTGATTTCTTTGCACTTCCCTCCCACTTTCTGTTGGATAATGGAATAATAAATAATCCATTTTATAACTTTAAATAAAAACACACTTCCTCCTTGATCCTTTCTCATCTCTCTTTTAACAAGTAAGATAAAATAAAATAGGGAATGTTTTATGTTTGAATGACCAATAATCTAGCATTAAATAATCATAGAATGGTAACACCTAGTCTTCCACCCTTCTTGCTTCTCAAGTACCATACCTGTAATAGCATTGGTCTCACTGTCCTCTCTAATAACACTTTTCCTCCCCATTGCTGTCTCCATGTCTTTTTACATAAAAAAATAAGCAATTATATTTTAGTAATATAACATAAAATAATAACACCATTAAGAACACTACCAACACCAATTTTATTGGATAACATAACACCTCTCCTTTCTCTTCTTGCGTACATGTACACAGATATCCCCTCTCCTTACCCTCCCCATAACCCCTCAGGTGACAATGCAGGTAATAACACAGGTCTCCTATCTCATCTCGCCCTCCTCCTCCTCCTCCTCCTCCTCGTCCAGGTGATCATTGCGCTGTCCAGCCACCTGAGCGCGGTGGAGTCGGAGAAGCAGAAGCTGCGGGCGCAGGTGCGGCGCCTGTGCCAGGAGAACCAGTGGCTGCGTGACGAGCTGGCGGGCACGCAGCAGAAGCTGCAGCGCAGCGAGCAGAGCGTGGCCCAGCTGGAGGAGGAGAAGAAGCACCTGGAGTTCATGAACCAGATCAAGAAGCTGGACGAGGACGCGTCGCCCTGCTGCGAGGAGAAGGCCAGCGAGAACAACAAGGACAACCTGGACGACCTCTTCCCCAACGACGACGAGCAGGGGCCCAGTGCGTTCACATTCCCTCATTTCACAACATTCCCTCATGTTGGCCTTTCTGTTTTACTGTCTGCTTTCTTTCTTTCTTTTTTTCTTTCTTTTTCCTTTTGTTTTTTTTGTCTTTCTTTATTTATTTATTCTTTCTGTTGTCCTTGTGTATTCATTTCTTTCAGTTTCTTTCTCTCTTTTATTTTACAGTATATTTCTGCTTTTCTTTTATATCCATTCCACTGATAACCATTAACCAACAGAGATTAATAGCAGATAAATTGATTGAGAGTACTACTAAAGACATTGGGATTCATTTGCCATATAAAATAATTTCAATGTTTTTGCCCCTGAATATGAATGACCATTATATATCACAATATGATTTGAAGTTTCACAAAGTCTCATATGACAGGCTGCTGCTCGAAACGGGAGTCTCAAAATCCCCGATAACCTTTGACCTCTGTGTGTCCTCTAGATCAACCGAGCGGTGAGGTGGCAGCTCAGCAGGGTGGCTACGAGATCCCGGCGCGTCTGCGGACGCTGCACAACCTGGTCATCCAGTACGCCTCGCAGGGCCGCTACGAGGTGGCCGTGCCCCTGTGCAAGCAGGCCCTGGAGGACCTGGAGAAGACGTCCGGCCACGACCACCCCGACGTGGCCACCATGCTCAACATCCTCGCCCTGGTCTACAGGTGAGCCACCTGGCTTTGGTTCTATTTTTTTGGGTGTTTTTTTTTTTTTAGCCTTTATTTGGTAGAACAGTGAATAGTGGACAGGGACAAGGCTATAACTTATGTGTTTGTTAGTGAAAACAGATTGTGTTCAGCTGAATAACAGACCATATTTTTGGACAAATTATTAGGTAATTTGCAGGTAATTGTAAGGCTAAGACTAGTTCCACTTACTTTTTCTTTCCACTGTATATTGTAGCCTTTGTCTAGCTTTTACTTGAGAGGACAGAGAGAAGACAGGAAGTGAGTGGGAGGTAAAATTGGGGCGCACATTCAGGAAATTGCTTTATACTTACATTACATACAGCTCCATTAGTAAGACTCAACTGTGGATCCCTGTGGGCACTGGGTACACAGAGTACAGACTCCACCACTGCCCTCGCGCGTCCCTGAGCCCGTCCCACTTTGATTTCTAATCAGAGGCCAGACTGCAATCTGGACTTACTGTTGCAACAGCCTCAGATATCAGAATGAGAGATTATGGTGAAGTGCTGCGTCCACAAACCTTTGATGCGATGTCGTGGTTCGTCTTACTTCAGCCATCTCAGTTCTGCATGACGGGGGAACCTTCCTACAGCACTGGGTTTGTCAGTTTAGAGACACTGCAATTTAATTTGCTATGAGAAACTCACATAGTTGACCCAGACACCCAATTGAAATGCCATGTTTGGCTTAAAAAGACTAAATGTACCCATTAACAAAAAACACAGAATTCCATAATGTATGTAATGGCAACAGTTCAAGGCTTCTGCTACAATATTTTCTCTCTGTAGATGTAAAAAGTTGTAAAGGCTTATTTGAGGAGCTTGGTTTGTTCTTCTGAGCATCACAGACAGTACAAATTGTCCAGTGTCCTCCCGGTTTGTTTGTACTTGGAAGCGCTTCTGGGCGACTGCAGAGACTAAACTCCCCATGTCATTTGACCTGACAGTCGGGATAGACCATGGCTATGCAGTGTCTGCAGATCTATGGAGTCGGACTCTTGTTTACAGGGTTCTATCTGGGGCTGCCTGGCCGGAACTAGGAGCAAGTAATGGCTTGTCGGGATGTCTGAATATCCACATTTCTGGACTCTAGAGATCAGAATAAGTTGAAAATATAATTGTCGTCAAAAGGATATTTGTAGTCGGGTCGTCAACCCCACTGAGGTTAGATACAGGCCTGGATTTGTTTTGATTTTGTGAACACGACACATCACGTGTATGTTCATGCCACAGCTGAAATGAGTAACGGCACGCCTCTGGTTCTAACCAGCCTTAGGAACAAGGGATGTTCTTGCATGTGTAATAACATCCATCAGCTGAACCTCTCTTATCATTTGAGTTTAGTCTAGTGACTCTGTAAAGCAATGCTAGGCTAATACTCAATGTCAAATGTGCAATGTACATTTAAAGCTAAATACGTTGCTTTGCGTCTTCACAGGTAATTGTCCATAGCTTTTAGTGAAATAAAATGTCGATTAATGGCTTCATATGCTCTGTCAGGGACCAGAATAAGTCATTCAGATGTCCTTCACTTACTGTAGCCTGTGAAACATTTGTAACACATCAACAACACATTCCTTCCGTGTTACTTTATACACTAGAGGAAATGTAGCTGAATTACCGGTAATAGGAACAATATTTAGTCATTGACAAGGTTGGGAATAATGTTTTTTTTTTACATTGAAATAATAGCTGTGTCCTTCAAACTTTGCTTTTGCACAGTTAGCGCACAGCTTCCTGGAGACCTTGTCATGTGTTATGACTATGACTACTTACCCATATCTAAGTGTCTTCCTCTTCTCTCTACATTCAGAGACCAGAACAAGTACAAAGAGGCGGCGCACCTGCTCAACGATGCGCTGGCCATCCGAGAGAAGACCCTGGGCAGAGACCACCCCGCCGTGGCCGCCACGCTCAATAACCTGGCCGTGCTCTACGGCAAGAGGGGCAAGTACAAGGAGGCCGAGCCGCTCTGTAAGAGGGCCCTGGAGATCCGCGAGAAGGTACCGCAGGCTGCTCTGAACCATTTAGGGCCTAAATGGAGGTGTTATGGAGGCAAATGGAGGTGTTAGGGCCTAAATGGAAGTGTTATGGAGGCAAAATGTAGGCAAATATTGAATAGAATCTAAAGAAGTAAGACAAGGCAACCGTCGCAGGCTCATAACTCTAATCAGCCCCTTTCTATTTTTCAGGGCAATTTTGATACGTTATAATAGAAAACAACCTTTAGTGTCAAAGTGACCAACTAGTAAGAAATGTAGAGCATTAAACCACATATTAAACCATTTAGGCAAATACGAGTATAAATGTTTTTTTTTTTTATAAAGTAAGAAAATCAGCTCTAGGACCATTACAGTTTGTGGTGCATCAACAGCAGCAGACAGAAAAAGAAATGAAAGAAATGTTCATATTTATTTTGCATCTGTTCAGGTCTACTGTCACGCTTATCTGTACATATGTCCTTTGTGTGTGTGTGTGTGTGTGTGTGTGTGTGTGTGTGTGTGTGTGTGTGTGTGCTCAGGTGTTGGGGAAGTTCCACCCTGACGTGGCCAAACAGCTGAACAACCTGGCGCTCCTGTGTCAGAACCAGGGCAAGTATGAGGAGGTGGAGTACTACTACCGCCGTGCCCTGGAAATCTATGAGAGCAAGCTGGGCGCCGACGACCCGAACGTGGCCAAGACCAAGAACAACCTGGTGAGTGGTGAACACCTCCATAACCCGCATCAGAGATCTGTCTGTATAAAGGGCTGTTAACACCGAGAACGATAACTATAACATTAACAGCACAAAAATATAATTCTAGTTCATATGAATGACGACGTCCACGCATAAACTATAACGGTAATGAATAGCAATCAGAATCCACCAGAAAAACCACGGGGGGTCGTATATCTGCCAAAACGAACCATTTTACTCCAGCCTAATTATGACCGCCGCGCAGCGAAGCGGCGGTCATATAGGTTTAGTCAGATTTTTTTTTTTTTTTTTTTTTTTTTTTTTCATGCCCAAATTTCCGTCAATGATTCCCGGGACACTGAAAAGACCGGGTACACAAAACTTGGTGGGCATGTAACCCCACATGGATAGCATGGAACCATCGTTTTTTCGTTTTGATCTGTAGCCCCCGCTGGACTGGACCCCCGAAAAGGAGGGTAGGGCAGACACAGTTTTCTGTGAATATCTCAAAACCGTAGGGTTTAGGAGGACCATTTTTTTGTATGTTGATCTCAAGGGGCCATGTCAACCCATTCCATAACCACTCATTTCATGTATAGCCACCTAGTTAAACACAAAAAGTAAAAATGAGGTTGTAATTGAAGGTATCTGTGACCTAACATAGTCAAAACTGCATGAAATTGGAAGTGTAGGATCATTATGACACCCTCAGTATGCACGCCAAGTTTTGTGGAATTCCGTTCATGGGGGGCCACACAATAAATTAATTTATGTTACTATACACCAACTGGCCTGTAGGTGGCGGAGACAGTTTTCGGAGAATATCTCGAGAACCGTGGGGCCTAGGAGGTCCACCTTTTTATGTATGTTGGTCTTAAGGGGCATGTCAACCCATCCCATTACCACTTATTTAATGTATAAGCCCACCTAGTTAAAAATTAAAAAAGCAAAAATTAGGTGTTTTCATCTCAATATCTCTGGCTGACAAGGTCAAAACTGCACGAAATTAAAAGTGTAGGATCATTATGACACCCTCCAAATTTGCATGCATACACAAAACTTGGCATGCATTCGGTATGTAGCCCCACTAGACTTTTTACGGAAAATTTTCATTTAGGCCCACCACCGGACCACCACCACCACCACCCCGTGCTGGGCCCCTGAACCGCAAAAAAAACAGTTTTTCCTAAATAACCCTGAACCGTGGCACTGAGGATGAAGAATCTTTTATGGTATGTTGGTCTCAAGGGGCCCACATCAACCCGCTCATAATCACTCATTTGTGATTTGCACCCCCACCCCCGTAAAAATGAAAATGCAATATTATTCTGCTTTAATCGCCCCTATCTTCAGTTAAGATGTTCAGAACTGCACCAAATTTTATGTGTATGATTGACCTGGCATTCTCTGGGGGTATGCCAAGTTTAAGAGAATTTCATCCATGGGGGTCTAAAAAATTAGGTTATGTGTACATTTAGTGACTGTACACTCATTGGCCTGTAAATGGCGGTGCACAGATATACACATGTACACACACAGGCACCCACATACTATCGGTATTAGAACGCCCATACATAATTACAAATTCAGTAGGATTAAAAGAAAGCCAAAATAAATATTCATCATCATCATCATCATGGCTGCATTTTCAGTATTGGCAGAAGTAGTCGTTTGTCCACTAGATGGCGATCGTTGCAGTGAGACGTAATTTTGTTGGAAGTTAAAAGTGGGTTGGAAAAACAATGGACGCTTCCTACAAGGACTGTAATTTACCGCAGCGAACATCTAATAAGGATAGGACGATGTTCACATGAAGTGTAATTCCCATTTCTTCTTGAAGCGAAATAAATCTGAGGATGTTTATCGGACATGCTTGGTTTTACTGCAGGTAATGCGTTAATCTTGTAATATCAATAAGGACCTAGGTAATGTTACCGTTAGCGTTGGTTGAGTGATGGAGGCATTTGATTGATTGCATTTGTAGAAAACTATAAATGCGGTTATACCAAAGCAAATGTATAGCAGCACTGTTTGTATCTTCGACTGTCATTTATTGCACGTGCTACAAAATCATTCTGTGCAATGGAAGATTTACCAACGTTACACCGGTCTGATACAGTTTTGCCTATACATGCGTGAGACTGAGACGCCTGTTTATTTTGTTTAAGTGCGTGCAGGGTGTGAGAGGGGAATCGATGTGCTTTGATTATAGCTTGGTAGTTGTAGTCTGTGAAATTAAAAAAGCACGGTGTGTGAAGTATCCAAACAATGACACCTTCATTTCATTATGGCTGCTTTAGCAAAACACCTTAAGCTACTGTGTTGTGGGTCCCATTTAGAAGTGGCTACTTCATTCGCGCTTTCCTTGACTCATGGAGCTGCGTGAATGTTATTACAACTTTTTTCGCCACGATATGACAGTTTAAGTCCGGCTTGATACTGTAAGGCGAAGCCATTGGTTTCAAAGGAGATTTTATTTGTGTCGCCAGCATAGCCTATTGACAATTTATGTTGTAAATAGGCCTACCTTATAATCCTACCTTTAGCTTAGGGAAGCTAACAGCTTTCTATTAGGATCTAGTTTGTTAGTTACCGTTTTGTCATAACTCCCTGATGCATTTTTGCATTTAGAATAGCCAGAGCGTGTATATCTCAATCGGAAAATTAAACAATATCGGTTGCCTATGGACTAGGCTGGGTGAACCCAGGCTGATCTGCCCGCTATTTATTTTTTTTGATTTCTTAAAAGATTGAGCTTGGTCTGATGAAAGCCAGACTAGCCATGGACCTCAGTTAAACAATGCAAAGGAACATGAATCAGCCTATATTTGCACGAACAATAACGGACAAAAGCTCTTCAACTTTGGCCCGTTAAAATGTGTATGAACAGTCTAGCGACGCATTTCATCAAGGCCCATTTGGACATGTCAGTTATTTGCACCACTGGTTAGATGTAAAACAGCATTTCGTTTCAGACTAGGCTACTGTTACTTAATTTGTGCATTAACAATAACGTTTCAGACTACTGTTACTTAATTTGTGCATTGACAATAAAGTATTACATGAACTAAAGATGACACAAATCTTATGTAGAAGAAGAAACCTTCACAAAAAATCCATCCATCCAAAAATGACCTTTGTTTTTGATAGCTGTTGAAAACGGCATGGAACTGACAGATGTTTTTGTTTATAAATACATAAAAAATAAATAAATAAATAAATAACATTATGCTGATACCTTTTGCTTTTCCCAAATACAATGTAGCCTACAGGTGTAAGTGACCTTTCATCAATCCAGTTGCAATGGATGAACTGTGATGAACTGCCCTACTAAAATCTCTAAACAATCCCCTGATTGTTTAGAGATTTTAAAGGTTTTATAACAATGCTACATCTTCTTTGGCTATTCTACAATCTATTCACCTTTTCAGCACCAGTAGGCTACTTTCTGTGCAGCCGCACACACACACTCAGGCATGCCAAACAAGCATACACAAAAGTTTCAAGAGTGGGGGATGGAGTAAAATATGGAGACAAATTGAAGTGTGATTTATTTTCGCGGAACGGATGTACAGGACTGAGCGGCGGTCATATTTTGTACCGCTATGCGGTACATCTAGTTATAGGGTTGTAACTGGTCTTGTGAAATAACATCTGAGCATTTCTTGGACTGACCTAAGTTTTATACCTTCTGTGTTAACATCACAGAACAAGGTAAAATGCTCTGTTCATCCATTCCATCACCCCATTACACACACGGCCGGCAATGCGATGGCAATTTATGGCAGGCAACCGGCAAAATTGAATAGAATCTAATGGAGTGAAAGGGGAAACACACACGGCAAATGAAATTACAATGCAACCGTCACGGGCTCATAACTCTAATCAGCCTCTTTCTAATTTTCAGGGCGATTTTGATACGTTACACTGACCAGAAAGCTGTTTTCTATTGTATCTCCACTGAATTGATGGGAAATCGTGTCGCCAGTAGTGTGTGTAATAAAGCCATTAACAGAATTCCACCGTCGCGTTCGACTATCGCATCGCTGGCCGTGTGTGACGGCCTTTAGTATCAAAGTGACCAACTAGTGAGAAATGTAGAGCATTAAACCACATATTATTGAAATATTGGACATAATGTAGAACATTAAACCACATATTGAAATATTGGACATAATGATCTATTCCACTTTCTCTCACATTCCTGGTGTGAACGACCCTTAAGAGTAATAACAGAACAACCTGGTGAGCAGTGAACACCTCCAGAACGCTCATCAGAGATCTGTCTGTATAAATAGAAGAGTAATCTGGTTAGCACGTCCACAGTTATTAGAGATCTGTCTATGAAGATACAGCCAGGAGTAACCAAAGAGTAATATAAAAATACAAAAACATTGCCTTTTTGTCTTTGACTTTGACTAAGTAAGCTATGATAACACACATTTTTATAATATATAATTAAATGACTTATGTAATTTGTTCTAACAATGTATTTAGAATGTGTGAAAATGAACGTGTTGAAATTTTCTTTCACACACTCAAACAAACACAGACACACACATATTCACACACTCACATATGCTGTCAGCAGCTGTTTATGGTGGTGGTCTAAAGTTAGCTGAGTTCAGCTACAGTTCAGAACCCTGGCGGGCAGGTCTCACCTCTAGAAGACTCACTGTCTCCGTGCTGATCTCTTGTTTTTCCTTTGTAGTCTTATGCTCTCAATATCTACCGCTGCCACTGTTTTTAAATGCATGCTATTTCAATGGGCCAAGTAATAGGGGTAAGAGCCTACTTCGCTTCTGTGGTGCTGATGGACTAAGTAAAGAGTTCAAGTGTCGTTGCACTTTTTGTGGTAACTCCAATGCACTTATTATATTACATCATAAGCATGTGATCATTCATCGTTTCAGTAGGAGACTGTCACTTTTGATGTGTCAAATCTGGCAGGACATTTGCCAATTTTGATGAGTCTAAAAGTAATCTCTTAATCCCCTGCTTGTCTAGCCGCCAAGGTTTGTTGTTCACCCCCTGTGTGCTGTTTGTTCTTTCTCCAGGCCACCTGCTATCTGAAACAGAGCAAGTTTAAGGACGCCGAATGTCTGTATAAGGAGATTCTGACCCGTGCCCACGAGAAGGAGTTTGGATCTGTCAACAGTGAGTTCAGCGTCACATACACACACACACACACACACTCACTCACTCACTCACACACACACACACACACACACACACACACACACACACTAGAGAGGAGAGAGGAGAGAGGAAGTTGGTTGTTTATCTGTCTTGTGTTGCTGAATCAGCCTCAACAGTCAATAAGTGTGCTGAGAATAGTGTCTGTTTATCCTGGCTAGCGTCATACCGGGGACAGCTTAACTTGTGTGTGTGTGTTTGAAAGAAAGAAGAACTTAGTTAATTTTTTTTAAGCTCTTTGACGTCGCCCCCACACACACACACACACACACACACACACATACATACATTGCACACATTTTTTCACTCCTTATACAGTTCAATTACAGTAATGGTGACCTGTGTATGGTTCGATAATCGTATCCTGTATGTGAGTGTGATTAATCACGGCTCTGTCCCCCTGTGCAGATGACAACAAGCCCATCTGGATGCATGCGGAGGAGAGGGAGGAGACCAAGGTGGGTTAGCGCCCGAGGCTCTCCACATGGCTAACCCAGTGGGAGACACCTCTTAATGAGGGGTGTGTGTGTGTGTGTGTGTGTGTGTGTGTGTGTGCCTGCGTGTGAAGGAGAGAAAGAGCATGTATGTGTGAAGATGAACTGGCTCTGTGTGTTAATGAGAATGTTAGCATAGGTGTTCTTTGATGAATGTTGTGTGTTGATGGTGTGAATGTTGGCGTGTGTGTGTGTGTGGTAAGGTGGGTGATTGGATGAGTGTTTGTATCACTGAGTGACTGACAAATATGAGAACAAAGGGGATAGATACAGTGAGCTTATATAGTGTCCTTAAAACCATGTGTGTGTGTGTGTGTGTGTGTGTGTGATGGAGAGAGAGTGCATGCATGTACCTTAACGCTAAATTATTGATCCATCTCTGCAGGGTAAGCGGAAGGATTCCGGTCCCTATGGAGAGTATGGCAGCTGGTATAAAGCCTGCAAGGTTGACAGGTGAGCAGTGTGTGTGTGTGTGTGTGTGTGTGTGTGTGTGAGCCCAAGGTCATCCTTTAATGTCGAGAGAACAAAGACATTTCCTGCATTAGATACTCATTATCGCCCATCTTCTCCTCTCCCCCTCCCTCTCTTCTCACACTCCCTCCCTCTCTTTCACTCCCCTCCTCCCTCTTTCTCTCTCTGGTCCTCTTCTTGAGAAGTCCCACGGTTAATACCACCCTAAAGAGCTTGGGGGCGCTGTACCGGCGTCAGGGCAAACTGGAGGCTGCTGAGACTCTGGAGGAGTGTGCTACCAAGAACCGCAAGCAGGTACGAGTGAACACACACACACACTCACACACACACACACACACACACATAGAGAAACACACTACACACACGCACCTCAGAGGTGTACATCCCAAGGACTGCTTGCACCACTGATTAGACACACAACACAAACAGACAGGTTAAACTTTGTGTCTGTTTAGAAAAATGGGTTCTGTAGTTCCACACATAGAGGATGATGTCACATGAGGTCATTGCCAAAGCACGAACACTACACAAACATGCATCTCATATTCTGTTTTTTTTGTCTCATCTGTCCACCCATCTTTTGTCTTTCTCTCTCCCTCTCTCCCTCCCTCTCTCTCTCTCTCTCCCCCTTCTCTCTCTCTCTCTCTCCCTCCCCCCCTCTCTCCCCCCCCTCTCTCTCTCTCCCCCCCTCTCTCTCCCCCCCCCCCCCCCTCTCTCTCTCTCTATTCCTCACCCTCTCTCAGGGCATCGATGCCATAAACCAGAGTAAGGTGGTGGAGCTGTTGAAGGACGGGGGTCTGAGCGGGGCGGAGCGGCGCCAGAGCCGCGACGGGCTCAACGGCCCCGGGGGCCAGCGGGGAGACTGTGAGGGCGACGAGGCCGAGTGGAACGGGGTCAGTCAAAGAACCGCACGTTTACTCCGTTAGCCACCAAAAACTACTGACCAGTGACCAAGTCTTATTGATCTCGTGTCAAAATCAAAAAATCTAGTTGGTATTGTTTTCAGTATAAAGAGACCTACCTAGCACTTTCTCGTAAAATCATTTTAAGAAGAGTTCATTTAAGAAGAGTTTTCATCCTGAAAACAAGTACATTTGTCTGCCAGTGCGTTAAGCAAATTTGTCCTAAAAACAAACAGATTTATCTGCCAGTGCGTTGAGTAAATTTGTCTTGATAAGACTCCTTAAAATAAGTCAAAGTGTTCTTAAATTAAGTCAGTCTCATACTGGGAACAATACCGAACAGATTATTTTGATCTTAATATAATATTAATAACACTTGGTTAGATGTTATTTTTTGCGGTGTAGAGTTGATCCCTCTTGTTCATTTATGTTCTGTTTTACTCATATGCCACCAAAACCACTACAAGTGACAATACAGCAGTCTGTTCTGTTTATTAGTGTCACCCTTGTTGTCTATTCCAAAAAACATTCATTTTTATCCTTTTTCGTGCATGAAGTTGTTGACCATCTTTTGTTGTTGTTGTTTTTTTTTTCATGCATGTTTTGTTTTTATCCTTCTTGCTTTGTTGTGTAGATTACTACTTCTGTTGACCGAATGTGTTCTGAATATGAATCTGTTGGAGTTCAGTTTAAGGAGTTTAACGCCTGCAAATCAAATAGCAAATGTTCAATCTCAGTCTTGTGTGTGTGTGTGTGTGTGTGTGTGTGTGTGTGTGTGTGTGTGTGTGTGTGTGTGTGTGTGTGCGCGTGTGTGGGTGCGTGTGTGTGTGTGTGTGCGTGTGCGCAGGATGGCAGTGGTTCCCTGCGTCGTAGTGGCTCCTTTGGGAAGATCCGCGACGCCTTGAGACGCAGCAGTGAGATGCTGGTCAAGAAGCTACAGGGCAGTGGCCCTCAGGAGCCTCGCAACCCTGTGTGAGTTTCTATGTGTGTGTGTATGTCTGACAGAGAGAGTGTGAGTGTGTGTGTGAGAGAGAGAGAGAGCGTGTGAGAGAAAGAGAGAGAGAGTGAATAGGTCTAACAGTTTGGTATCTGCCTGCTTTACAGTATGAAGAGAGCCAGCTCCCTCAACTTCCTCAACAAGAGTGCTGAGGACCAATCACAGGTGTGTCTTATATACACACACACACACACACACACACACACACACACACACTCCGGCCTCTCCTTTTTTTCTCATCTCTCTCTCTCTGTCTTCTGTGTCTGACTCAAATACTCACTCACTTTGGGGAAGCCGTGGCCTACTGGTTAGCACTCTGGACCTGTAACCGGAGGGTTGCCCGTTCGAACCCCCGACCAGTAGGCCGCAGCTGAAGTGCCCTTGAGCAAGGCACCTAACCCCTCACTGCTCCCCGAGCGCCGCTGTTGATGCAGGCAGCTCACTGCGCCGGGATTAGTGTGTGCTTCACCTCACTGTGTGTACACTGTGTGCTGTTTCACTAATTCACGGATTGGGATAAATGCAGAGACCAAATTTCCCTCACGGGATCAAAAGAGTATATATACTTATACTACTTATCTTTATTCGAACTACTATACTTATACTACTATACTCTCTCTCACTTACACACCCACTCACGCAGGCATACACAGTCGTCCCAAGCTTCGGCAGTCTCTAACTCCTATTCGCTCTTCTCATTACAGGACGCCAATGCCGGCCTATCAGAATCCAGAGGCCTAAGCGCCAGCAACGTGGACCTGACTCGGCGTAGCTCTCTGGTTGGCTAAACCTGTAGCTTTGGGGGCGTGACGAGGGGCGGGCCCAACGTAAGAGCCCAATCAGGACAGGCTGTCAGCTTCCAATTTCAGTCATGATTCGTTTATGCCCACAAAATGATGTTCTCACTCAAGATTCCTTTTTCTTTTTTTAGAAAAATTAAGATGAACAAAACCACAACAAAAAAAGAGTCGCTGGGAAAATAAACACCCTTCTGTTTTGACACAGCTCTTGGGACGCAATAGAGCTGTCTGCTTGTGCTGTAAATGATGCTCATATCATGCAAAATAACTTATCAAACATACTGTATATTTAGATAGATTACAACAAACAGAGACACTTTAGCATGCTGCTTACTAGACCTGAATTGGGGAGCGGAGGATGTCTGTACTTAGTGACATCTAGTGGCTTTTTAGAGGTACTACAGGTTGGCAAAATCGTGAGCGCATGGTACAAATATAGCCACACAGTAAACACACACACACTCACTCAAGCTGAGTTACTTAGTTTTCTTAGAACTGCTGAGTTACTTGGTTACAGTCAGGTTTCCATGACGATGACATGACGGGGGAGTTGCTTCTCACCAGTGGCATGATCCATGCTGCATGCCTAAATCTCCCATTCCATGGAACTCACTGCACTAGCATGCTATTGCTAATAAACACCTCCATCTCACAAAAACAAAGATGGGAGAGTATAGAGACACCTTCTGGAGTTATTGGGAGAGGTGAAAGGTCAAATGTAAAGGCCCACTTTATTGCATTATTGTGATCATCATCATTATTATTATTATTATTATTGTTATTATTAAGAAAGGATTTTAAAAAGCGACAGCAGTACTGAATTTGGTCTGCACCTCACGTTTTGCCTTCTGGTTTGTATGTATATACGGTTTTAAATTATTGACTTGGGGGTTTGTTTGTTTGTGTTTTTGTTCTGTTTGTTTGTAAATAGCGCACTGGGATTTTGTTTACAATTCTAGAGCTTAGGGGATGTCACTGGAATTTGGAAAAATAAATAAATAAATAAATAAATAAACAAACAGACAGATTGCCGGGGTGAGTGGAAGGTAAAAACGACAAGAGTGAAGGACAGATGGCAATGGGATGAGTGTTTTGGTGTGGCTCAGTTGCAGTCGCTCGCTCAGCCACTTAACTACACACACACACACACTCACTCACTCACCAAAAGTGTGGTGTGTTGCCCTCTGTGCACTAAATCTGAAAGCTGTTTTTTGGCTCCCACCACACACTCAATTTGTTGCCGTCAGCCATGATGTCTCGTTTGATATCTTTTTGGTACGACCTGTATATACAAATGAAGAAGAGAGAAAAAAACACAACCTCACGCTGACTGGAATGTTTCGTTCTGTGCTGCATTTGTTTCTTTCTTGCTCCTTGGAAGGGGTGGGAGAGAGGGTAGAAGAATAATCGAACAATTCAACAATTTTGTAGCCATTTTGCTGTGTAATAGTCACAGGGCATTTAGACGCCAACTTTGATTGACTGAACTGGATGAGTTGCAGATTTTATTTCTCCAAAAAAAAAAGACTTGAAATGCAGAAAAGACTGGAAATGGAGGAGTCCAAACTCGTACTCAGATCATGCCGTACTTGTCCTTGTGCAATTTTTGTTTATTTGACCCTCGTGTTAATCTCCTATTCCTGTCCTGTCATCTCATCCGCTTGTCCTTTTCGTTGCCTGCACTTACATTAGCAAACAGTAGGGGGCACACTCAACCTCCCTCAATAGGCAAACTATCTTTGGGCTGGTGGAGATGTGACCTACTGAATGAAAAGATGCATTGAATGTTAATGATGGGTTTGATCTGAGAGCAGTTGGACTGTTTTGAGAAGGGAAATAAGTAGCGTTGAGGGAAGTAGAGTCATAGCTGGAGAAAGATCGAGATGGAGCGAGAGAGAGGGAGAGAAAGAGAAGGATGGAGGGAAAACAGAGAGAAGGTTGGAAAACAAGCAGTTCAGCCAGACTGCTTGGGGTAGAGAGAGCCTGGGGAGCTGAGCTCATCCCGCAGGTGTGGCTGCAGATGCCTTGGCTGGAGACGGTGCTGATCGAACTGGCCTGCGGCACTGGACACTGGAACGGATGCGGGCCGCATCTTACTCAAAGCCACTCTCAGGGAAGGGTGTGCTCATCTGTGTGGGAAAGGGACTTGGCTGGGTTATGACCAGAGCTGCTAGCTGATGGGTATTGTTGGGGAGTGATGTCCCAAAATGTCCCAGCAAAGTCAAAACAATACAATCCTTATTATATGGAGGAAATGTTTGTGGTAAGAGTACGGAGAAAGGAGGAGGAGAAGGAATAGGATGCAAAGGGATGCAAAGGGAGATGGGATGACACTGTGGAGGAAGTGTGGATAGAGAGAAAGATGGAGGAAATGTGGATAGAGAGAAAGATGGAGGAAGTGTGGATAGAGAGAAAGATGGAGGAAGTGTGGATAGAGAGAAAGATGGAGTGACGGCGAGCCAGAAAAGATAATGCGGTCACAGTTCAATGTGTATTAAAAAAAAAAAAAAAGTCACCTAAATGTATCTCTGTCTCTCACACATGCATACAGTAGGTTTCGGACAGCCACAGGCTGGGTGTGAACGGTGATGTGTGTGTGTGTGTGTTTTGCTGTCTTCAAAGCTCTTATTGTGAGCTATGGTATTGTTTTTTTTAGAATGTGAAACTCCCCTCCGCCAAATGTTTTGTGTGTGTGTGTGTGTGTCTCTTAACCAGTTTCTCTCACATCCACATGAACACACACACATACACACTCAGTCTGGTTAGAATGTAGCCTGCAAATTCTATTGAAGGAGTAGGAGTGTCTTGGGTATGCTTAGTTTACTGTATTCCCTACTCTGATGGTCAAGTTCTTAAGTGTGAAGGGGCCAACCTCATGTATATTTTAATAAAAATGTTCAGTAATATGTAATGACAATAAAAAAAAAACAATGTTCCACTTTTCAAAACTGAATTCAGTGTGTCCGTGTGTTCATTTGTTGACATAAAAAAAAAGAAAAGTGAGACTAAAGCATATTATATGTGTGTCAAACTAGTCGTGTGTGAGTGTGTTTGAGCGTGACTACTAAGACTGTGTGTGTGTGTGTGTGTGTGAGAGAGAGACAGAAGAAAGAACTTCACTCAGGACAAGGACAAGACGAGATGGAGAGCAAAAGAGAGATGACAAAAGCAAGCGACTTCCTGTTCGACTCTTCCGACTCTTGTTTTACCAGCGCAGCATTCACCAGAGGAAGCGAAGCAGCGAACACACACACACACACACACACACACACACAGAGTTCTCCACAGGAGACGTCACCTTATACACACCTATTTACAGACATACACACACACACTTTGGGAAGGTAGAATGGCTGCCAACAGACCCTCTTCTGAAAGCTTGGATTCTGGAATCTCAAGTAAGTGTGTCTTCCTTGCTATAAGTACAGCCTTATGTTTTTCACTCTAAAACAGAACTAGACTAGACGTGCAGGTCTCAGATTAGCCTCTTACATATTTGCTAAAGAATCAGTGTCACTCACAGATGACTGTAAGACTAGAAAAGGATGTGCTGGAATGAGTTCATAATTTACACTAATCCCCCAATTGGCTTCTCAGAATCAAAGTGACTCAGATTAAATGAAATGTTTGGAAAACTGCACAATTGCCTGCATCATAATAGGCCTTTGTTATCTTATCTTTCTGATAACATTATGTTTGTTACCATGTCTGATCCTGCGGACATGGTGATGCACATCAAGTGACTTAAATAGCTTGACAGTTATTCAGTCTTGAGCATCTTTTTTATGAATACAGCTGCATATTTTAATATAGCAGAACTGCATAAAATCATAGCTGCCAAAAGTTGAGAGCAGTGAGTTTGAGTTGACCTTTGGGCATGCCTCTGCTATCACACCTTCCTCTCATTTTGACACTGCTGTGTTGCAGGATGAGGTTACGCTTAGTGACCAAGCTTACCTAATAGCAAGCATGATCACCCTTAAAAGGCACCATAAAAAAACATATCAGTGAGTTACTGAACATAACTATCAGACGTACATACAAAACATATAACGCATAGATATCATTAAGTTACTAAACATATCATGAATTTACAAAACAGCACATGTCGACTACATACAGTCAACATGGAGTGTCAGAAGCCTGAGAAAATGCATACAGGGTCGGACTGTGAGTCCTGTTATGACGCTTTCTGTCTCTCTCTCAGCTATTAGGTTAGTCTGTGGGCTTCCACTAACCTCATCTGTAGCTTTAAAATGATGTGGGAGGCTAAAAGGGCTATGTGCGCAAAAAGTGTGTTTATAATTACACTGGTCAAATGCAACTTTAAACTCAGTGCAGATAGGAGAGCTATCCCTGTTGTCCAGATTGTCTGTCAGAATGTGGACTTGAAAGGGCGTTAGGACAGGGACCTGACATAGTCAGTGTAATAGACTAGGACTAGACTAGGCCTAGAAAGTTAGAAATAGGCTAAAATGGGAAATGACAGCTGAATCTTTTGCCAAAAATCCCCTACAATTCTCACATATGACCTTAATGTTTGCAAAAAAAATCCCTACAATTTTCAAATACCTTAATGTTTCCAACCAGCTATGCAATAACTTGTTTTGTGTTGTCTGTTGTAGCATATGACATCTATTTAAATACCCACTATTAACTTTATTCTCTATTCCTTGGTTACTTCTCTCTCTCTCTCTCTCTCTCTCTATCTCTCTCTGCAGCAGCCTTCTCCTCCATGTCAGTGGGGTCGGGTTCTGTTGGCGGTTCTGTTAGCGGTTCTGGTCTGGCACTGGTGAGGTTCCAGCTGGGTCTGCTACAGGAGGTGGTCCAAGCGTCGTCAAGGAGACTCAGCTTCCGCTCAGCCAAAAGGCTCGCTACTGAGATCATCGAGAGAAAGGTCAGCGGTCACACACATTGGCACAGACACACACACACACACACACATCCACTTATTTACACACACAAGAAGTCAACAGGGTTCGTGTTGAGCTTATTGTTTGCATTCTCTCATATTCTTTTCACTCTCTCTATCCATGGCATTCTTCATCACAAACCTTATCTACATTTCATTCACTTGCTCTTCATCAACTTTCTGTTCATCATCTTCCTCACCAACTTGTTTTGAATAGTTTCACAAATAAATTCAGTCATGCTGCTCTCCCTCTCCTGCCCCCCCTTGTGTAAATCTGTCCAGTTGCCATGATATTGTCACAATACTGTCACATTTAAACCATCCTTCTGAATATAGTCTTTGTAGAATTTCCATCTAGGTTATAATGGCAACAGATGGCTAAGAGATTAAAGGCTCTCGTCCCTGAAGTCTGTTGACTCGGCTTTTTGAATGTCTGTAAAGAAAGCATAATACAAAATCAAAAAGGGACCATTTTGTGACCTGAGGATGATCAATATGGCCGCAACACGTGGGCCCATTTCAAAACAATTTCCCTTGCTGTATTATTGGCCTTTTCCTCCATATTTTTGCTTCTAAACAGAGTGCCTTTGCTTCTTTCATTTTGGAGTCTCAGGACACCCACTCTCTTGTTCCACTGTACTTGTTCCACAACTACTTGGCAAACAACTGTCACAGAAGTTAAAACAAGTTCACACTTGTATTAGGTGAAGGAGTGAAGACGCTGATATGATGTTCTTGAAATTCAAGTGCTACAGGATGATGCTAGCAATGCTAATGCTTTAGGGTTAACACTGGGACCTCATCGCTAACTAAATGGGTGCTGGCCATTGCTATACACAACAGGGGTGTAAATATCGCCATTGGAATGTGGTAAACACCAGTCCAATTTAGACATGTCAAGTAAAGTCAAGTTACTTTTATTTATATAGCGATTTTGTATGCAGAGTGCAACCCAAAGTGCTCTATTGTGTGATCTGATGATTCAGATGTGAATGTTTTATACTTGACTAATGTTTTATTTGATCAGACCTGTAGTATGTAGCCTTGGAAGACCGTGTGTGAAATAAAAGTAAGTAGTAGGTAAATACAGTGAGGAGAGCATAAAGGGCTTTTCACATTCTCATGCTCAGGAGAATGAAGAGTGTCATGTCTATCCTGTACACCTGTCCAGTAACAGCTGCACTGGCCACAAAACCAGAACCTTGTTATAGGTTAAGCCACTTTAAACCATTTTACTGAGAAACCTCTACGGCTGTATAGTCAGTTAATGCTGCATGCCAGCAGTTTATGTTAAATGAGGAGGTTTATTGCTTACAGCGTTATAATATTATTCTGTCATCACAAATATTTTCATTACAGTGGAGTTAATTTCTTTGAATCTTAAATCAAAAACTGTGAGGCATTTGAATTATGTTGCGGTTTTCAAGTCTGTCGCCTCTCGTGTATCTGTCCGTAAGCCCTTCAGCTGAAGATTTGTGTGCATCTGGCCTTTGAAGATGAGATGAAGAGAATACCTGGGGTTAGCCTGTCAGATAGCCTGTCACTATGGCAACTCTGTGTTTACCCAAGACAGGTTCAGGCTCTGCAATCTGTGAAGTTTCAGAATTTCAGATATACAGTGCAACCGGAAAGTTTTTCACATTTTGTTATGTTTCAGACTCATCTTTAATTCTCATAAATCTATACACAGTACTCCAATGCTCCACAAAAAGCAGGTGTTTGGAGTGTTTTGTAAATTTATTTTTTTTTTAAATAAAAGGCTGAAATATACCATTTACATAAGTATTCAGACCCTTTAATATGACGTTTGCAATTGAACTCTGGGGCATCCTACTTCTATCAATGGTCCTTGAGATGCTACTACAACTTGATTGGCGTAAATTAATTATTTGGACATTATTAGGAGAGGCACACATCTGTCTATGTAAGGTCTCACAGTTGAGGGTCTATATCAGACTGAAAACCATGCCACAAGGTCGAGACAATTGTCCATAGACCTACAAGACAGGATTGTGTCAAGACACAGATCTGGGGAAGTGTACAAGACCATTTCTGCAGCATTGAAAGTGCACAATAGCACGGTAGGCTCCATCATTATCAAATGGAAAAGTTTGGGACAACCAAGTCTTCCTAGATCGGGTCGCTCAGGCAAACTGAGTAATCCGGGACAGATGGCCTTGGTCAGACAGGTAACCAAGGACCCAATGGTCACCAGGAATGACACCAGAGTTCCTTTGAGAGGATGAGAGTACAGAAGGTGTACAGAAGGACAATCTTTCCTCTGATCAAAAAATCACAGGGATCACAGGGACACTGCAATAGGAGAGGCTATTGTTAATCTGTGGTCCTGACTCACCGTGGTCATAAAATATCCCATGGGTAGAGTGTTCTCAGTGTCCTGGCCAAACTCCCAACCTGGCTCATTCAATCTGCCCCCTAATCATCCCTCCAGTGTAATTGTTGGTTTACACATTCTCTCTCTCCACCTCAAGCTGATGTGTGGTGAGCATTCTGGCGCATAATGGCTGCCGTGCATCATATTGGTGGGTGCTACACATTGGTTGTGGTTAGGGGCCCTCCCCCTTTAACTGTACAGTATTTTGGGTGCTCTGGAAAGCTCTGTATTAATGCAATGTATTGTTGAATTGAATTGCCTCTGAAGTACATTTGGCACTGATCTACCAAGGAACCAGACCGGACCAGTTAATATTATCTACTGTCACATGGCTGTTTCAATTGTGAAAATAACACACTGGGCTGATGATGATGCCTTTGTAGTTACGGTGACCACCGCCATGACACTAAAAATGAGGACACTTGTGCCCAAAAGTTAGGACAAAGGTCCAAAAGAGAGGACACAAATGGAATCGGAGTAACATATAGGGTAAGAACATTAGAAAATAAACCATTTCTATAGAAGGCACCTATTTATTATAGCACAATTTATTATAGTAACATTTGTTGTTGCTTTTTTCACATTAGTCAGCTATTTCCAACATTCCCATACTTATTATAATAACATAGTAACATTAGTTTTTTTTTTTGTGTGTGTTTTTTTCCCCACATTAGTCAACAAACCCACCTTTGTAACCCAATCACTTTTTAGGCCAAGTATACTTCCGTGTACAAGGAATTTGAACACACAGAGCACACAGTGAACACACAGTGAGGTGAAGCACACACTAACCCGAACCCTTGACAGCAGTTTGGGGAGCTGAATAATAATAATAATAATAATAATAAAGCTTTATTTGTATAGCACCTTTCATACACAGAATGCAGCTCAAAGTGCTTTACATTTGAAGCATGTAACACAATAATAGTCAGTCAGTGATGGGGTTAAGACTGCCTTAACCCTCTTACCCCCACAAGAATATGGCAACTGTTCCCATATTCCAGAGAAACCCGAGCAGAACCTGACTTAATAGGGGAGCCCATCTGCTTCTGGCTGGCAAGCCCAGTAGCAGATGTAGAATAATCTGAAAATGTAGTCTACAGGATAAGATGAGTTAACTAAAAGCCCTGCCAGATCTTTTAAAATATTTTGAACTCCCTACTTGGTACAGAGGCAGGGTGTTCCATAGTTTGGAAATGGAAAACCAGCAACCCACTTTGTTTGTGGAGTTTGGGTAATGAAAAAGATTAGAATCTAAGTTTCCTTTGTGGTTGATACCAGTAGGCCCATTCAGAGCTTTGTAAGTAATTAACATAACCTTAAAATCAATTCTATAGTAGTGCAGTTCATGTGTGTTCCTTTCTTAGTCTTAGTTAGGCCTCCTGCCTGATGTTTTTGGGAAGACCAGTGAAAAGTGCATTGCAGAGTCTAACCTGTAGTGAGAGAACTGCATCTTGTTGAGTTAAAAGGGCCAGAGGTGAGGGGTTAAGCCTTAGAAGGGCACTTCAGCCCGGGATGTGGGCTTGGGAGAGCAGTTGTTTTCATCCCAGCAACCCTTCAGTTACAAGCCCTAATTAACCATGAGCATGCCCCAATGTATGCATATGTAATTATGTAGGCCTCCTGCCTGGCCTTTAAGACAGTATCTGATTCTTCATCCTAACGCACGTCTGGCCCAGATCTGATTCTAATGCAGTCTGAGATGTACAAGAGCAACACCAGAAAGATGTACAAGAGCAACACTAGGGCCATTTCAGAGTATGATGCCAACTGGGTTGAAACTGCGAGCCTGCGACAGTGTGTGCGTGTGTGTGCTTGTGTGTGTGTGTTTGAATGGGTGTGTGTGAGAGAGAGAGAGAGAGAGAGAGAGAGAGAGAGAGAGAGAGAGAGAGGCACACAAGGGTGTCTGCTTCTGCTGCAGTTAGGGGGAGAGTCTGCATCAGGCAGGGGGGCCTGTGTGGTTTCAGCTTCTGCTGCTAACTTTCCAACCACAGACACATACACACACACACACAAAACACACACACACACACACACACACACACACACACACACACACACACACACACAGATAGAGAGCAGAGAGAGAGATACAGAAAGAGAGAGAAAGACAGAAAGTGAGTCTACACTCTGGCCGTACCATTTTGCTTTGCTTCAGGTTCCACCTTTGCTCTTGAGCGGAAGTTTCTACACCGCATACATTCTTGTGTGGCTCAGGACATGACATAAAATACAGACGAAGACGGATGAACACACGCGGACACACCCCCTGTTTTTATACACACACACACACACACACACACACACACACACACACACGACCCACACACAGAGAAAGCCCACATACACACTCAGTCTGACGACGTGACACCTGTCTCTCACACTTTTTCATCCCAAACAACATTGTCCCTCCTTGAGCACACTTAGTTCCCCATTCATAATTTTTTTGAGGTTTAGTAAGAATGGTGAAGTGTCTATCCACCCTGTGAACTTGTGCAACGACTGCTGCATAGACCACAATACAGTACAACAGCACAGCACAGTACAAGTTTCAGATGTTGTGGGTATGACAGAAACAGGAATGGGTAACACGCGTAACACAGAAGTGCGTAACTGAAGCGAGTAAAAAAAAGCTTACGCGCGATTTAGATAGATAGACAGATAGATAGATAGATAGATAGATAGATACTTTATTGATCCCCTGGGGAAATTCAAGGAATTTACGCGCAAATATTACTTATTCCCCCTATATTACTTTGCAAAGTGCTCTGGCATTAGAAAGAAAATCATGCAGTCACAGATCATAGATAGATAGATAGATCGATCGATAGATACTTTATTGATCCCCAAGGGGAAATTCAAGATCATGGCTGAGGAGGAAACATTTGTTACATTTCCTCTGCAGCATTCCAAAATCTTACACATCACACACAACAGTGAACAGCTGGTACAGTTGTGCAGTGAGTGAACTTCCCTCCCAACACGAGGTGGGTGGCAACAGCTGTGATAGCTAGCTTCCTTACTAGCACACCCACCTTCCAGTCCAAGATGCAGAAAGTTCTCGGTGTCAAGCCCTGGGCTGGACTGCAGAGTCAAATGCACTGACCTTGGTATTAGAGAATCTGTCTCTGTTGTCTGTAAAAACAGAAAGATGGAAAACATTTTACAAGATGAACAATACTTTACCCTGAAATCCATTGACAATGATAAGATTAATGTAGATTATCTGTGCCTATTTGACATTTACTTTTTATGGGTCAAATTGGTACTTGAGACCATCTGTTTGCCATAGTATGGGTAGACGTGGTCAGGGTCGTGGTTGTTAAAGCACTGTGCACCTTGGTGGCGATCTTATATTCAATTGTTTTCAATACAACCCCGCACACCAGCGTCAAACTCTGCCATGTAGATTTAAGGCTCTATTTTGGCGATCAGAAATGGATGGTCAGAGGCGCAAAGTTTATAGACATAAAGGCATGGCCAGTCCACATTCAATTATGTGATCAAACTATTATGTGATCAAACGCCGGGTACTGGGCGGAATCTGCTTGCACGTGAGACCATATGGAAACAGGGATTCCACTAAACCTTGCTTTACTAAAACCTCTTGGTGACTAGCAGAGTATAGCCTACATGCATCTGCACTCATCTATATGAACTCCTAGGCAAAGTTAAACTAACTTCACTGTGTTCTCACAGTCAACGACAAAAAAGGTTCTAGTTACAGTAATTACTTTCACTGACTGAGAAGGGGTTACCATAGAAAACATGGCCTGAAAAAAGCAACACTTAGCCCAATAATGATTGAGTGACTGAATAAAAATCCTAAGGACATTTATCCTGAGGAGTTGCTACTTACATCTTGTGACAGTGCTTCTTTAGCTGCGCTTTATATGCACCTTTCGCTATAGACCAGATTTATCTTGGTCAGTGGCGTAATGATTTTTAGAGGGTGTAAGATAGCGATTTTTAGATCATGCGCCAAACCACACGGCCCGCATCAAATTCAAGGCTCCCACCTACTTGAATGCCCTCATACAGACATACGCTACCTCCAGACCGCTAAACTCCTCGGATCTAATCCACATCTAGCTCTACCACCGCACGCTCAGGCCAATCCAAGCTTTTCTCATCTGTTGTTCCTCGTTGGTGGAACACACTGCCAGTTCCTACAAGGGCAGGGACATCCCTCTCCATTTTCAAAATCTCCTCTCATAGCACCACTTACATCAAGTCTTGCTGATCCTAGCACTTACCACCTGTCTTGAACTGACACTCAACTGTTTAAAAACAGCACTCACTGATGCACTTATTCTTACTGTACTCTACCGTTTTTAAATTGTTCTAAAATTGTTGAGAGAATTGCTTTAAAACTTAAATTATTTACCATGTTGTTAGTTGCTTTGGTTAACAATGTGTCAGCCAAATGTAATGTAATGTAATTGCCACACCCCTGGGTGCAAGGTTTAATAAAATAGGAGCGCAAGGCAAAAAATCAACACTTTATCGAATGTAAGATAAAAATAAGCTTTGCGTCACACTTTGCACCAGGTGCATGATAGGGGCCTCTGATTCAGTTGTACGTTGTTGGCATGGCACCGCTCAATAAAATCCATTGTTTATCCAGTATGTCACTCTGACACTGGCACATCAGTGGCAAAATTTGAACTGGCAAACATTGGATAAACAATGGATTTTATTGAACGGTACCGACAAAATACAACTGAATCGTAATCTATACGGCAGCGTTGGTGGCAGAGTTAGACTCTGGAATACAGAGTTATATCGAAAATAACGGAATCTAATGTATCGGAACTCCCCCTATTACCGTCGGTCCCGTATTTCCACCGTCTTGCGTGTATGTGTCACTTAATATCCATTTCTATACAAACCAAGACGGCGGATTCCTAAAGAAACGCAAGCACCCACACCATAGGTGTATCTAAATTAGCTATGTACCAAAAATTACATTTTACCATGACTCGAAGAGCTGTAAACGGTGTTGTAAGGCTGTGTGTACAAATCCGCTTGGAGCTCCTGTGGAATTTTAATTTCATGACGAGAATTCTCGGTCTAACCGTTCATGTGCCATTGAAATGGCGTAAATAGGCGACCCACCAGGCCAGCACTAACCTCCGAGCGTGGTAAACAATATCGGATATTTCAGGCAGTAAAAGCCCCGGTGAGAACCAAACCAGATTTGGTTCAAATCTACACACCTATGGCTTAAATATTAAAATACATCATTGTTTTAGAATTTTCGAACGAAAGTGGTGGTAATTGGAGGCGTTACGATAGTCGGAACCCACAAACGGAGTGCACGGCATTCATGTCGAAATGGCAGAAAAACATTTCACTTCATAAAATGCATTGATCTGCATTGCTAACATGTACTAGCAAGCACTTTTTGTCCAACTGGCTTTAGCCATTGTCATCTCATATGACGAGTCCATCTGGCTCTGTAGGACCAACGTCTCTGGCATGACTAGCTAGTAACTGTTATTTTGACAAACCTGTAATACAGAACGTATGTACTAGTGCATTTTCTGCTCTACAGTCCATCTGTCATGTGTAGATCCATAGTTAAATCACAAATCATCCGCTTTCATCGCATCTGCTCCTTCCCCACAGACCTTCACCATGCCATACAACAACTCTTTCAAGCCCTCCGTAAGAGGCACTACTCTAAACGTTTCCTCCACTACATTAAACACTTGACTCTGGGCGGCCTTGCTCCCACTCACTCATACACCCCAAACACTTGCCCATCACCCACTCCCACACCAGGCCTTCCTCTTAACCCTAACCTGGACCCCAACCCTGACCCCAACCCAGACCCAGATCCTAATCCCAACCCTTTTCCTAACCTTAACCCTGACTCTAACCCCAACCCCTTTCCTAACCCTAACCCCAACCCTTTTCCTAACCCTAACCCCAACCCTCTTCCTAACCCCAACCCTGACCCACCCCATCTCCTGCCCCTTATTAGCACCTATTCACATGGAATACAACACCTACACCACACACTGAAACATTATACTGAATTCCAAACAACACACCCCACCTTTCAACACCACACACTCATCTCTGCATTTAGATGCAATAAAAACCTTAAAGACCTCCTCATACGCACCACCTTCACCCGTCACTTACAACCCCCACCCCCTAAAGAAAACCTACATTTCACCCCTCACTTATTCATCACCAATATCCACAGTCACTGTTCTGCACCCATTAACCCATTAAATTTAGACACTCCCAATTTAGTTTATGTTATCACCTGTACTCACTGTCACATGTTATACATCGGGGAAACTGGACATACACTATGCACATGCCTCAAACAACATCTGCACAACATACACAAAAATACACTCAACACTTACCTCGTCACACAATTCCAGACAGACATCACACACTTGAGGGTCTGTGGCCTTGAAGGGAACCCAGGCTGGACCATTTTACAGAGGAAAAGAGCAGAGAGATTGTGGATTTTAAAACTTCAAACACTACACCCAAAAGGTTTTAATGAAAAATTAAACTAAAGTTTTAAACCACTCTGTGTCTTTTTTTATAGCTCCTCTCTTTTATCTCTTCTTTTTTTATTTGACTTTTAGATGGGAATAGTGGGGCGAGAACAACTGGCCAGTGCATAATGGTCAAAACAACTACTTACCAAAAATACATTTTAATTCTAATTTTCTAACCCTAACCCTAAACCTAACCCTAACTTGTCATGACAAAAAACAAATTTAATAACAGAAGTGTTATGTCATAAACGTTTATGACTTGTTTATGACACATTCATGACAGTGTCATGCCACTCTTATGTAGATACCGTCAAGTAAAGTGTACCCATAACATGTTATACACTATGCACTTCACATAAAGTTATAGTACCCTTTCAGAAAATCATACTAACAATGTAGACTATTACAAATGGCAAAGTTTACATTGTTAGGATACACTAAATAACCACTATAATTACCACATTTTGGCATATTTTATGAAAGTACTCTGATATGCCACTAAAATACACTAATTTTATGGTGCACTTTTTTGAAGTGTAATAAGATCATATTAATGATGAAGTAAGTATAAGTAAGTATATAAGTATACTCATTTGATCCCGTGAGGGAAATTTGGTCTCTGTATTTATCCAATCCGTGAATTAGTGAAACACACTGCACAGTGAACACACAGTGAGGTGAAGCACACACTAATCCAGGCGCAGTGAGCTGCCTGCAACAACAGCGGCGCTCACGGAGCAGTGAGGGGTTAGGTGCCTTGCTCAAGGGCACTTGGTGCACACTCCCAGAAAATCTACTAACAATATATTAGACATGTGTATTTCCTATAAGTACAACTGTAAATATTTGTGCTTTAGCATGTTTTATGAAAGTACTCTGATATGCCACTAAAATACTCTTATAGGATAGTGCACTTTATTAATGTGTACTTAGGTTACACTTCTAATAAAGTGAGATCATAGTAAACTTTCAGGAAGTATATAAACAACGTCTTTACAATTTAAAATACAGTAACAACAAAGTACACTTTTTAAAAGTATGTTAAAAAAAAACACTTTGATTATTGCATAATTGGTATATTTAATTTTAGTACACTGAAGTTGAACTTAAAATCTTCTATTTTGAAGTATACTTTTTACAAGTTTTTTGAGCTTTTTGAGCTGGGGAAAGATGCAGAGATGTTGTTGTTCCCCAACTATGGTGATTGAAAAGTACTGTGTCCACAACATCCAGTCTTTCTGCCATGATTCCTATTACAGTAGCTTACTAAAAATGGATCACCTTCAGTATGAAATCTTCTAGAACTTTGTGGTTTGGGCTATGTGGCTAACACACAGCTCAGTGTATTTCAGTTTTGAAAAAAGAAAAGAAAAAAAAATAGGTAATCTCTTGAGTTGCACCTACTTCAGGTTAGACTATTGTTAACAACAGTGATAGACATGATGTGAAAACAAATTGTTGCCTTCTAATCTTTCACGCAATTTTGCTGCAAGTGAGCTGCACTGACTGAAAGAGCAAAGTGTCCTGTTGAAGGCATAGGCCTCTAAGTGGACACTCAGTTTGTCCTCAGTCTAAGAAAAGGACTTCTTAAGGCAAAGAATGCTTCTTATAAACACCTTATTTCACCTCAGCGTGGCACTGTTGGATCATATTTGTTTTTTAGAAAACCCCTTCAGATTATGAAAAGCTGTGCCGTTCCTTTGATTGATTTGGATGGGTCATTTTTTCTCACCTTGCATAATTTCCTGCTATTTCTGTGCATGATATGCATGTGCGTCAGCAAGGTCTTAAGCAGCAGGCTCTCAGAGTCCACCCCCTCCCACCCTCTCTTCCCGCTTGAGTTTTGAATCATCGTCATCTTGGCCGTTTGAGAAGGAAATGAGTGTGACATTTACTGGCTCGATTTCTGCCACAGAGAGAGTGCTCACCCACCTGCTGCTCGTGTTGGGCTTGCTGTTGACGCCCCTCACACATTTTATTTCCACAATGTTGTGTGCGTGTACGTGTATGTGTGTGTGTGTGTTCGTGTGTGTGCGCGTGTACGTGTATGTGTGTGTGTGTGTGTGTGTGTGTGCACACATAGTGTCTTAGTGTGTGTATGAGAGAGGGAAAAAGAGTAAAACATAGATAGAGATCATTTGTCACAGACACGTTTTGCAGTAATGCTTACCAATTTTGTACTCTGTCCTTTTTCTTTTGAATGGTGAGCTCTGTACCATTAGATAACATAAAATAATCACACAATCACCCTGCTCTGATTGGACCAGAAGAACCGGGAGCTGTGGATTTTTGCAAAACAAATAACAGGCTCTAGGTGAAGGTAGAAGTGCGGGTTTTTTTCTAAAACCGGCTGATTTATGTTGTTCTGTCGGAGCATAGTGTCGATTTCAGTGAATATGATCAAAAAAGTCTTGCCAACTGCAGCTTTAAGGAGATCTGGTATCTTGCGATTTTTCCTATAGGAAAATAACTTGGGAATTTTGAATAATCACACCTGGATGAAGAAGTCTGAAATGCAGACTACACACTTTTGTCATATGCCTTCAAGTGGGTTCTGTGATCTTCGGTACACTAGACGGCAAACTTTGATTTGTGCTACTCAGAGCTAACTTGCAGTGCAACTTGGAATAACTCTGATTTGCATCCGGATACGGCAAAGATGGCAGCTCTGGTTTCTGAGGTCTGTTTTTGAGTGTGATCAAAGATAAAACATGGCGGAGCAAGATATTTCATCAGGAGCTACTTCGGGATCGCACGGGGGTGGGGTCAAAATCCCCCTTTATGTAGTGCAGAGGCAGCAACTGTTCCATTGAAGTCTATGGCTATAGCTCAGAATTTCACCACATGCTAAGATCTTGGTTCTATAGAGTTAGGAATGTGAATTTTGGGCACGTTTTCATGATCTTCAAACCCTTCTGACCATTTCAGGTACATTTTTAACATTATTGAGCATTCCAGTCTGGAGAAAATCAACCTTATATCAGGTGTGCACCTGTTACTTATTCTGCTGCTGTTGGCCAGTTGCTATCTTAAGTTTAAATGGGATTAATGTACCAACAACAAGCAAGAGATATGCGCATACATCTCAGCATTCAATAATGCCAGACAGCCTCTTTATGCAGACAGGACTCAATCCCCATTTCACGCCCATAGACATGAACTATGAACTATCTTGCTTCGCCTATGCATAATCTTTGGTGTGATTGATGGTTGTACAGTCATGTGATCCTTATGTGTGCTGTGATTGGATGGTAGGCTCCAGAGGTGAGTGTGATTGGTCTGAGGGAGAAGCTGCTGCTGTTTCGCCATGAGCCTGGCTATGAGAATATCCTGCGCAAACTCAGTGAACAGGACACACTCCAAGATGGGGACATGGTAGAGGTGGTCCTCGCAGGTGAATGTGTTTGTGTGTTTGTGTGTCTGTTTGTGTGTGTGTGTTAAAGGGGTTTACATTAACACCAAGATCATGGATTTGATTTCCAGGGAGAACATACTGCATACAGTATATGGGTCATTCTGTGTCAAATCAGACAAAATCCAGGAAAATGGTTGCTGCACCGTCTCAGATTTTGCTCAAAGTTTATCTACCTATTTAGGTCCCAAAACTAAGACCTTTAAAATATTTTTGATGAATTCTAATGTTTTGATACATTTTTTCTTTCTTGATTTTGTGTCATTTTTACACTCTCAGAAATGCCTTATCTTGGAGGCCATGTTTGGACATTTTTTGGTAATGTTCTAAAACATGGTATGGTGGTTAACAATAGGAACAGGAAAATCAACATGGAAATAGTTCAGTATAGTCATTTTGTGTATTAAATGCCAGTGATGTACCATGTTTCATTCATACATAAATATACTTACTTAGTTACATTGTATACCAATGCGTTTTCATTCTTGTCCCTGAGGCAAAACAATGATTTTGACTTTATTTATCTATGGTACAACATTGGCACTTTGTACGCTAAATGCCTAGACTCTGAGCTACTTTCACATTGATTTTCAACTGCCTACAGTATACTATCTACCCCACATACCATTTTCATCCTATGAAAAACACAACTTCCCTTTGTTTTATCCTTAAAATCGTCAATGATATGTGGAGAGCTCAAATATTGGGACAACATTAATCAAATATAGTATGTAAAGAAAAAAAATAATGATTGATACCAAATTCTTACAAAAACAAATGTCACTCTTTTTGCATTTGTTTTCCTAATCTAGGGCCTTGTAGAAAATCAATAAGCGCTTTCAGACATACGTGTAAGACCGGAGGTTCTGCTGATGTTAAACGGTGGGGCCGTATATCTGAACGACATAACCGGTCATATGGAAGTCCGAATTTACCCGGTGTTTATACTACTCCTCCCCTAGTATTTCCTCCGGACATTATGTAAATGTGCTGTGTCTGAACGAGGAGTAGAACATGCGGTTAAAATTCACACCTAGTGAGAGGGCGGTTGGTGGACGTTTCTTTTCGTCGGCCCATGTGGTTAGATCTGGACTTAAATGCCAGTGTTATGATGGAGTGGCATGCTGTCCAGAAAATCTCCGACCTGGAAAGATGCAGACATCACTGAGCTACTGTCCATGAGGGCATACAACATTTTGATAGAACACCTGAAGGGAACGTTAGAGACACGTTAGCCTACAACTGCATGGCAAGGACAAACGAATTCAGAAGACTGAATCATCATAAGCAGAAGGCGCTGAAAAGGCAGTAGCCTACAGCGACGTCGTTGACGACAATAACAGGAGTAGGCCTATTTAATAAATTGTTAGCCAACACGGTTTTCTGTTCATTGATAGCCTTCATGACTACAAACTTTTAATGGTTTAGTCATACTGAGAACATGTTTGTCTTCCACCCTTCAAAGTTAGGGCTGCTTATGAATAATACTTTTCATGATATTAATCCCCAAACATTGCTTCCCAGATAATGGTGTAATTTCAAGGGCTGAAAATAACATGAAGACATAGTACAGAAATATTTTACAGGCCTTGGTTTTGGTACCCTTTCTGGATATAAACAAGGTTTATACAAAAATCTGAGACGGTGCTTCAACAACCTTATTTGATTTCACACAGAATGACCCATAAGCTACCAATATCTGTACATCACTTTATATAAAGCATTACATCATTGTTGAAAATGCAAATAATGTAAATATGTAATAATGTAAACAAGATTTGTCTTCCCAACCCAGAATCAGCATCTGCAACAGTAATTAAGTTCCGCCCCCATTCACTGGTGGTCCAATCATATCGCACCCCTACCTTCTGCCATCACTGTGGGGAGATGCTGTGGGGCTTGGTCAGGCAAGGGTTAAAATGTGAAGGTAAGAGATTACTCTTGAGTGGACCCACAGCAAGATCAATAGATATTCAGCTTATGACAGCAGTTAAATGGGAACAGAACTCATGTATTTACTTATTCATTGTTGTAGTATTTTTGTCACCTAAGGTCTCCTCTACATTGTAGCTTGAATGTTGTTTTGTAAGTCGCTTTGAATAAAAGCATCTGCTAAAGTCAATAAATGTACATTTCAATGTAAATTTGTTTTCTTCTTCTATTACTTTTTCACACTTTCCTTTGCATGTTTTTACTCATTTTTTCTCTGTGTTTATCTGATATGTTGCTCCCCCTCTTTCTCTCTCTCACTCTCTCTCTCTCTCTATCTATCTCTCTCTCTCTCTCTCTCCTAGGTTGTGGTCTAGACTTCCACAAGCGCTGTGCTCTCCACTTACCCAACGACTGCAGTGGTTTGTCTCGGCGATGTAGGTCCAGTCTATCCCTTTTCCCTCCCGGGCGGCCGCGCCTGCCATCCCTCTCCACACAGGCAGGGGGCAGTCTAGAGGAGGTGAGGCCTTCTGTTTACATTTGAATTGCCAATTTAAAGGAGGAGTTGAAACTGCAGGAGGAGTTTGAAAATGCCCTGAGGATTTATTACTAATGTATAAGTCAGCTTTTTGAGGTTTCATAGTCAATTTAGTGTAGATAGTTTATTTTTTCCCTCCAAAACTCTTCTCTCCTGCAGTGATTAAAGAGGTTCTTTTTCTGTTAAAAAGGTCAGCACACACCCCATTCTACCCATCCATCCATCTTTACTAACCTTATTGTTTTCTCTACCTTTGCCTCCATCCTCCCTCTCTTCTCTCTCTTCCCATCCCTCCCTTTTGTGCTCCTCATCCTCAGATCAGCATGACGAAGACCAGCAACTACAGATCTCATAGTGGCTGCTGGGTGGACCGGTCGGGGGTGTGGGGGGGTCAAGGGCGAGGAGGAGGAGGAGGAGGAGGGGGGGCGCAGTTGCCCCACACCTTCCACGTGCACAGCTACACACGCCCCACTGTCTGCCAGTACTGCCACAAGCTGCTCAAGGGACTCTTCAGGCAGGGCCTACAGTGTGCTGGTTAGTGTGTGTGTGTGGGGTGTGCGGGGTCGCGTGTGTGTGTCGGTGTGTAATGTTTGTGTGTGTGTGTGTGTGTGTTTGAGTGTTTGTGTGTGTGTTTGTTTGAGTGTTTGTGTGTATGCAAGGCGCGTGTGTGTGTGTGTGTGTGTGTTTTGCGTGTTTGTGTGTGTGTGTGTGTGTTGTGAGTGTTTTGTGTGTGTGTGTGCGTTAATGCGTGCGTGTGTGTGTGTGTGTTTGAGTGTTTTGTGTGTGTGTGTATGCGTTTGAGTATGCGTGTTTGTGTGCGGTTTGATGTTGTGTGTGTTTAATATGTATGTGTGTGTGTGTTTGGAGTGTGTGTGTGTGTGTGTGTTTGTGTGTGTGTATACGATACAGTGCAATACGTGCGTGTGTGTGTGATGTGTGTGTGTGGGTAATGTAAGCCCATCTGTGTGTGTGTTTGGGTGTCTGTCTGTGTGTGTGTACTGTGTGTGTGTGTGTGTGTGTGTGTGTGTGTGCAGGGCTCTAGAGTGCGACCAATTTGTTAAAAATGCGACCAATTTGTTTGCTAAAATTTTTCCTGGGTCGCACTGGTGCACCTAATGTCATAAGGGTGAGTGCTTAGACATTCCTCACATCTGCTGTCTCTCCACGAACTAAGTACTACAAAAACCAATACTAAGTATCGCAATTAGAAAGGCCACAATATATAATATATAATTGATACTTTTAAGAATGACTTGGTGCTTCCCATAGCATAAGTGTATTTTCTCCTCACACGCACGCAGCTTTTTTTTTTTTTTTTGAGTATATTTTTTGGGCTTTTTATGCCTTTAATTAGATAGGATAGTGGAGATTGACAGGAAGTGATTGGGGGGAGAGTCGGGGTGGGATCTGGAAAGGATCACGGGGCGGTGCCCCAGCCAGTCGCGCCACTGCTGGGGCCTACACAAGCAGCTTTTAACCTGCAGCTGTCATGTGATAAGTAGCAAATAATAGTGTGGTGTTTGCATGCCGGCACACTTTTATGTGTATATTCTCAGAAAGTGCACTGGTCAATGGAACTTGTTGTGTGGTTGTTGGTGTGTGTGTCTGTGTGTATCTTCAGACAAGCGTGCAGTGTGCCCATTTGTTGAACTCATAAGGATTGTAACCGCTGTGTGTGTGCATCATCAGACAGGGTCTGCAGTGCACAACCCTTACAAAAAAAACCCCAACTGCATTACTGGTACTTTAAGCAGTGGTGGTCTTAACATAGAGGCATAGGTAGGCGGCTGCTTGGGCCCCCCTACAAGCGGTCGTAGTAGTGGAGCCTCCAACCAACCTCAAAAAAAAAAGGGAGAAAAAAGTCTGATCATCATGAATCCTTCAAAAGCATGGTAAATTTGTATTAATATTCTTACAAAATACGTTGAAACATCGAAGTGGTAGTTAAAATGACCAGTTCATGGTTATCTGTCCCTACACCCCCCACTTTTTATAATGAAATGGACTAGTCCGTAACGGTGCGCGGCGCGAAAGATAAACACACAGTGACAGGAGGACTGGGAAAGTTTAGTAAATTTAGCAACTTTGTTACTAGATTTAGTGACTTTTGGCCATCCTTAGCGACAGAAAATGCCATCTAGCGACACATTTGCTGACTTCTCGCAACGATGGCATTTTGTTTTGTTGTTGAAACGTCAGAAAATCTCCCCTCTCATGCCTGTTTCGTTAGTGAATTACATCGCAAATTCACCCAAAGCATTGCCCCATGATTATAAAAGTAACGACTGCCACATGTAGTATCAGCCCATGACATGTTATAGCTCAGACTATGTCATTGGAAGGTGCAGCAATGTCGGGTGAGATTAGGCCTACAACCAGTCAATGAGACGAGAGCATTGACATGATGACAGGGAAACAGGGACACACTTGCCAGCATCGTTCAACCACATTGAACAAAGGAAAGTAGGCTAGGCTACAACTCTCTGCTTACAAGCAAAGCAGATAGGCTAGCCTAGTTTAGGACAGACTGTCGGAGTAACATAAAAAAGGGGAACTATGCAGTTTTGTTTTAGCTTAATTTACCTTAACTGAATAGCTTCAGAGTCATTGAAATGGTTATATGACTTTTCGGGTTGAATGGTGGCCATCTTGCTTCCCCCTAGTGCCTGTGAGCGGAAAAAACACCCTTGCAACTTTGGGCCGGCGGGCCGGCGGCCTCAGAGACAGAAAGTCTCGCAGCCTCACGATGTAACAAATTGATTTACTGCACTACACACCAACCCAGCTAACAATTTACACACATACACCCCAGGCACCGACTAGAACAAGGTAGCCATGGAGTTTCTCAGACATTTGTCATGGCAGAGCCAGCGAAAAGAAGCAGAAAGCGAAGTAACAGTGAAAGAGGAAACTCCCCCTGCGAGAAGCCTGCGAGCAAAAAGCGAGAAAACAGCGAAGTGTAAAGTGTAGCCTATCAATTAATATGCAAGTATATTAAATCAAATATATTTAAATTAGACTCTTAAAGTTGCCTAGGAGAAAAGGAAACAGGTGTAAAGGGGGGGGGGGGGGGTAAAGGGCCATCACCGTTTTTCCTTTTTTTTTTTTTTTTTTTGGGGGGGGGGGGGTTGTTGCACTGTTAGGTTCTATCGTGACTAGTTTGTGTAGTGCTACACTTTGTGTGTTCTCTGCTTTCCATCTTCATTTTGGAGTAAAGAAGTGTATGCAGGGTAGCCTGACGAGCCGTTCGCAGTGCACAGTCCGAGGGGCGGGATAATCAGTTGTCTTTCAAATTCCCTCTGCACACAATAGGACAGCGGCAGCGCTATGAGTCCCATGCGTTTCCCACCAGCGGAGCTAGTTGGCTAGTTCAAACGTTTGCCAACTTAATAAAAAAGCTTAACTTCGTGTCACACTGTTCATAGCAGCAACATCCATCTTATTTGTTTTCAAGTAGCAGGGAATTCAAGCCAAACTGTTTGCAACTCTGCCATCAATCATTGTGTTAAGCCCACCTAACGACTCTATACACGATTTCATTGGCCTGATTAAGTTTCGATTTCTGGAGCTCACAAGCCAACGGAGAGTTGCTAGACTAGCCCTGGCAGCTGCCGCTAGGGGCGCGTCTAGATTTCTAGGCTATATGCAGGGTTTAAAGGGGAAGGTTTTTTTCTCTTCTCCAACCTTTACTTCTCCGTAGATTAGCTTTACCTGCCTATCCACCATTCAGTCGGTAGGCTACATTTTTATTTGTTCTCTTTTAAAGATCGGATGGGGTGGGGCATACATACCTTAGCCTTGGGCCCCAATTTGCTAAACCCGCCACTGACTTTAAGCTTCAAAACTGCAGTTTTGGAGGAAATATTTGCAGTTCTTTTGCAGGAAATTCAGTACTATTTTGGACACGAAAAAACTGCATTGTACTGCATAGTACTGCCCTTTACTGCAAAAATCGAGTATTTTAGACATGAAATTACTATTGTACTGCACAGTGTGTGTGTGTGTGTGTGTGTGTGTGTGTGTGTGTGTGTGTGTGTGTGTGTGTGTGTGTGTGTGTGTGTGAGTGCATATGTGCGTGTTCATGCAACTAGGCCTACATTATTGTCCATGTTCAGAAATAATAATAAAAAACCCAAGTGTTCTGTGATGTGAATATTCTCAGTGCAGTTGGTGATAGCTGCTGTATGGTCCATGTTCAGTGGTGTTTTCTTTGAACTGGCCTGTGGCTTCACAGATGTTTGTAGGTGTCATTCTTTGTACTTTTTTTGTGGGGTGGTTTCTATAGGCTCTTATTCTGGTTTTGTGTGTGTGTGTGTGTGTGTGTGTGTGTGTGTAGACTGCAGGTTCAATTGTCATCGGCGGTGTGCACCACTTGTTCCAAATAACTGTCTTGGAGAAGCAAAGTTCACCAATGGGGGAGGTAGGACCCTCCTCTATCACAACTAAACAAAATATGTTTGCCATCTCTGCAGTGCACAGTATAACATTGAAACGAATTACATTGAACAGTGAACTGTGGCCTGTGCAGATTCTAATAAACTATTCCACACGTGACCTAAAACAGTGGAATACTGTGATTTGATACCATGTCATATTATATACAAGCTGCTTTTGTTGATGTTGTATCTGTCTCTCAGACAGTGAATCAGGGTGGAACAGAATAGATGTGGATATGGAAAGCAGTGTGGAGTCTGTGAATGATCTCTATGAAGAGTTCTGTCCGCCCAGCTCTTCCAGTAACCTGCCCCAACCAGAGGTGGCGCCCTCGCGTCCAGAGATCGGGTACCATGCTACAATCCCCCATCATTCTCCCTTGCATAATACTGTACTATACATTACAGACAAACAATGCTTCATATTTATCAGAATTGAGCATAAATATTATATATATATCATAGCCTAGGCTATGTAGGCTAAAGAATCATATCGTGGCGAGTTTATTACAAAGTTTATACATTGGGATAATGTATAGAACGGCGGTCATTATTGGGAAAATAAGTCCCGACAGGACGAACTGGGTCTTGTTCCGCCCTGAAGGGACTTATTTTCCCAATCATGACCGGAGTACATTATCCCGCTTATTACACAGTTACTTGCCAAAACGAGACAATAAACTTCCCACGATATGATTCTTTAGCCTACATAGCCTAGGCTATGTATATATATATATATATATATATATATACAGTGGTCTCTTAATTTTTTACATATTAAGAGACCACTGCACATTTTTGTCACAAAAAATGCGCAGTGGTCTCTTCATTTTTTCAGAACTGTATGTATATATATATTTTCCGTAAAGTACAAAATAGCTTGTCATGTGATTCCCTCTCCATGATTGTGTCTGGCTCTCTCTCAGTCCGTGTTTCAGCAGTAATATCCCGCTCATGCGTGTCGTCCAGTCGGTCAAACACACTAAGAGAAGAGCCAGTGGAGTCCTGCGCAGAGGCTGGCTGGTGCACTGCACCAACACACACTCAATGGTAATCACACACACACACACACACACACACACACACACACACACACACACACACACACACACACACACACATACACCCACTAATAAATCATCAGTAACAAATTGACAAACAAATTGTGAATTGTGTGTTTCTCTCTCTCTCTCCCCTTCCTCCCTCCCTCTGTCTTTTTCAGAGGAAGCGGCATTATTGGGTCCTGGATAGCAAGTGCATCACCCTGTATCAGACTGAACACGGAAATAAGTATTATAAGGTCTGGAATCATTCTCAAACAAGAGATCCCTACCCTCCTCTTACAAGCAACCTGAGTTTCATGATGAAAATAAATAATTACATATGTAGTAGAGATGCACTGTTAACACTTTTTCAAACAGAAGATGAGTACTTATATGTCATACTACATAAGTGCAGATATCAGTAGACTACTTATTGCTTCCATCATAATCATAATACCATCGAAGTGCAATGAATCCAGCTGTCATGTAATGCCACGTGGTTATGCAATGAATACAATGCAAGTATAAAAAGGTGCCATTGTGAATGAAATGGTGCGTTCAAGACAACTAGAAACTACACAATGCAACCCTGTCTATCTCCTCTCCCCTCGCCCCTGTAGGAGATTCCTCTCTCGGAGGTGCTACAGATCCGAGGGACGGGGCAGCTGGCGGACAGCGAGTATTCCTTTGAGCTGGAGACGGCCACCACGGTGTACCGTGTGGTGGCGGAGGAGGAGGAGGAGGAGGGCACTGCCTGGGAGAGTGCCATGAGACAAGCACTGATGCCCGTGCACGGCAGTGGCATCAAGAGAGCGGGCACAGGTGAGAATGGACGCCTGGTGGGTGGGGTGGGTTTGGAAGTCAAGTCAAGTCAAGTCACTTTATTTATGTAGCACAATTAAAGCAACAACGTTGACCCAAAGTGCTTCACAGGTAAGGCCATCTTACAAAAAAGCAAAGGAGGGAGATTGACAAATAAAATTAAATATTAACAAATAAGTTAAAAAGGGGGATATATAGTAGAGGACTTAAGATGACAGTAAGACACAAGCCAGGAAAAAAGGTTACAATGCTCATAAAACATAGAATAAATTAATAAATAAATAGAAAATAAATACACAAAGGGCTATTAAAAAGAGGGAGAGAGAAGTGTATTGAGAATACAAGTCAAAGTCAAAGTCAAAGTCAGCTTTATTGTCAATTTCTTCACATGTTCCAGACATACAAAGAGATCGAAATTACGTTTCTCACTATCCCACGGTGAAGACAAGACATATTTTACCAATTTAGGTCCACAGACAAACATAACATTCAAGTAAACAAAAAAAGAAGTAAATAAGTAAATAAGAGGGCACATATAATAATGAAAAATAAGAGCAGCAAAATTTGGTTGAAATTGTGCATAGACAGTCAATAAAATACTAGTGCAAAGTCAGGCCAATAAAGGCTTGGGTAGTTCTGTTTGACCTAAGTAAGAAAGAAAGTGGCATAGTGGTGCAAGTTATGTAAGAGCAGCAGAAGTGTTGTGTTTTCAGGACAACAACACCAAGTTGTAAAGTGTACAAGTGTGCAAGTGTGCAAGTGTGCAAGTGGAGTAGTGCAGGCGGCCATTTTGGGTCCAATGTCCAGGATGTTATGTAGCTGAGGGTGGAGGGAAACAAGTGTGTGTGTGTGTGTGTGAGTGCATATGTGTATGTTTATGCAACTACATGATTATTCTTGGTCCTTTGCTATGTCCAGTTCAGGAAAAAAAAGTTTTTTTTTTTCTTTTTAGATTACGGTTTGCAGCAAGGGCAGACTCAGGTAAGAGGGGCTTTGATCATTCATCCTCACTCATACGAAGAACAGCTTTACAGTATTTTACTGTACTTTACAGTGTGGCGTTGTTTATGTGTTACAGGACATCAGTTCTGTCTATCAGATCTTCTCAGAGGAGGTATTGGGCTCTGGGCAGTTTGGAATCGTTTATGGAGGTAAGTGTAGATCTATCAGTTACATTTACACATAAATCATTTTACAATGTATACAGTTTATATATTTTTTCTAAAACAGCTGTCTTCACAAACATTACTATTACAGTAGTTCTATCTGCAAATGTCCGGAGTAAAACTGCTATTTGAAGTCTGCTGTGCTCTCATAGGTACACATAGACAGTCGAGTCGACCTGTTGCTGTCAAAGTGATCGACAAAACCCGCTTCCCCACCAACCTAGAGAGACAGATGAGGAATGAGGTGGCCATCTTACAGGTTAGTGTGTTGTTATGTACTTGTGTTGTTATTTACAGTATTGTAAGGCATGACCTGTTTCTTTACAACTGTGGTGGTTAAGACATAACCATTTCTTTGTGTGTGTGTGTGTGTGTGTGTGTGTGTGTGTGTGTGTGTGTGTGTGTGTGTGTGTGTGTGTGTGTATGTGTGCTTTTGCAAATAGAACTTGTCCCATCTCGGAGTAGTCTTGCTTGAGGGTGTTTTTGAGACATCGGAGCTGGTCTTCGTTGTCATGGAGAAGCTCCATAGCGACATGCTGGAGATGATCCTGTCCCATGAGAATGGCCGCCTGCCGGAGCGCACCACACGCTTCCTGGTCACACAGGTCAGCCAGTCTTTCTTAGTTTACAATTTGTTTCTATGAGACACATCTGATCTGAAATTGCTCCAATGGTGTCAGAGACATTGGTCCATGAGGTAAATGGTTATGGTTATGGTTATGGTATTTAGCAGACGGTTTTGTCCAAAGCGACATACAAATAACAACAATACAATAGTTAAATGTAACAGTAAACAATGAAAAAAGTTGGTAAGACTACACCAAGGAGAACAGCAATAAACACCAAGGAGAACTGCAATAATAATCAACAATGTCAATTCAATCAATAGCCTAATGAAAATAAATAAATATTATAATATACAAACCATAACGCATAAGAAACGCTTAAAAACTAAGCAGAACAGTAAATAAATAGCAGAACAGTGTGTCTGAAATTCTGTGTGGAGGCCTCTGCCATCCTATGAGCCTCCGTGTGGATGGCAGTGTTCTTAAACATGTATATCAATTGTCCAAACAATAAATCTGGGGTGCGTCTAACTTACTTAGCAACTATGGTTTTGGGAAACGCACCCCTGGTTGGGTGGCGTTTATTGCAAAGTTGATGGTTTTACATAAAACAAACCCAGTGCTGCTGGTGATATTAACTGGTGCTGTATTGCTGTAAATTAGAGATATAGGGCTCTATCTTGCACACCAGCGCAATTGACTTTGTATACTTGTGCTTTTGTCTTTCCTATTTTGCAGTCAGTGCATATTGGAATTTTCCCTCCACAGGTACATGTACTACGGGGCGTTTCAGCCCGAAAGGGGGCGTGTTCGAAATAAGCGGTCCCTGTTGATATTTTGCAGTTTTAGAAAATAATTCCGCCACAGACCAGGAACCTCCTGGTCTAAAGTCAGTAGCGCAAATTCAGATGCTATTTTAAAGCAACACCAAAGAGTTTTTTGTACCTTAAAATAATGTTTCCAAAATCGTTTCAGTGGTTCATCAACTTGTAACAGGGTGAACGGCACTTCTGCATTAAACTTCACAGCCCTCTATCGGCTATAACCGCATTTATGTAAGTTTGCCAGATCGGTAGCGGATCTGTAGTTCGATGGAATGAGACATAAGAAACTACAAATTTGACTTGCATCTGATGTCGCAATACATCGTACTTTCATAAATCGCGCAACATATAGGACCTTGTCTATGGACATCGTTATTTGCAAAGCCGGTGCTGGATAAACAAATAGCATGCGTGCAACAGAGGGAAAGATCTTTGGTGTTGCTTTAAGGGCACATGCATGGCCACAGGCCTGCAGAAATGAATGCTATGCGCAGACACCCTGTGCACAGATGAAAACATTCAAAGCCTTGATAATATTTGTCCGTTTCCCGGTTTTGTTTGTGCATTGGTCAACTAAAAATTTAGTAGCCTATATAGTACATCTACATGCAATATCTTTACAACAACAACGCCTAATTACGACCTATTCATTTGGACAACTTTATACAGCCCTAAAGGCTAAAGTTACCTTTAGTTTTGTTCCAATTTACCGTTGTGTATGGCTTTAAACATTGTGTGCGCTTTAACATCAGCCTATAAGCATTATTCCAGCTGCGCTAAGGTTTTGACAAGCACCACAATTTTGCCTACCTTGTTGTAACCCATCTGAAATAACTCCAAACTTTGCTATGTTCCCTCCATCCTTTCGTTGTTTTCAAAAAGCATTTTATATCCATGATGGCCTTGAAGTCTTGAGTTTGTGAATTTGCTTAAATAAGCTTATTATGGGCTGTTAACCAGCAACCATAGACAGTAAAAGAAAGTAGCAAGAAGCCTTGGCTACAATTCCTGTAGTTGTTGCGTCCATTCATTGTTATTCTCTCTCCTGCTCAAACAAAAGTTGTGCGTGCATTAAGTTGATGATAACGTGTTTACAAACTCTACTTTACATAAAATAAATATTGTAAATAGCCTACTGTCATGCAGTTAATGGGATACTGTGCAGAGTTGGAAAGTTAGGTCAACTTGGAAACAGTTTCTCGTTGTTGAGTTGCCTGTTGGTAAGGTACAGCCGTAGCTTACAGCTGCAGGAGCGCTTGCTTGGGTGCCTGTGTTGCGCAATGCACTTTGCCCCTCTCATCTATACGACGCAGTTCCCATTTCTCCAAACCATACATAATTACAAGGACAAATATTGCTACACGAGGGAAATCAGTGTGGTGTCCGATGTGAAAAAACAGGTATAAATCTAGCGAACACATTTCCACGAATCACGGATGTGTTGATGACATAAATTAGGAAATATTAGAGGACTTAATGAGACGTGATGTTGAACTGCATGCCAATGCTATTTAACCCAAATGCCCCAGCAACAGCACGGGAGAGGAGAGCTTATCTGACAGATCTGCATTGTCTATAGTGATGTTAGATTACTCTGGAGAGATGTTCTGATGTAAACTATGGCTAAAGTTTTGATGACAATTATTGTAATTTGTAGGTTACACCTTAGTGTATGTGAGAGTTTGATTGCAAGAGACTGGACAAGATTCACATTTACACTTTTACTGTTTATACTGTAATTTGTTGTCAGACCATGTCATTGCAATGAAATGTAAACATAGGACAATCTCCTTAGGAAAAACTGTGCATGCAGTGCTGTAGGAATTACAGTGCAGTCTTCCTACACTTCCTGACGTTCTTGTCTGTTGGGCCACAAATTCTCATTCACATCACAACTTGTTCAACCATTTTGCATGTAAAGACTTGCTATGAACTAATGGCTAAATGTTGTGGGGGGTGAGACTATTCAACAGAGACCCATTATAATACATTTTGATCAACATGACTTAAACAATTGATAATGTAGGAAACAGCAGAGAATTGTATATAATCATTTGTATGGATGAAAAAAAAAATTCCAAAGCATTTGCAACTTGTTCAAAGATTTTTTTTTTATGTGTGCAAGTGACACAATGATGTGAAGATTGAACAGGTAGTTGAAAATTTCAATTCTGATCTGAGAAATGTACCAAAGCGACTGAGAAAAACTGTAATCTACCAACACTTTTTCATTTCACTTTTCTACCCACATAACTAACATCCAAACACTAAAACCAATAAATCGACAAATAAAAGTGAAATGGCTCCTACATTCTATTTGTCAGACAATTCTATTCTATTTGACAATGCTTTGACAAGATTTTCTCTCTCTTTTTCTGTTTGTGCATCTGTATGTGTGTGTGTGTGTGTGTAGATTCTGGAGGCACTACGGTACCTGCACTTTAAGCACATTGCTCACTGCGATCTAAAGCCTGAGAACGTGCTGCTGGCCTCCCCTGATCCCTTCCCTCAGGTTTGTACACACCATGAAGTACTGTGTGTGTGTGTTTGTGTATTATGGGTATATATTTATGTTTTATTTATTTATATGTATTATGTGAGTATGAAAATGTAACCTCTATCTCTGTCTCTCCCTCCCAAGCTTTTGCAAGTGTCCTTGATGGTTCATTAAAGAGGTTTTAATAGTCAAAAGTCTCTCTCTCTCTTTTTCTGTCTCCCCCTCTTTCTCTCTTTCTGTCTGCCCTTTCCTGTTTCCCTCTCTCCACCCCCATGTCTCTCACCTCCCTCTCTCTTCCCTTCCCCCTTTCTTAACCCCCCGCAGGTGAAACTGTGTGACTTTGGCTTTGCACGTATCATTGGCGAGAAGTCATTCCGGCGCTCGGTTGTGGGTACGCCGGCGTACCTGGCCCCCGAGGTGATCAGCAGCAGCGGCTACAACCGCTCACTAGACATGTGGGCAGTGGGGGTCATCCTCTACGTCAGTCTCAGCGGCACGTTCCCCTTCAACGAGGACGAGGACATCAGCCAGCAGATCACCAACGCCGCCTTCATGTACCCCCGACACCCCTGGTCACTCATATCACTGGAAGGTGTGTGTGTGTGTGTGTGTGTGTGTGTGTCCCATTCCTACTGGGAGTGAAAAACATTTATTCAATGTTAATCAAACCTTATGGTGCCATGTGGGAATACAATCAAAATGATAATGTGTAATCGTTATTAGCTCTACACAACGTAACAAAGAGCACGTTATGCTGAGAGAAGGAGAGGGGGGGGGGACAGACAGACAGATAGACAGATAGATAGATAGATAGATAGATAGATAGATAGATAGATAGATAGATAGATGCAGCATGCACATTTATTCATTATATTTCACATTTGCCGTATTTATAAATTAAACAATTGAAAAATGTGTAGTGTGCTTCCCATGGAGCTACTTCATTTCAAACTGTTGCCTAAAAGCCAGCATGTGAGAATGATGTGAATGCATGAGGTGTATTTATGTTAAAAGGGTTTCATTAATCTTCCCCTTGCTCCCTCCCTTTTTTTCAGCTGTGAGTCTCATCAAGAACCTGCTCCAGGTGGTGGTGAGGCGAAGGTTCAGTGTGGGGAAAGCTCTGGGACACCCCTGGCTGCAGGTGAATCTCCTCAGCGTACACATGCACACACACACACACACACACACACACACCAGTGTTGTCATCAGAATACACTTTGTCTGTGTATAGGCTATGCATTAGCTTTTAATGACCATGTACCAGGAGTGTATGTGCAAGGTTTTTTATTCAGCCTACAATATGCTGGTATGTGCTAGTAAGGATTTCTCAAAATACGAAATACTCTCTCCTCCTCTGGCTCTTTTTACAGAACTTTCAGCTGTGGTGTGACTTGCGTGAGTTTGAGCAACATGTCGGCCGCAGGTACCTCACGCATGAGGAGGAGGATGAACGGTGGCGACGACTTGCAGCAGAAAAAGGACTTGACTTTCCTTCACATCTCACCGTTAATCAAGAGAATGAGGACAGCAGCTGACAAGACATAACAAAAAAAACTCTTAATCTGAATGTTTTCAGTCCCTTTTGTAACTACAGGAAATTGGACTTCACTCTTTTATTTGAAATATCATGATGGCTTTTGACTTCAACAATAAATGGGTGTTTCTGTAAGGGGCACTGTTATGTCCCTTCACTGAAATTTTGGATTTCTTTCAAAATTTGTCTTACTAGTGCAGTGCCCATTCAAACATGACATTCCTGTAGAAAATCCATAGCCCAATTACTGTACATGCCCAATTACAGGCGTGCCTGGTTTAAAATAGGATGAAAGGGAAAAACATCATTCCAGCTAAGCATCCAATAATGAATACTGAATATTATATTATAATATATTAGCCTAATTAATGTGCAGTAGGCCTAAGCAGAATTTAGGCATGGCTGCATCATGTGATATTTTTACAGATCAAAATATAGGCCTAAGCCTAACAGTCGTTTTGAGTAAAGGCTATGTGTTTATTGTTAAGCTTATTGAATAACTTCCTGCTAAAGAAGACAAACCATTTTGTGGAATGATGCATCATCGTATGAAATTGCCAAGGATGTGACTCAACAATAGCTTATAAGTGACATCACGCTCTCTCTGCCACTCGTTGTCTTTAGCTGATCGAAATGACATATGCCTAAAGCTTTAATGTAAGGCTATATGTTTATCCTATTGAATAACTTAATGATATAGAAGACAAACCATTTTGTAGAAAGATGCATCATCATATGAGATTTCATCATATGATTTGTGACTCAAAAACAGTTTTTGGTGATATGTCGCTCTGTCTGCACTTGTTGTCTAGTGTGGCATTCTCTAAACGTCCTTAAAGTCGGGACCATTATCCTATCCCTCGTTTCAACTTGGGACCTTTCAAGTTTGAAATCAATCGGACCATCGGTTCGAGAAATATGCGAACATCAGACAGACACACACACAGACAAACAGACAGACAGATGTTCCTGGCATTTATAGATATAGGGCCAAGATTATGCTTGATATATATATATATATATATATATATATATATATATATATATATATATATATATATATATATATATATATATATATATATATATATATATATATATACTGTAGGCTACACTGTGTTAGAGGCCTCCATCTTGTCTTATATTATGTACAATTTTGAAATAATACGATACAAAGCATTTAGGGGTCCAAATACCACTTTTGTACATGTCCCTCACCTCATCTATTGAAACACATAAAACAAGCTAATTCATTTGCAAAATGACATAATTTCAAACGAAAGTGTTTCACAGACATATTGCTCAAGAGACCATATTCCAATATTGTTTTTTTACATTATTCATACGCTTTTATTTATTTTTATTATTTTTTTTTTTTTCAAAATGCTCCCTTACTTTTGAGGCATTATAAGTATTTTACAAAGCAAAACGAATCTAGTTTCTAGTGCAACAGAAATTAGCAAGTTAGTGAGCAGTGAACATATGTTTACCAACCATAGCCTACCAGGTGACTCACATTTCAAAAAAGCCAGGTAAAGATCATGTCTTCTCTTGAAGTATTAATTATGGGTCCTTATTGCAATGCTTAGTAACTGTATTTTAAAATCATAAAATGATGCTGCGCGTCGGGGTCCGGTCCGCCCTGTCGGGACCTATTTCCCGACAATGACCGGCGTTTTATACCCCTTACGTGTGGATGTATTAGCCTACAGACTGTGATGGTTAAAATTAAACTGTATAGGGGTTGGTTTTTTATTTATATACATTTAGGGGTTATCAAAAGTGACCGTAGCAGAAACACCCACACAATTGAGCCTACAATTGAGACGCTGGTGGTGACTTTTATTTTGAAGTGGTTTTCAAGAGACGTCAGATCAAGCGTCAATAGCGGAAGTAGCATGCTGTTTTCATTCCCCTTAGACAGCGTACGACAAGAAAATGGAAACAGGCATATCTGCGAAGGTTAAACAAAATTAAGTTCTTTCTTTTTTGCAATATAGACCATTCTTGACATATCTTGTGTATGAATATTTATTGACTCCACGTGGACAGACTAAATAACGCTAGGCTACTCTACTGCGTTGTTGCAAACTTGCCAGAACTACATTGTTACAGTAATGATAGGCTAATAGTTACTTTCAGTAGTCACATAGATCATCATAGATACAGTGTTTTTATTTTTGTGTCTGTTGCCTTGACCAGTAAATTCAAGTCTTATGAATGCAGACCTTTTGACTGACTGCAGTGTTGACCACAGTCACGAAACAATAACACAGATGTAACACGTGCAGTTAGACATTTTGATTAGTGATTTACTTCGCCTACTATTCTATGATATTCGTATGAATTAACTGAAGTCTGTGCCATGCTGTCATTTGGAGGGGCATGGAAGGCTACCTTGCTCACAAACGAGAGGTTGTTGCAGACCACGCAGTAACTTAATCGTTTGGCGATTACTTTGACTCAGTAGTGGCATTAGTCTGGGAGAACCCAGAACCTTTGGCAAATTTGAATTTGCTCTGCAGGTCTGGTGCTAGTGACATGGGTCATCATTCTATAGCCTACAATATGTGATTATTTTGTGTAAGCCCTTGACCAGTAGCCTAACTCTATTCATGTCTTGTGAATGCAGACCTGTTAGCTCTTGCAGAATGAACAGTAGTTGTCAACGTTCAACACAGATGTAACACAGTTAGACATACCTTGATAGTATAATTCACTACTCTTACTGATATGGTTTTCTTGTGATGAACTGCTATATTCATAGTTCTGTGTTTGAAAGGGCATGTAACAGATTGATAATGAACTTGCAGTTAGGCATAGGCTACATGATAGATCCTCTTCTCCACAGTTGGAGTTTGCTGTGCAGATGACCTGCGATAGCTGTGTGAACGCAGTCCGCAGCACGTTGGAGAACCAGCCAGGTGAGTTTATAGTCATTAATGAAATAACCATCAAGTATAGCTGATCTCCCCTAGCAACCCATTACTGATTTGCAATTTCATATATTTAGTATGTTCTTAGAACTTTATTCACAACAGCATTTCCCCAAAGGAAATACTCAGCCACTGCTATTCATGACTATCATGACAATGGGCTTGCTTGCATAGTGCTTATAGACCCTTTCAACAATAAAAACAAAAACAATGCTATTTGGTTCCCAATCTACTTCCTCTGCATTAAGATAACAAATGGAATGTTAAAACGGAAGCCTTGTGGGGCCAACTATGATGCTGATAATGGAACTCTCTTGAAAGGGTCTATCAGAGAGGGTTCAAGCGTAGTAATCAAGGATCTTTGGGTCTATATTGTATACATTTACAGTTAGGTCAGGCATCCATTAACACCAGTCGCCCACTGCAGAGGACCTCACTGGTCAAGGGGCCCCACAGACGCACTGGCTCCTATCCTTTCCCTGATGCATATCTTAGCTCAGCTGACTCTGGAGCAGATGCTGCTGCTCTGGTGTGGAAATTCGATTCTTTACACTTGCTTGCAGGCATGTTGTTTATGTGTGTGTCATTGGGAAGTGTGGTTATGCATGATCAGACCGATGTCCATGAGTATGTAAGGATCTTTGTATTGCCTGTGAATGTGTGTGACGCCGCGGCTATCTGCGCGTCCTCACGCGACCATATAATGGCCGCACCGAACTTAAACATGTGGTGCTTTTAAACAACGGACTTGTGTTTAAACTATTCATATTCATTGCCATGGACTTCAAAAGTACAACTTCTTACTGTCGCTATAGCCGGTGATTTCCTGGGGCTTCTAGGAAGCACGCTCCTGATACGGGATGATTATATGGAAGGGTGCGTTCGCGAACGACGCACTTGCATCCTTGCTAAATCAATTATTGTTAGTCGACTCTGTACTTTGTATATAATGGCATGTGTCCATGCATTGATATTATTAAGTAGGCCTAATGTGTTCTTATAGTGTACCGGTGCCCTTTTAACTTTGTTTGATGTGAATTGATGATATTATGAGTAAACACCCCTGCCTGTGTATAGACGAATGGTAGTTACCAATTAGGTGGGGGTTTTGCCAATGCATAAAATGGGTGATTTTCATTTGGAGGGAGATCTCTCAAGGAACAGAACTGCTTGCTGTTGTTTATAGCGCAAGGTATTGTGTAAAACCTACTAAGCCTAAAAGCCTAGTGTTGTTAAATCTAGTGCTGTTGTTTCTGGCTGAATATAGCCATAGCCTTTTTGTTTCGTTTATCAAGTATTTTTGTTTCTATTTTCTCTTTCTTTTCGTTGCATTATTTTCTCCTATAATTTTGCACTGGATGACTCATACTTTTGGTGATGGAAAAATAAATATCATCATTCACGCCATTTCTGCCTGACTTCTGCCATTTGTGCCAAACCCTAAGACCCTTGACAAACTACTTTTTAACAATGTGTATGTATGTATGTATGCTTAGCTGAGGTGGTATGTGGATACAGATACATGTAGCCTACTGTCAGTGAAGTCAAGTAATTTCTGTATACACATGAATGACACTTGCTACATGGGGACAACAGTGCATTTCACACAGACCATAGTGCCACGCAGAACAGATGGCACACAATATACGCTATACAATTAATTAAAGAAAAAAATGAATTAGGACTGTACAGTGTACAGAAACACTGCACACACACAAAACACACACACACACACACACACAATCACACTATGGCACTGTATATACAAGGCTATGCTATAGTATACTGTATACAACTAATATCACTGAACATATTTAACATTATTTTCACAAACTTAAAATACAGGCACATATATGAACATTTTGGTGTGTGTGTGTGTGTGTGTGTGTGTGTGTGTGTGTGTATGTATGTGTATGTGATCTGTGTGTATGTGATCTATATGTGTGCGCGCGTGTAGGGGTCCAGGTGGTGCAGGTGGACTTGAGTAAGGAGCAAGTGTTGGTGGAAGCGTCTCTGACGGCCCAGGAGGTGCAGCAGCTGATCGAGAGCACCGGACGCCGTGCCGTCCTCAAGGGCATAGGCAGCGGGCAGCAGGGTGAGTGGGCCTCCACAGTCCCTCCGGAAGCTTCTATTCACTCAGCTTTTCCTCTCTCTCTGTTGTTTGTGGTCACAGAGAGATGGGAGACTTTGATAACACAATTACACCAATAACAGATAACAGTTGCTGTAGTCCAGGGAGGATGCACAAGTGAAGCCGTGCTTTTTAAGGGGCTGATTTGGGCACACTTTACATGGATAGCCCACTTTCTCTCATTCAAGTTTTAAAAACTGAGCGTTAAAAAGCGTTTAAAACTCTCTTCCTGGTGCAACTACGAATTCTACTGTATGTATGTATGTATGTATGTATGTATGTAAGTATGTATGTACTGTACAAGTATGTATGTATGTATGTATGTATGTATGTATGCATGTATGCATGTATGTATGTATGTATGTATGTATGTATACGCATGCATGCATTTATTTATTTATTTATTTATTTATTTAATTAAATTAATGCATTTATTTATTTATATAAATGAAAAATAAATCAAAATAAATTTTCATTCATTATTTATTTATGGGCTTTTCTAGTCTTTATTGACTGGACAGTGGAGAGTAGACAGGAAATGAGTGGGCGAGAGCAGGGGATCGAGGAATTACCTCATGCCAGACCTGAACCTGGATCCTCATGGCCACTGGACAAGGACTAAGTTAGTTTGACTGCTGGGATTTACAGTGAAGAGTGAGGAGGTGTGGAGCCTTGTGCGTTACCTAGCTCAGGAGTGTCTCCCAGTTAGAAGCCTGGAGTGTTCCGAGTGAGTTCTGAGTTGGCAGAAACCCAAACAACACACTGTGAAGGTAGAACATGTAGGTTAGCTCTGATCAGATGTGTTATGTTTGTTCTTCTACATCATAGGAGCAATTATTGTTCTCTCCTCCCTTCCTTTCTTTCTTCCTCCCTTTCTTTCTTTCTTTTATTCTCCTCATTACCACTTTTTTGATGTTCTACCCCTGCATGTTTGTGTGTGTGTGTGTGTGTGTGTGTGTGTGTGTGTGTTTGTTTGCTGTGTGTGTGTGTGTCTTATGTGTATTGTGTGGGTGTGTTTGTGTGGTGTACGTCCCTGTGGTGTACGTGTGTGTGTGTGTGTGTGTGTGTGCGCGTGCGGGTGTATCAGACCTGGGCTCTGCCGTGGCTATGCTGTCTGGCTGTGGGCCTGTGCAGGGGGTGGTGCGGTTCCTGCAGCTGTCCCAGGAGCGCTGCCTGATCGACGGCACCATCGATGGCCTGCAGCCTGGCTTACACGGCCTGCATGTGCATCACCTGGGAGACCTCACGCAGGACTGTCGCAGGTATACACACACACACACACACACACACACACACACACACACACACACACACATGACCATGCATATGTGCACATACACATGGATGCCATGCAATCTGTGTTGCAAACCTGATGCAAATTTCAGCACCTATTTTATGGATAACTTTTACATTGTTACAGACAGACACACACACACACACACACACACACACACACATACACACACATTTGTATGTACCTGAAAATGGGTCCTATTATGGTACAACAGAAGGATACAAGGAAGTTTATTGTCACATGCATATAGTTACTGGAAGTAAGAAATGCAGTGAAATTATGTCTGGTGTCAGCCTATTTGTGCAAAGTGGGGGGGTGTAAAAAGTGCAGTAGAAGAGGGGTTTAGTAGATTAAGTGGCAAGGGCTGCATAAGAAAGGTGGGGGAGGATTGGAATTGGGGGGGGGGGGGGGCACCAATAAGGAGCACCCAAGAGCAACAGGGGCAAGGAAAAACTCCCTTACCAAGGAAGAAACCTTGGGGCAGATCCACGGCTCAAGGGGCTAACCCAACTGCCAGGGGTCTTGGTGTGTGTGTTGGGGGGGATGACAGGGGAGATGGGATAGTGTGCTGTGTATGTGGGGAGAGGGCAGTGTGCAATATGTGTGTTGGAGAAGCTTCCTCATGAGACAATGTGCTGTGTATTGGGGGGGGGGGGGGGGGGCAGTGTACTGCAAGTATGGTAAAGGGACTTACTATTGCAAGCAGAGTACTGTATGTATGATGTATGTGAGTGATGAAGATGTGTGTGTGGGCGGGAGGGGAGTGTAGCAGTGACTGTGTGTGTGTGTGTGTGTGTGTGTGTGTGTGTGTGTGTGCGTGTGAGTAGGTGGGGGCAGTGTGCTGTAAGTATGTAGAGGATGTGTGTTGGAGAAGATCCTGAAGACAATGTGCTGTGTATGTGGGGGGGGGGGCTTACTGTAGCAAGCAGTGTGCTGTATGTATGTGAGGTGATGACAGTGATGATGTAAGTGTGTGTGTTTTTTGTGTGTGTGTTGGGGATGGGGGTGGGGGGGGGGGTCAGAAAGGCTAGGCAATCAAGGACATGGGTAGATGGAGAATTGCAATCAAGGACATGGGTAGATGGAGGAATTGGATGATACATGAACAGAAGTGGATATGTGACAGTAAACTTTACCTGATATATTTTTAGCTGGTTAACTCATCTCTAGAAATGTACATGGGATCTTAATCCATTATAGCTGAATGTCTGAGATGGGAAATAGGCTTCTGTGTTAATTACCAAGGGCATGTAAAGATTGAAAATTATGTATTTTAATTTATTTTTGTATTTTTGTGTTACCAGACAGAACACATAATAAAAGGTGATAAAACACACAATAAAGTGCAAATTCTTAAATATAACTAAAATGCATAAATGAAAGTCATAAAATACAGAGTGATATTAATTAAAAAATAAGTGGATTTGATCAGGCTAGGAGATAGCCACTGAGAATAAGTTTAATGTTAATTTAACCTGCCAGCAGTTTGAGCATTTCTTATGTCATCTGGAAACTGGTTCCAGAGCTGAATCACATAGCAGGCAAATGCATGAAACAAATAAATAAGTCCTTGTGTGACATGATGATAAATCCTATTCATTCTTACATCATTATAGTCCTATAGAATATAGTTTACATTGTACTTCACCAGGCTCCCACTCTGTAGCCTCTAATTTAAATGCTCGGCAAAGTCAATCCATGAGCACAGCATAACAGCATCATGTGGCATGAGACAACTTTTACCTGACCCACTGCTGTTTGTGCTTAGGATATTTCTCATGGTATTAATTATGCAAATAATTTAAGTTAGACTTTAGACTTTGCACTTTCCCTAGCATTTAAATTAGGACACTACCGGTATGTATTTTTGGGGGGTTTATCTCCAATGTCGGTAGAGAGAATGATAACTTGGAAAATGATGAAAATACGAGAAAGCATCAAACAAATACCTGTATGTCTGTCTAGTATTTTTTTTTTTTTTTCGTACAGTTAAATTTGTATTACTTTGGGACAGAGTTATGAAGGTTTATGACAAGTCGGCAAACAATAGAGCGATAGACTGGCTTAGAAATCTGACCACTTGTCACGGTCTTATGTTTACATTCCATGTCAAATCCAGGGCAGGGTTGAACATGTTCACTCGGCTCCAACAGCAGCTTTGAGGGGACAGGCCCAATTTACAGCCATGTCAAGTCGCCAGCAGTCAAACAGACTTACGGCTGCAATCTTCAAATGAAAAATGAGGATCTGATGGAGTTGGGAGGACTACCATAGGGCACACCCTTCATTGTGTTCAGTCTTATCATAATCAGTTCATGAGAAGTAATACTTAGTTTAACCACTAGGGTGTATTGTGGGTGTAGTGGAAGTACAGAATAGGAACTAATAGCAGAGACTTTCTAATGAGACACAGCACTCAAAGCCTTGCGCACACCCAGTTCTGCCTGAAATAGATGCCCGATAAGTGCCCAAAATGCATTGCAATATGGCCGCCGAGTGGAGAGACTTGCCTTCTCCTGCTAACAGTGCAGGAGAAGTTCTTACTACTATGGTTACTGGGTCTTGCCTTGTGATAACACCGATCTTAACGATCTGATTCATGGCCTCTACTAATGTTTATTTATGTGTTCTCCTGCTGTGCTGTACTATGCTAGTGACATCACTACCCCCCACTCTCTCTCATAGAATTCAACACACTACAGAGCTGTCACATACCCACACTCATAATATCATGACTACACAATGGCCCTGTCAGTCATATATTTATGCATGCATTAACCACACAAATATCCCCTTTGTGAACAAAACACTCTAAAATGTATTTCTAAGATGTCTGAAAACACACACATACACACACACACAGAAAATAGAACTTTCTCCCTTTTCCTCTCTCATGTGTGAGCACACACACACACACACACACAGAATGTGTGTGTGTGTGATCTGTTTCAGATTTCATCAGTTCCTCTTGCTGATGTGAGTGAAAGAGGAAGAGAATTGATTAGCTTAAGAGGATTTCCAACCGGATTTGGCAGCTTTACTTTGAAGCTGATGGAAAGGTTATCTCCCCTTTCCCCTTCAGTATACACACACATACACACACACAAATGCACACACACACACACTTTCTCACTCTCTCTGTCCTGTTCCCTTTATATTGCTCCTTCATGCTCTATCAAACATACACATACCCTATATCTCTCATAGACATACCCTATATCTCTCCCGCTCTCTTTAGCCATAAACACGTGTTGAATATTTATACTCTCATATACTCTTGATACAGTCTCTATCTCTCTCTCTCTCACACACACACACACACACCACAAACCAGCCCCTAATAGGATGAAATGGCAGCTTTTTTTTTTTGATTGGAGAACAATAAGAACCTTTGAAGCGGCCTGAATCAGCTCTCCATGCTGAAAGGTCTCATGAAGAGGTTAATCACTGCAATCTCTTACCCTCCCCTCTACTCTCTCCCTCTCTCCCCTTTCCCAGCTGTGGAGAGCACTACAACCCCTATGGAAAACCACATGGCGGACCACAGGACTCCGAGAGGGTACAGTTGCCACCCTGCCCAGCTATTTCTAAGGCGCTGTGTTGCAACTGTGTTTGTGGGATAGAAAAGATAGAATGTTCTTGAAGGGTTTGTGCATGCTGTGTAAGTTATTTAAATCTCTGTTGCTGGACACAACCAAACACTAGCACTTCACAAGTTAGCGTAATTGGACAGAATAAAAGTTCAATGGATTTTTTCAGTCTGAAATCGCAATGAATGGTACTGGTCAGTGTCTCCAGCATTCAGCTAACAAGTTACACTAAGGTCGTCTTAGCAGAGACATACATGTGAATGCCAGGGAGGTAAAATCATAACCAGCCAATGCGGAAGCTTCGATGGCTTTGAGGACCGCATTTCTAGTCCATCTGACTCCATAGGGGAAGGTTTCTGGGCCAGTGAGAGAGGGAGAGAGAGAGAGAGAAAAGAAGAGAGATGAGAGAGAGATTAAAAGTAAAAAATTAGGTTTTAGATTTGCTGCTGTGATGTTTGCATGCTGACTCGTCTGTCTGTTCTCTGTCCTGCAGCATGTGGGTGACCTGGGCAACATCCAGGCAGGACCCGAGGGACGGGCCTCTTTCCGCCTGGAGGACACACAGCTGAAGGTAACACACACACACACTTTCTCTCACACTGATGCACTCTTAACACTTAACACACATACACACATCACTGCAGGGCAGACACACACACACACACACAGCAGAAATATAATACATACACTCATATGCACACACAAACATTGTGAAGGGCACAGACACTACCACACTCACTCACACACACACGCATACACAGAGAGAGAGAGAGCCCACAATGTCTAGAAATCGATCTTGTTCTGCCAAAGTCAGGGACATTCCTGATGCGTTCCCCTTCATGCTTGTAAACAAAAGATCCCTTGTATCAGCAGAAAACAAATATTTTATGTAGGCTGTCTTCAATTATATTCCACTAAAGTCCTAAGCCCCTTCGAAAAAATAAAACATAAAGGTATACTTATGAAGTATAAAAGAGAATCACAGCATAACAAACAGCATATATGATATTTTAATAATAATGATAGTAATGACATTTTATTTACATACAACTACCTACTAGTGCTTTTCAACCAAAAGTGATTGACAGAGAATGAATCAGTAAAATCAATAAACTCTTTAGATTGTAAGAGACCATACTGTGAGAGCATATTGTGAACCCTTATGTGGTTTGTCAATGATTCTTATATTCTTGATAATGAATGACTCATTCTGTCTTATCCAGGTCTGGGATGTTATTGGTCGATCTCTGGTGGTGGATTCTGGGGAGGATGACCTGGGAAAAGGTGGTCACCCCTTATCCAAGATAACAGGGAATTCAGGAGAGAGGTATGAGCTGTGTGTGTGTGTGTGTGTGTGTGTGTGTGTGTGTGTGTGTGTGTGTGCCCCCCCCCCCACATACTGCCTTCTGCTCTGTTTGAACACATATTTGACACACACACAGGTCCTTAGCTTCCAGGAATGTTCCTCTGTAAAACCCGCTCTGTGCCAGAAAGGGTAGTTTGGGGTCATAAATCAGAAAAGCACTTGAAAGAAACCACTGACAGTGCAGCAAACTCTTAACACCCACTCTAATGTTGATGATCAATAGATATTCCCATCTCTGACTTAAAGTCTGTTTTCTTTCCAGTCCCATGCAGAGATATGACATGAATACAAACTGCAAACATGTGGAGTGTGTTTCAAATGAATGGAAAGTTGTCTTGAGATGCCTGTGCTATTTCTCTCTTTTTGTGTGTGCGTGTGTGTGTGTGCGTCATACAGATTGGCCTGTGGCATCATCGCTCGCTCTGCGAGCCTTTTCCAGAACACCAAAAAGATTTGTGCCTGCGACGGCGTCACTCTGTGGGAGGAGCGAGATCTCCCCATCGCCGGGAAAGGTCGTCAGAAGCCCGACGCCCCGAGCGCCAATCTGTGACCTCCTCACCTCACCTCACCTGAGCACAGAGGTGGAAAACTCTGACTTCAGAATGTAAAAGTCCTGCCATGTGCAGGTTTTTGAAGAATTGCACTAATTTGACCCAGATGGTGTAGTGAAAGGTTCGAATAAATGTGGTAGGAATTTTACTCACTGAAGCTGGAGTTTTCCACGTCTGTCTCATGATCATATCCCAAGATGAAGATTCTTCATCTCAGAATTCCTAAGTGTCTAACAGAACAGCGAGAATATTTATATCAATTCATTGGTGTAGTTGCTCTGTGGGGTATTTCAAGCATGTGGTTTAGGGATAACCTGGGTAAGTTAATTAACAGTAAGTAGTAAACTTCTGAATAGAAGAGCTTATTGGGTTTGTTAAGTTAGGAGAATGAAGCCATAGGACTGTTCTATTAGAAGGTTTACCACATCCTCTAGGTTAACTAACCCAGGTTTGTCACAAAACCACATAGTTGAAATGCACCCCAGGTTTGGTAGTTAGAGTTATGAACAATGAAAAAGAGAGACTAAACTGACTTTGCACTGGTGTGAATGAGTATGTGACTGACTACAAAGTGTCTCAGAGAGCGGAGAGGCTAGAGATTCCCATGTTTGGAGTTTTAATGTATTGGCCTAAAGCACTGCATTCCACTCAGATGGACTTTATGAGATCCCCCACTGGTCTGCAAATTCCACTATGGACACTCATTTCCATGAGAAAAGAAAATGTACAAAACATTTCTCTCCCGCTTTGCACACTGTCTGTGTCTTAGTGTGTGTGTGTGTGTGTGTGTGCGCGCGTGCGCATGTGTGGGTACATGTGTTTGTAAGAGAGCGGAGTGATTTGGTGATGTTTCATTTCAAAATCTCCACAACTATTTTTTGTGTTCTCTTTCTTATAAGCATCTCTCTGTTGGCCTCAAGTGTAGTTCTCGGGGGAACTAGAGAAAGGCATGTGAGTTGTGCTTCATAATCAACTCCAGATGTTTGCCATCTCAGACTGCTGTAATGCAAACCAAAAGTTAGGAGAAAGGGACTTAGGCCCAGAACACCCCCCACACACACACACACACACACACACACACACATACACAAAACTCACTATTGATAGTTAAAGCTTGTCCTATGCTTGACAACACAGCCATAGATGCGTCTTGCAAAAATTAAATTAATATTTTTCTCCTTGACTTTCAAATCTCCCAAGTTGTCAGAGAGCATTATTCCTTTGTTTGCTGTCATGATGAGAAATATTGTTCCATAGCTGTACCATAATGACGTGTAATTATTTTGTAATTCAATGCTTTGTAATTGTATTTTGAATTAATAAACAAATTATTTGTCAACCAGCCCGTCAACATTTAAAGCCACTTCTAATTACGCACAAGTCACTTCACTTTACGCACAGGCGAAATTATAGGCAATTACGTGCTACCAATACAGCAACATCTCTCAACTATTAATAATGTCGACGTGTTTCAAAATGGTAATAAAGCCACATACAAATAAAACGATTTTTCACTTTTAAAGTAAGATGATCTTACGTTAAATACACGCACTACACCAGCAGCGGTAAGTAAGCGACAGCTGGACTTCGGTTGTATCGCCTCAGTCATTTCTCATTGGTAAGGAATGCTTGTCTTTCGAAAGAACGGAAGTGAGCCGACCATTTTGAGAGCCTGCACCGCTTAGGTAAGATGGAAGGTTTTGTGTTCCTCCCCATTTTTTGTCTAGATTCATGTTTTAGCTGCTGTTTAAAAAATACAATACAATCGTAAAGAATGGTTTGACAAGGGGATGTATCTGTGTCGTAGGTGTAACAAACCAGGATTTAATGCGTCGCTACAGCGTTTAGCGACACAGAGGGATTGGGAAGTCATGATACCCCAAATCTTGTTTTTACTAGATGACTCATCCAGTTGTTTAACCCGAGGAAAAAATCTATAGGAATTGAATGCTACAATGTCGCGGCTACAGTACGTTGATGGATTTTAGATGGTTACTTCGTAGCTAAGCTATTGTTCCAGTGTTGCGCTCGAGGATGTGGCAATTTTAACACATGCTAAGTAAAATCACTCCCCAACTCTCTTGTTGCTTTACCACATACCCCAGTTAAGCTATGCTGGTCGTGGCTCCCAGCGAGTTGTTGACGCCAGCAGGATATCAATACACTGTCGAGGCACTCCGTTTTGCTTGCATTCTTTAGTTGGCGGAACGCACATCTGATATTCACTGCATATCCAGTGTATGTTCATGTCATTTACGATATCCGCCAAATTTTGTGCCAATTCATTCAGTCTCCATTGCCCATGAATGAACGAAGCAACGTGTTTGCTTTCTGCCTGCTGCGTCATCAGATAGGATGGGAACGTGCTTATCATTCCATTGTATTGTTAAACTGTGGCAGAACTATTGCTATATGTGGATCTTTGGCCGTGAGTCATTTAACTTTAGTCGATGCAGAATGTGTGCTGTAAATCACCCCAGTCAAGGCCACCATTCATTATGAATTGATAATTAACCAATCCCTTATAAAAATGAATTGAGCTTAGCATTATGGCTGCACGAATAGCGTGTGAAAGCTATCCACTAAACCAGGAAAACATAATTATATGAATATTTTTTTTGTAATTTCTTCCAGTAAGCACATTCCTGAATAGGATAGGCCAGGGTATTGTAGCCTAATGCAGGTCTCATTTAAGTAGTATAGACTGAAACACAGAAATAACAGAAGAGGAATCGCCTTTACCTGAATATATGAATATAGGCCTTAATATTTTATACTTTAAGAAATGCCTCGGCAGTCCCCAAACAGATGTATTTGTGCTATTTTCGAAATCCCCTTTGTTGCATCTCTCTCTCTCTCTCTCTCTCTCTCTCTCTCTCTCTGCATCTTCCTCTGGAAGATGTCAACTTCTGCTCTGCTTTCTATTGATTCATTTGATTCATTCAAATTTCCATTGTCTCTCATGATCTACACCTGTTTGCTTTTTTAAATGTTTCCCGAGCCCCTCCTCCCTCTGCTAAATTCCTCCTGCATGTCTTCCAATCACTGTTGTTTTCTTCACCCCCTTCATCTCTCTCACTCCTTTTCAAATCTCTCTCTCCCTTTCTACTATCAGGATCTTTTTAATACACATATTTGCTCCTCACCCCTTCTCTCCCAATCTCCCCCTCTATTTCTCTACCCCTCTGTTCTGTAATATCTTCATCTACTTCCTCTCTAACGGTCTTTCACCTCCACCTCCCGACCCTTGTCCCTCCGTATTCAGAGCGATGGAGAAGAGCCACACGGTGAAGCTCTTTGTGGGCAACCTGCCGCTGGACACCAGCCAGGAGGAGCTGTCGGCCATCTTCGAGTCGTACGGCCAGGTGGTCAGCTGCAGCGTGCTGCGGCAGTTTGCCTTCGTGCACCTGGCCGGCCAGGGCGCGGCCGAGCGCGCCATCCGGGAGCTCAATGGCCGTGAGTTCCGCGGGCGCAATCTGGTGGTGGAGGAGTCGCGCGGGCGCCCACTCCACTCAACTAAGGTGTTTGTGGGCAACCTGAGTGGCATGTGCACCACCGAAGACCTCCAGGAGCTCTTTCAGACCTTTGGCAAAGTGCTGGAGTGCGACAAGGTCAAAGGTGAGGATCTTCTGGGGACTTTATTTGGTAGTAGATAGAACACATCAGAGGGGGTTGGGTTGGGGTCGGCTGCAAATAGTTTAATTTGGTGGGTGTCTTCCTCACTGCTGAAGACATGGTGTTTTCTTTAAAAAAAAAGTAGATGAAAATGATTCGAGAGCCCTCACTGTGGTAAGTCAACAAGGGCAGGCCATCTTGTAATTGCCTGGAGAGATAACACCGCTAGTAAATTATTGACTGGCATTATATGATAGAAAACAGAATGTGAGGCCCCTCTGTTGGCCTCAGGAAGGTTTGAGACCAATTTATTATATTAGAAGATGACAAGCGTGATTTATTATATCTACAGTATGTAGCACAGACCTTTTCTCTGCTTGGGGCTAATGTATGGTACCATATTTCTGTCGAGTCATTTGAGGTCCAATTCAATATTTATATATTGCAGTGGAGAGAGAGATCTATTCCAACAGTATTCACACCTTCTCTGAAAGCAGAGTCCTTTCCTTGCACTGTGGCCAGGGTAATGCTCTACCCCTCGTTGAGTGTCAGGAGATGGGTGCCAAAAATAGAGAGGAGTTCCCCCACTCTTGGCCCCTGAGGCAGCTCCTTACGGGCCGCAGGCCCTCTCTGAACCCCCGTCCGTCAGGGTGGTGAGTGGCGAGCGCGCTCTAAGGTCTGATCGCTGACCGCCAGGCCTGCCTGCTCGGCGTGCTTGCTTACTCACTCACCGTGCCGAAAGTAACAGCTCCCATCATGCTCGGTGAATGAGTCCCCTTAAGGGCCTTGGAAGGGGTGGGGTGGTGTGGTGGCTGAGGCTAAAGGATCGGATTTGGGGTATTAGTAAGACAGAGACGTCAGTCGTGTCTCTGGGCGTTACTGTGGGGAACTGAAGGGAGTGTCGAAGTGTCTGTGTGTTGGAGGGGGCTGGGTGTCAGAGTCTGGAGGATATTCTGCAGTCAGCCTGTCTCTGGACCTGACTGAGGGAGGTCTCTATAAAAAGCCTTGGACAGCTGGAGGCAGGGTAGACACCATGATGTCTTCACCTTTCTATAGTTCTATCGTCCTATAGTTATTCCGTTAGGACCATCTCATGTCTTTCTTACTTACCTCACTTGCTGATAATTATTGCCCTAACTTGTTGTGGTACAAAAAACTGTTGCTAGCGCCTGTCATTTATCAGCAGATTAATTACTTTGAGAACATGACAAACCCAAGTCCAAGATAAAACATTTTGTACAATAATAGTATAGGTAGAAAGTACAATTTGTTTCCCTCACTGAAAAGTGCTAAACCTGCTCGGTACATGTTTACCATGTTCTTTTGGTCATATGTGATGATGTTATTGCTAAGAGTGAAGACTTCTGTCCAGTCTCAGTCCGGCCCATTCTGCCTATTAACTGACTGAGTCTACCATTCAAAAGGCACACCCGGCAAAAAAAATCAATCTGCAGGACAAAACCCTTTGTTTACTGAAAAGTAAAAACTCAATTTTATGGACCGCAACCCCCTGTAGACCACCCCTAATGATGTGTAGCCATTCTTAACTCTGAGAGGTGGTCGCCTAGACGTGTGGTTTCATGTTCCTCCTCACTAAATTCCTGTCGGGGGAAGACAGGAGACACAAACAGTTGTCTGAGGAGACCTTGTCACTCCCCTTTTTAAACTCATTCATATAGGTCAGAGTGCCATCCTGATATTCTTAGACCTCTTGGGTATATTACTCCGCAGTTTTCTGCCCAACCCTGCTGGCAAGTTAAATGAATCTAATGCCAATTTGGACCAATGCAAACTGTTTGTTTTAAAGTAATCAATGGGAAATTGAATAATATTTCAATAAAGTTATTTTATTTCAGTAATTAACTTGAACCCTTAAGGTTTATTTTTAATTGTACAGTACAGTAATGACTGGAAATCTTAAATCTGACCGTTTACCGATTCTCACCAAATAAGTGGATTTTCTCTTCCTGTTTGGAATCAGCAGTGTAATTGATTGGAGCGGTGGTAGATTATAGAGGGGCTGTGTTGTAGTTCACTATATAGAGCTCTGAGTCATTAGGTTATTTAAATCAGCAACAAACAGCCCTTCTCTAGCCTTGTTTGTTGAGTGTTTCAAAGCTGAAAGATGTAATACATTTGAATTTAATTTATTTAATGATAATACATTAATTTCTCATCTTTGCACTCCAAGTTTAAATTGTAACTTGGAGTCTCAGATGTCTTTATCATAGTTTACTATGGGCCAGTTTCCTGTACATGAATGAAGCCTAGTGCTAGACTGACAAAAAAAAACATATTTTTTGGAAAACATTGGAAATCTCCATTGTAGTTCTCTCTTAGTCTAGGAATAGGCTTTACTCCATGGACAGGTAACTGGCCCCTATGTCTGTGTTGTTGGGGTGGTGGTTTTTTTTTTTTTTTTTCCACCCCCCCACCTGTGTGGGTGTCTAACTGGCTGTTCCTGTGCTCACTGACAGCCAGGCTCTCGTCCTCCACAGGCTACGCCTTCGTCCACATGGAGAACAAGGAGGACGCGCTGAAGGCCATCGAGGCGCTCCACGGCACCTCCTTCAAGGGACGTCCGCTCTCCGTGGAGCTCTCCAAAGTGCAGCCCAACAAGCAAGCGCCAACGGGCAAGATCCCCTGCGTGAGCTGCGGCAAGCAGGGCCACTACGCCGGCGAGTGCCCGGCGGGCAAGGCCTCGTCGCTGGAGCAGTACCAGAGCCAGGCGGCCGTGCTGGCGGCGGCGGCGGCCGCGGCGGCAGGCTTGCCGCTGCAGGTGCAGCAGAGCGTGCACAACTCGGTGTACAACACGTCGACGTTCGACCCGACCTACGCGGCGCTGACGGGACTGACGGCGGGCACGGGCGCCCGGTCGGAGGGGAGCGCGCTGGCCCCGGCGGTCTACGGCGCGCTGGCCAGCCAGGTCTACGGCAGCGTGGCCAACCCGCTCTACGGGTCAGTGGCGGCCAACCAGGTGGCGGCCGCACAACTTAACCACGCGCTCAACCCGGCGGCGGCGGCGCTGCACAGATGTACGGCTCGATGAGCCCCGCCCTGGCGTACGGCCAGATGACCAGCCAAGCGGCGCTGGCCTCTGCGGCCGCCGCCGCTGGCTATGGCCACCAAGTCTACGCCCCGGCCATGGCCAACCAGGTGTTTCTGGCCGCCCCGGGCATGGAGCTGCAAACCGCCCAGCAGGTCAACCAGGCGTACACCATGGCGCCGACGCTCTACACCACCACGCCGGCGGGCTACGCAGCCCTGGGCGCCGCTGACCACAACGCGCTCCTGGAGGCCGCGCGGGCGCACTACCTGGCACAGGGCCAGCAGGTGCTCGCCGAGCAGCACGCTGCCGCCGCCGCCGGGCGCCAAGGCCGAGAGGGACCGCAGCCCACTCCGGCGGTCGGCGCCACTGCTGCCGGACCCCGTCATGAAGCCCTTCATGTACCAGCGGGCCAAACGCCGCGCACTGCTGCCCACGCCGGCCGGACGTGAGGAGGCCGCACAGGAGGAGGACGCGATGGCCAGGTAAGTTTCCAGATACTACACACTAGTAAAACTCCTTATTAGTGTTGTTACAATACCAAAATGATCACGTCAAAATCAATACTGAAACGATACCAAGCCAAGAACCCTAAACTTCAGTAATAGAACTAAAGAACTAATACAATAGGCCTAGATGACCGGACGCGGAACACTGAACTTTTTTAGACTGATGATAACAAATATTGCTTGTAATAGAAATCTGATTAAAACTCCATTGTTAAGGTATCACTACTAAAAAATGGATTTTTAATGTCAGGGTATCACAATACATTTCAAGCATCAGTGCATTTTGCAACACTAAACACCCACCTCCACACTTCCCCATTGGCACACTGGAGACACTATGAGTGTGGTGTCCTCCACTACCCATTACTTCCAGTATCCATTGTTTTCTATTACTACCATACACACACACACACAACACTTTCACTGCCGCCATGTAGATTACATTTCAGGTCCACTAAACAGCGGAAATGAAGTAGTGATCAGTGGTGGAGTGCCATGTCTACTCTGTGCACCACACTCACAAGCCCTTGAAGCTACAGATGTTTTGCTTATTCAAACCGTTCACAGCTGTGTTTAGTGAAATGATAATTTTGTCAAATCTACTGCACACTACAGTCAGTATATGCTCCACTAATTGTTTGTAATTGTTTGGCTGGCCTGTAATTTGTCGGATGTCTGCATGGCACAGACAACTTGCCTGCACATGTTTGTGTTAGATTAGGTTATTATCTGAAGTATTTACACAACCACATGGTTGTAGCTACAAGTTTTTTTGAATGCTAGATGATTTAGTATAAAACAGGAAAGACATGAATAGATGTCAGTAGGAAGTCGGGGGATGCTTTGTTTGTGTAGTCCATTCTAGATAATCATCTGTAGCTCTTTTCCTCTTGGTTAACAAGCCTTGAACAAACTATCAACACTCAGATACACATCAATGAATCCAGAGTCAGTTTACCAAAACTATAACCTGACCCCAACTCTTTATAAAAAAAATGATGTATTTGTGTGTAATTATACAGATTATTACATCTCAATTATATCTAACTAAAGTATTGTATAGATGTAAATAAATATACCCAAGAATAGTTCCAATACACTATTCTTGTGTGCTGCTCCTACCAGGCCCCCTAGTGGTCATGTCTGGTTACTTCCTGATGAGACATGTTTTACTATTTCATTTTCACAAAAGTTTTATTCAGATGTTTCAAAGCTGTATGCATGCATGTTCATACAACCTTTTTTGTGTATATGTCTGTTTGTCTGTCTGTCTGTCTGTATGTGTGCATGCATGTGTTTGTCTATGTGTGTACTTTGTTTAAATGTGCTGTATGTGTGTGTGTATGTGTTCATCTCTGTAATTGTCTGTCTGTGTGTGTCTGTGTGCACAAATGTTTGTTTGTGTGTGTGTGTGTGTGTGTGTGTGTGTGTGCGCGCCTGTGTGTGTGTGTGTGTGTCTGTCTCTCTCTCTCTCTCTCTGTCTCTGTGCAGGTACTACAGCGAGTACTACCAGCAGCTGCAGCAGTACCCCCAGTACCAGTATGCCTACCCGCCCCCGGGGGCCCTGGCCATGCAAGGCCTGACCACGCTGCCTGCCCCAAGCTGCCAGCCATGCACGGCAGCCCTGTCTGCTGCCGGCGCGCTGTGCTGCCGCCGCCTGACGGCTGCCTCCATGGCCACCACGCTGGACGCCCTCAGGCCAGTGCCGCTGCCCCCTCCTCCTCCCGCCCCCCCTGCCCCTGTCTCTGCTCCCCCCCCTCCTGTTGTCGCCTCTGCCGCCGCCGTCGCCATGGCCACACCCCACCACCAGCTCCACCACCACCACCACCGCCTGTACGAGCCACCGCCGCCGTCGCTGCCGCCTCCTGCGCCCCAGGCGCGCAAGGACGCCCTCCTGCGCCCGCTGCACACGCCCGATGCCCCCTACCGATAGCTCCCGTGTTTTGACCTTTGACCTCTTGATCTGAAACCGCCCCCTCCCCTCCCCTCCCCCTCCCCCCAAAAAAACCTCCCCACCAACCCCACGCCCATTCATCCCCCCTAGAACCCGCAAACTGGCTGTGTGAGTGAATGAAGGAATGTGTGTATGTAGTAATGGGTCTATACCTGTTTATATGTGTGTATGTATGTATGTATGTGTGGGGGCCTGTTATGTATGGTAATGTTATGAATGTTGATTTCAGTGTGTGTGTGTATGGTTTTGGGGCGTTAAAAAGGTTGGCTCCCTCTGTTCTCTCATAAACTGGACTCCTGACCTTGGTTCTGGTACCACGTGCACATGGGAGACACTCAGCCCTCTCCTCCTCTTTTTCTCTTTCTTTGTTTTTAGACTTTTTCAACTTGCGTGTTTTTTTTTTTTTTTTTGGAAAAAAAAAAAAAAAAACATGGCAAGTTGTAGCATTCATGTAGCACAAGTGCTAAAATAGTTTTAGTTTTGTGTGACGTTTTACACTCTATTCACCAGCCATGAATTTTGTACTGGTTTACATTTTGATGTCATGAAGAATCATGACAGTTTAATGAATGTCACGAAGGAGAGATACTTGATTTTTCTTAGACACATTTTTGAAATGGAGAACTGTAAAAGTCTGTGCAAAGGGCGTTAGTTCCCTCATAGTAGAAGTATCATGGGAGATAAAAAAAAGCGCATGTTTTACCCAGAACCAGGGTTGGGCTTTCAGATGGTTCTTTTACTGTTTTATTTCTGTTGATGTGCCATAAAACTCTGGCCATGTTTTGTGGGAGTGTGTGTGTGTGCCTGTGTTTGTTTGTGTGTATGTATGTGTGTGTGACGAGTTTGCTTAAGGCTGTCAGAGACACACACTTATAACTATAAGGGAAATGCTTAAAGTGCTTCACTGATACACACACATGCATATTTTTGTACAACTTTAACATTGGGAGGCTGAGGATGCCCTTTTAAATACAGTGCCCCCTGAATTCCCCCCCAAACCCCCAACCCCTAAACATCTGACCTCTCCACCAACCAAAATGCTGAAAGACACTGTGACTCTCATGCATTGCACCTCACCAGGCAGGGCTTAGCCTATGAGAGAAGAGGGTGGTCAGAGGTAGGCGGTATTAGCCTATCAGATGAAATATATGGCCAAGGGTTAACCAATCAGAGGAGGCCATGTGTAGTCTATAAAGGAGGCTGTTGCACGTCAATAATCATTAATAGGAGGTTATGCTCAATCGATAACCTATAGGAGAGCATAATTAAGGGATAGCCTATTATGGGAGGCTTTTGCCAGGGCATAGCCAATCAGAGGAGAGTATGGACAACTTTGGAGCCTTTACTAGCGTTCCATATTTCCCACTTTGGCCAGCAATCCACCACTAAACTGCCATTAGCACGTTTTTAGGATGTAATTAAATCAACGTGGCATCTCTGAACATTATGTCTGTAACACTTTAAACTTTTACTGTTTTTTTGTTTTGTTTTTGTTTTTTCATTTTGGTCTTTGTGTTTTTGTAACTAGGAAGGGACACTTCATAACCAATTAAATACTGTAGGGTTTTTTTGTAACGGTTCAAATTAGTGGGCCTGTTTGCCTGTGGCTGTTTAAAGCAAGGGCAGCACCTTGTGATTATGTACATGGCCAAAATTAATCTCTCTGTCTTCTGTCTCTGAAACCTCCAGCCCAGTATGAGGCAGGAGTTGCTTAATCGTGAATAATGCCTTAGTAATGGACTGTACATAGGTCTTTTTTTTCTATTGTAGGTGCTGAACTGCAGTTTAACAATGTGAAACGTGAGGGGAAAACCTTGCCTGATTTTTTTTTTTTTTTTTCATCATTTAAGTTGTATTGTGATGCAGTGGAATGAGATTAAATATGAAATGTTGGGAGATTTTAACATCAGTTTCTTTCAGTTTTCTCTTTCTCCCCCCCCCCCCTTCACTGCTGCTCATTCACAGACCTAGATGCTTCTTGGTTGTGCAAACTTCCTCCTTTCTTCCCTTCCTCTCTCACTTATTCTCTCTCTCTTTTGAATATCTCTTTCCCTTTTTCTGTTGAGATGTGTGTCTTTTTTCCATCTTTTCCTCGTGGTTGACGATTCCTAACCTCTATAAGCACATGACTCCTGACACCACAGCAAACCACACACTCTTCCTTGATGAACGTCACCTTGTAAAGTAACACAGTCTTTGAGGACTAAAAAACAATTAATGTCCTCGACAAACGTTTAGACACACACGCTTGCGTATCACCATGAGGTGCTTTTAAAAGCTAGACAAGTATTTGTTGGATGAGACTAATTCAAAAAGATTGTCTTTTTTTATTTCGTTGTTGTTTTAAAGCCTCCATACCTGTGTTCACTTGTCCCACCTTCCCTTTCTCCTCTCTTGTGAAATGACCCCAGCGGCCGCACGGGACTCGGGTGAAATGGACAAAGACCCCTGTATGTGACCTTATTCTCCCCTATCCCACCTTACCCCTCACGGGGGCCCCTCCACTGGGGGTGATGGGGTAAGTCTCGGCCTGGGGTACCAGCTTTCTCCTCTCCTCCGTTTTCTCTTCCTCTCTCTCTCCCTGTCTATAAGTCATCTCTTTCTCTGTCTCTATATACACACACTTCCTCATGCTGAAATTCTGTACCGGGAGGGAGGTGTCCTATTTTTTTTATTTTATTTTTTCCTTTTAGGGTTTCACCCAGACCCATAAAGTGGTTCTCCCTCGATACTGCCGTGCAACCTGGACCTCTTATCTTGCAACTCAAAAACAAATGTAGCTCCAAGGGAGGTCCCCAAAACGCTGCCATTGGCTTGCCTCTGTTTTTCCACATTTGTGAAAACAAGTGCATTGCTTCAGAGGAATTAGGGTTTCCTCTTGCGCAAAGGGAGGCTCACACACAACACACACACACACACACACACACACACACATCTACAGATGTGTCCAGTAAAGCTATCACGTTTTGTGTTTGTGCTCTCAGCAGCAATTGCCCTCACCCTCCTCCTCCTCCACCTCCTCCTCCTCCTCCTCCACATGCTGCTGTTCTAGTTGTTGGTGTGGTTTTTAAGTGGGTGTCCTATCGTCCGTAGCATTCAGGGTGTGTCCCTTTTTCTCTGTGCCCGAGGCATGCTGTCTGGTTTGTGCTCCTGATAATCCAAGTCACCACCACTGACTTCCCCATGTCCCCTCCGGCTGCAATAGGTCTGCCTGACTCGGTGGGATCATGGCGTTGTGTTAACGCAAAAGGCAAGGCGGGGGAAGGCAATTAAAGCATTCCACCGAAAACCAGCGCGGCCAGGGAACTCTCTCGACGCCAAGGTAACGACCAAGCCCCGTGCCGCCAACCTCATGACAACCTCCTACTCTTCCTCCTCCTCCTCCTCCTCCCTACCGCCCCCTTCCCTCGTCTGTCTCACCCGTACCCTCCTACCCCAACCAGAGCCTGCGCCTTGACAACTGCTCCCACCCTCCTCATCCCCCTGCCCCACCCCCTCTCTCTGTACTTCCTGAGTGGGCTTTGGTGTGACCAAGGTTATGGGTTGCGTTCGACTGCCCGTTCTTGCACACGGCAGCCTCTCCCGCGAGGTTCCCCCCCCCCCCCCCCCTCGAGTGTGTGCCCTCAGCCCGGCTTCTGACTGACTGTGTGACTGACTGCTTCCAACTGCCGCCTGCTGGTCGTCCGATGGTGTGTGAGCGAAAGAGAGAGCAAGCGAGAGAGCAAGCGAAAGCCCCCCCATCCCCACCCTACCCTCCCTGTGTGTTCCCTTTTTTACGAAGTGAGTGAGCTGGTGAGGTTCTTCCCAGGGTGTCAAAAAAACTGCTTGGCTCGATGTGGACCCTCCTACCTCTCTCCCCAACCCTGCCCACCCCCACCCGACCCCGTTTGCCTGACCTGATGGGATCTGGACTAGCTCTGGAAGAGGTCTGGCCTGGACCTCGTACAAATGCGTACCTGATCACGACCAGATCTATTTCAAAGCTACCATCTGGGCTGGGTTTTTTGTTGTTGTTTTTTTTACCTTTGCTAGTGGAAAGTTACTCCTTTTCCGCCGTTTTCGCCTGAAGCACCCCCACCCCCGCTCCCCCTTCCGCCACCAACCCACACACCCCCACCCCCACACCCAGTCTGACCGCCGCCACCGTCGACGCGCTCTTGGAAAATTGCCCCCCCCCCCCATTATACCAGCACCAAGTTACACTGCCTCATTTTGCTGGCATACCCAGCTCACTTGGCACCAGTTCTAAGATACTGCCCCGTGTCTGATACACACACACACACACACACACACTCCTCTATCCAGGACTCTGTAGCTGACCACTTTGACGCTTTTTTTTTTTTTTTTTTTTTTTTTTCCCCATTTATGCCTTGTCTGTACATGGTTCAAGCCAGTCCATATCAATGTCCACTACCTCCTCGCTCAGTCATGGAACCTCCTAGTCAACTTTTGTCTTTCAGACAACATACTTCTATTGGTATAGACCACTGTGGACTCTGTTGTACGCTTCCTAACCTGTCCCAGCAGTTGCAAAACAACACAAGAAAATAAAGAAAAATGCATTTAGACAGGAGGACCTTAGCAGCCCTTCCTTTGTCCACAACTCCAGTTACACATTTGGGAACTTTCTACAGCACATGACGCCCTAGACCCTGTCCCAACCAATCCTGTCCCCACACCTTGCAATCTGCATCTGCCTGTTATAGAGTCTGTACTATGTGTGTGTGTGTGTGTGTGTGTGTGTTGTCTTATGTCAGTGGTTTGTGAGGACTCTCCCTGTTTTGTGTGTGTGGTGGTGTTGTGTGTACAACCACAGAGAAAAGGGAGAGTCCTCACAAACCACTGACATAAGACAACACACACACACACACACACACACAGTCTCTCCAAAGCCCCACTCCATCTTAAAGACAAATTAAAGAAACAAAAAACAGAAGAGAAAAAAAAAACTCTAACACACATGTGCCCTGAACAGCTTGGCAGGCGAGGCTGGTGAAAGGAAGGAAGGAAGGAGTGGAGGAGTGGATGAAGGGATTGTTATGGATGGATGGATGGAGGGGAGGATAGATAGAGGAAAGGTGAGTACCCCGAGCATGGATCACCTCTTCCAGGCCATTCCTACCTATGTCCTGCACCGCCCTGGCTGTGGAGACTAGCCCCCACCCCTCCCAAGTCCTTGAATGGTGTTCAGCTCCGTAGGGTACCGCAAAGCAGGGCCTTCCATCTCCTCCTCTGGTGTGTGGAGTTGGGTGTTTTTTGGGTTTTACTTGGTAGCACCAGTTGGCTATGAAGTAAGCTCTAGTGAATCAATAGTAAAGGAAAACACTTTCTCTGCTCAGAGTTTGTTGCAGAAGCACCTTTTCAATGAACACACCAGGGTAGGATATGTGCTTCTCTTCCTTCCTCTGCAACCAAAAATGATATCACCAGGCTGGCTCAATGTTTTAGTTGTTAGCTGGCTAACTCTAGTAAACATACTGAAGACAAACATGCTTTTGCTGTCAAAGGCTTCAAACTCCATAAGCCTTGAACTTCTATTTGTTTTTACATGAACAATGTACAGTTAACATCATTCACAACAGGAGAAAGGTAAGAGGTCTATATCAGTACTTTCTGGAGATGGCTAGCTAACTTTTAAACATGCTTTGTGATCTAAAACACAGGGCTTGATTTGTTTATGTGGTTCTCCTTTACACGGAGGCAGTGACCTGTTCCTAGACATCCCCCATCCCAAGTCCTCTTCTGTCTGACTGGTGTACGTTTTATTGCTGAGCAAGCAAATCCTCCACCGAGGATCAATGCCACCCCATCTCTCTCTCTCTCTCTCTTCCCTCTTTCTCTCTTTCTACTTCTTTTCTCTCTCTACCTGCTCTCTCTCTCTCTGTCTCCTCTCTCTCTCTCTCTCTCTCCTCTACCTCTACCTCTACACTGCTCCCCCTCTCTGTGCACTGGATGGCTAACACTAGCCTAGCCAGTTACACTTGTCCAGAAGGCAGCGGACTCTGGCTCAGATCTGGCCCTTCTCTGGCTCAGATCTGCTCTTGAGGAAGCTGCTGTGTGTTTTTTTTTTTTTTGTGCCCTGTCACGTGTAGTCCCTGACTAGCTGCCATGGTCTCTCGCTAGTAGCAAGCCACATATATATATGTGTGTGTGTGTGTGTGTCTGGTCAAGATAAGTCCCATCCTGTATCCTCAGCATAATAGTTTCATTAGAGAAACCATGAATGTGTTTTTAGAAATACAGGTAAAAAAATAAGAAAACAATTCTATTGCAGGCAATAGGATGCATATAATTTGTCATTTGTAATGGTTGCCTTTTACATGGAGAGATGATGGAGCATGTTTTGAAGAGGTGCATAAAATGGCAATACCTCATGTCTGTGACAAAAATGTACACTCCTGTTACCTCGTCTGCATGAGTTCAAATTTGTTATCATCTGCATGCTGATCTCTAAATAAACCACTTGGATTAAAAGGGACTGGTTTGATTTGTTTTCTTTCATCTTTCATTCAACACAGGGTTGTGGCAATTCATGGCTTACATTTTTTGAAAGAATGTTATGGTAGTATTGCTAAGAAATCATTGGCAATTGGTAATAAATTGTCAATTAACAGAGGGGTTTAGTTAACATCATCAAACCTAGCTGAACAGGAAAGTAATTCAACCTTTTTGGAATGGCTGCTTCAAAGGAATAATTGACAGAGTCTGCAAAATGTAATCAAATATTAATTCAAGCCTGGGTACAATAACAAAATAAACAAAATAAATGACAAAAAAATTCCATACTGAAAATCATGGAAAACCACAGACTCGCAGTGTTCATCCAGTGCTAGATTTCAAAGAGGCTAGAAGGCAAGGTAACAACAATGCAAGGTAACAACAAGGAAAATGTATTTTTTCACTGACACTGACTGTTTAGTGCAAGGGTGTCAAAGATACAGCCTGCCAGCAGGTTTCATACGCCCTGTCACCTTCCTACAATGTTTTGGGTAGGACTGGAAAATAGGAAAAGATATTTGCATCTAGTTGTCCTTGACAATGTCCAACCTCTTAACAATGTGTAATAAGCAATAAATTGAGAAGATGGGACAATTCTAAGGGCCCAGCACTGACAGGGGGCCCCTGAGAGCCCCGCAGTGGGTCCCAGAATTATTGTCTGTCATAGGGCTCACATTTCCTAGTAGCGCCCTGCTTATGACTATGAGTATGACTAAGCGCTAAACTGTAATGTCACAGTAATAACATGACAACATATTTGGTTTTTAACATATTAAGTTTATGTGAAAGAGGCAAAAGGATTATAGAACCCTACAGACTGTATAGCCATATCACTCATATCTTTTATCTATTCTAATATAAAATATATCTATTCTAATATAAAATATATCTTCTTCTAAAAAAAGTTATTTTGAGCTGCTTGTTAGTTGATACATAGTTGAATGCATAGGTCACAATGTGTAACTGTGCCTTTAGCAATACAAGATCATAACATGTGACTCAACTTGCAACACATGCAGGCTTTGTATTACACCACTAGACAAAAACACACTGTCACACACAAACACATACATCTGTTGCCTTTTTAAATTATTTTAGCATTTTCCTAATTCTTAATTATATGCAGTTTCCCATTTAAGGCTATATAGAAATATAATTTGTTCAGCATTGCTCTGAAAGTTCCAATCGAATTAGTGTTGATGACAATGTTCCCATTAGATTGTGAAATGTGCACCGAGACGCCCTGTTTACAAATGGAGGGCCTAGTCTGGGACAAGGCCCGCTGTAAGAAGTACCAAGGGCAACAGGTGTTCGATGCAAGACACAAGCGCTGCCACTCTGTCATTTATGCGGTTGTCATACCCTCTGAGATTGGGCGAGTGATCGCACCGACCCCGCCCCTCGAACCTTTTCTGAATAGAAACTGATACCCATGCGCCTGGGCGCTCTTACTTATTGGGGTGCGGTCACGTGTGTCACTTTTGACCAGGAAAGGAGCAGCGGGGCAGAAGAAGTCACTGGTTTAGTGGGAGCAGCACCTCTCCTCACAGGCATCCCCGAACCAGCCGAGTCTGGACCCCCGCGGCCTCGTCTCTTTCTCCTCCAACTGTTGACCGTGCGTCGTGGCAAGCCCACGGATCGCAAACTGTAAAAGGTGCAGACACTCGACAAGTAAAAAAAAGTTAATTCGTCAAAGGGATAACGAAAAGGGACAGACGGAGACGGCAAAATGACGACAGTCATTGAAACCCAACAACATTACGAGACCTACATGACGTCTGCGACGGGAGACTACATGGGTCAGGAAGATGACTGGGACAGGGATCTCCTGTTGGACCCCGCCTGGGAGAAGCAGCAGAGAAAGGTAGGTAGAAGGCTGTCGGAGAAGTCAGACTATGCTCACACAAATTCACAGGCCAGCCAGTACAAGGCTCACGTCAAGCCTGATATAAAAAAATGGACATGATGCGGGAAAATGTCGCGATTCCATGGGAGCAAGGGCTTGGGCTACATCTTGGCCCTGAAGGCATGCACCTGCTCCCCGTAGTCTGGAAGCCCTTCTTTATTTGATACGCTGGACGCACAACTTTCACAGTGTTGTCTTACCATTACTCCCCCACCTTAAAAAGCCCAGTGCTAAATATACGCGCACCTCCATACATTACTAGTGTGATAAAAATCACTACCTCGTGCCGTGCGTAATTACGCACAGGCCCGGTTGGAATTGTATACTTGGATAGTGTATTTAATTAATAGATATCTATTATTTACTCTCTCTATTTCTATCAGGGAACTGTCTAAAATTTAGACGCTAAATGCTTTTTGTCGAAGTCATAGGGAGGGGATGTTCAAATGAAGTATCTGCACATTTGTGCACGAGTCAGTTTGTTGGACTGTGTGGGTGAAAAGTTGCTGGCGGCTTCTTAAAGAATCCTTCACTGTGGCTATCAGCTGGTCGCGCTGTTGATGAGTGTGACAGCTGCTTTTTAATAGGCTGTCAGACCTTGAAGTCGGTGTGGCTCATGTCACGGTTTTGGGTGACGTCAGCGTTCCTTAGTCACGGATAGCGTTCTGATTTGAGCAGAGGATGATGTCCTCTTGCTATCATAAATCTTGAACTATCTTTGTACATCAATAAACTTATCCCAGCCCCTGTCATTAATTATATTCATGGCAACTGTGGCTAATTTGAAACTTGTTTTCTTCCATACACTAAGAACTATTCAGGACGCCTTACAATAACATGTGAAAATTACTGTTAAAGTTTGGTTGGCTTTCTTAGTTACCAACAATGTGTGCAGTTTGTGCTGTTGGTTAGCTGGTGTTTACATCTTGAGGGTAGTTGTGACTGACTTGTAGTATGGGGTGGGGTATGTAAATGAGAATTACAGAGACAGAGAGGGAGGGGCAGAGAGAGAGAGAGTATGTGTGTGTACAGTAGTGTGTAAGACTGAGCTAACTCCTTTAGTCTTGTGTCTTGTGTCTGAGTTGCTGCAGAGAGACCTCAACAGATGGCAGCCCCCAAAAAAGAGGGAGAGTGAGAGAGAGAAGGAGAGAGAGAGAGCTCGTTGGCGGGAGAAGTGAGAGGAGAGCTGGTTTGGGTCTGGGAATAACCATGTTCTAAAAATACTCCTGTACCTTGCTGGTTACCACCACCCCTCTTCTCAACCCTTAGCCCTTAAGTCATACCTTATAACTATACAACACCTATCTATCTATCTATCTATCTATCTAATGAATCTATCTATCTAACTGTCTGTCTGTCAGACATGGTAGCTTGTTAGCTGACTAGCTAGCTATATGCGCTCTCTATCTGCCTCTCACTCTCTTGCACTGCTAGGCTTTTTATCCACTAGGCCACGTTAGGCAGCCTCAGATTAGCCTTCTTCTCCAGCCACCATGGCAGCACGACTGAGTGGAAACCGAAACTTCTCTTTGAGAATGAACTCTGCATCATCCAACAACAATGAATGGAAGCTACTTGGCGGCCATATTGGCATTGCTTAATCTAAATTTGACCTTGAGGCCAGGGTTGGGGTCATTAGTGGTGGGATGTGTATGAGGGGGTGTGATGGTGAAGAGGCATGTGTGTGATGTGTGTGTATGCCTGTGGTGTGTGTATGTGTCTATGAATGTTGTGTTTTGTGTGTGTGTGTTAAGGGTTTGATCAACTAGTCGACTAATAAATTCACCAGTTAGTACTGTAGGCAGGATTCAACGAGTCATGGACAAAATGGGCCAAGCATTTGTATTTATAAGGCCTTTTCCACAGTGACATGTCAGTTGTGTGTAGCTGTGTTAAAGTACATTAAGAGCAGATCTGTTATAGAGAAGCATTTAAAGATGAATTACCCGCTGCCAAGAGCTTGCATTGGCACGTATATAACGATTTGTCAACAAGTAAAAATCAGTCGGTCTCTCTCTCTCTCTCTCTCTCTCTCTCTCTCTCTCTTTTGAATATTTGTGTGTTTGAATGTGTGTGTGTGTTTGAATGTTTGTGTGTGTGTCTGTGTGTGTGTGTGTGTGTGTGTGTGTGTGTGTGTGTGTGTGTGTGTGTGTGTGTGTGTGTGTGTGTGTGTGTAGTCTGACTCTTACTTTCCACATTAGCTTGCAGTGACACCCAAACCAAAACCGCTCTGTAGGGCACCATCTTGCCCACTTGCCCACTTCAAGGAACTGCCCAAGGAGCTGATATCACTCCATAAATATAGCCCCCTGCATCATTTTGCAGTGAAATGAATACGTAGGAAGATTGCACCCACCCCCCACCCACCCACGACACCCCGAAACACCTGTTCTCCCGAGGCCCCCTGATGATTTCAATGGAACACTTATGTCCAAAGGGCATAAACAAAGTGTTTGTCAACAGGCGGTTTCTATTGGAGATGCTTTGAATGTGGCTTTTGAAATAGACTTCTAGTCCACTGTCGGCCTCCCCCGCGAGCATACTCGCAACCAGTAATGATAGACAGTCTCATATGGCTGGGCTGGGGGGTCTGCCCAGTATGGATGGGTAAAGTGGTCAAGTGTTGCGGTACACTGGCCAGTGAGTTGTTCCAATGAATTCGGAGCAGAGTCATGAAACACTGGACCGATGAAAAGCCGCTCTTTCTCTGACTTCTTCACTGGCATACGATGATCTCGAGTCTTGACCGTCCAGTCTTTATGAACCTCATTATACAGTTTGAACCATTGAAGTTTAAAAAGCATCATACTGGTTTAGTTTTGCGAAGTTGCACTGATATAAAATAAAAGTTCCTAAAGATGGCTGAAAGCTCCAGGTGAGTGCTTTGACAAGGTAGAGTTGCATCCATTATCCCTGAGTCATTGTCCAGCCTGAAATATATTTTGAGCCCAGCGCCAGGTGGGGGCTGTGTCACGTCGTCATGAGACATGTTGGGGACTGCTTTGGATTGTGATGCAGTCCCCTTCAGAATTCAGTTTCTTTCAAAATCCATTAACAATGTCAAAATAGGACCACTCAGCATTGAAGGTGTCAGTTTGAGCTATAATGCCTAATATAGTTATCTGTGCTTCTCCTCCTCATAATCATTTTAAGACTTCGTAATTTATTAACAACTGTCCAAGTTAATCACCTAATAGTTCTCTTCTTTTCAAGCCAAATTCTAAACACACCCATGTTCCAAACACATAGTAAACAGTAATATCCATCTGACTCTGCAAGCCTGGTGTGACATTAATAGCTTTGGCCTTTGGACCTTTATATGAAATGTAGCAAATGATTAAAAGTGCAATTCAATATTCCCAAACTATGCCAATGTGAAAGCCTAAGAAATGACTTCATGAATATAATGAAGTAATACCGTAACAATATCCTGATATGCAAGCACAAAGTTCAGGTTCAGATGAGCTAAGGAGAAGTGGTGATGAGCCATGGTGGGTTGAAGGCCAGGGGTCGTTGCCGTGGGAGCAAGAGAACAGACCAAAGGGCAACAAAAAAAAAATGTGGCTTAACTGACCGGCTTCAGGATATGTACATGTATGTGGCCGTCTGTATGATGTATAACATGCTCCATCTGCCTCACACACACACACACACACACACACACACACACACACACACTCTCCATCTCCTCTGAAGGGGCCTTGAGGCGAATCTCTAAGGAATCCAGAGATCAGATTCAGTCAGTCAGGGAAGTGTAAGAAACTCACGCCGTAAACTAAGCCGGCATTCAAAAGCTGTGACCAACGCAAGAGAGAGAGAGAGAGAGAATTGACAGCCAGTCAGAGGTGACGTTATTGGCATTGGATGTTTCTCACTCACCCACAGTGTGAAATAAATCAGCGCCTTTGATCGCAGTCTCTTTTTTTATATTTATATCATATTTTAGTGAGACATTTGTGCAGTCAGCATTTGATTGACAAATTGAACTCAAGGTTCATGTTTATGCAGGGCCCAGGAAAGGACCTGAAGACACATTTTTACATTATGACGCTTTAGATAGATATGATGGTATAGATAAATAAAACTGAATAGAGAATTTAAGGTAACACTTTATTTTAAGGGGTCCTTGTTACACTTTGAAAGTTTACAATACTTCGGTTTGTCTATAAGGACCTTCACCACAGTACCACAGAAGTGTAATTATATTTTGAGCATTGTCAGTGGTATGAAGCAGCGTTTGTTTTTTGACGTGCTATCTTGCCCCCTTAGCTTTCACTATAAAAACTATTACCAAATTGAATCATCTTATTTTGATCAAGGAAGAATGTCTCTTCATGGAGGATTGTCATTCAGATTGTGTATACCGCAGGTGAAGTGTAAAGTGCTGGGTTTTCTCAGTGTAAACTGGAGATATGAATGGCAGTCACCCCTAGAGTCAATCTATAAATACACTGCACATAGTGCAAGCCCAGCCTTGCAATTAGCCTCCAAATGTGAATACTCTTAGGAGTTGCCATCCCTGATCAAATTAAGTTGACGTTTGATGATCAAGGTGTGAACTGGTTCTTTCCTGTCAGCAGCTTATCCTGTTCACTTTATTTATCTTTCTCTCTCTCTCTCTCTCTCTATATATATATATATATATACAGAGAGAGAGAGAGAGAGAGATATACAGTATTTATACATACATACATAGTCACTACTGTCTTAAGATGTATGATAATAAATCACTATTTTAGATAATTGAGTTGATGAATTGTTTTAGACTTGAATGTGTTAATATGTGCATAATTTATTCACAAATCAACAAAGTCTTATGAATTACGTATGTAAAATGATGTATCATCAAAACATTCACTGTCACTATTACAACATGTTTTTGCTACAATGGATCAGGCAGTCCTTACAATTCTTTTCTAGAATAAGAGTGGTTGTTGAGTGTTATCAGTGACCAGATATGGATGGAAAGTGTACTCATAAAAGTACATGTCAATTGTGTCTGTGGTTGTTCATAAGGAGCGGTTGGTGATTTTGAACTTGCAGTCTGATTGTAAGATTTGGATGTGGAATAGAGGAAGCAGCCATGCCAGAGGGTTGAAGCTGAGCGGTTCTGAGCGGAGCTATATGGGCTCAGTAGAGCTGCAGTGCTACTCCTCACAACATTAGAGCAGTAAGACAAGTCATTTATTTCTGCCATTTGAGAGTGGTGTTGCTCTCCATAGTAATGAGGTAAATTTGATTGTACTGTAATGAAGATAGATTTGTTTGTGCCTCAGTGTTTTGCCCCAGACTGCATTTAGAAGTGTGGACTTATAGTCTGCATGTGACTGTCTAAAATGATATACATCTCAATAAATCAGTGTTTAATCTGTGTGTTTAAGAGTTTAATTCTGATCCCTGGTGTCCTTCCTCCAAAATCTTATACAGTATTCGTCGAATCATACAGGAGAGCAGGAATTGTTGGAATTGTTTACAGATAGAACAGAAATCTACATTAACAGGATTATGTTCTGATTAGATAACAATCCTTCTCTCTAGCATTATGCTAGGCATGGATTGTGTCATTTAAATACATATTTATCTAGCTTTTGAGAAGTTTTGACCGACACACACACACACACACACACACACACACACACACACACACACACACACACACACACACACACACACACACACACACACTCATTTGTTTGAAGAATGACTCAGTCCGCTGTCTATTTTAGAGTGAACTTATGATCTTTGCCATGGATAAAGTTCAAAGCCTGCATTTATAAAATATATGAGTGGGCGTAAGGTTTTACAGATGAGGTTTAGCTTTTGACTTGTATAATGTACAAACGGATGCACTTATGAAAGCTTTGGTCACTTCACACTTTTATCAAACTTTGTGTTTTAGTTCTGTTCAGACCCAAAGTTTGAGCACAGAATGTTCTCTAAGGAAACTGCTTCTGCCATCTTATTTCCTGTTCTAAATTCTGAATTTAACATCTAGAACTATACTCTATGGAACCACAAACTAAATTGAAAAAATACTGAGATATTATATATTTATCACAATATGATATATACTGTATATAATGATATTATTAGAGATGATATTATGAATCTGTGCTGCTGTGCTAGGGAGTTGTTTTTAAGATCAAAAGGGTCATGAAGGGTAAATGTTATGCAGTTGAAAGGTCAGGGTCAGGTCAAAGCCTTCTCTGGGGGTTCTGATTCATGACATTCATGTGAATGAGGTTTGTCTGTGATTTACAGTTTGTTTGTTTTGAGACATGCATGCTTTTGTGATTGTGTATGTTGCTGTCACAGTGTTTATACTCACAGTGTTTAACGACTAACGACGGTTTTAACACATCTCTGTGTCCAGATAGGGACAACACAATGTGTGTTGTTTCCTTTTTTATTTGTTACGCAAGATGTGTTGAAAATAACACAACTTACATTTTTTAACACATCTCTATGTCCAGATAGGGACAACACATTAGTTTTAGAGAGTGTAGTGTTTCTGACATGAAGCCATGAGTTAAATAGAGGACAGAATCATACCATTACCTGGATGACCTAGTGGTTTATACAGATTAGCTCTGTATAGTCAATTCACATGATTTGCAAGAGTTTTGACAATGGTTTGGTTTCTTTGTTTTAATGGCTGGTTTCTGCTGATGTCAAGAAAAGTGTCAATTGTCTATTTATTTGTATATATATTAGTATTGCTTTGTGCTATATGGTTTACAATTTTAGGTCAAAGTATGCATTCTGGGTTTAGGTCAGCACGGCTTTGCCATGGAGCTGAAGTTGTGTTCTCTCATTTGTATTTAAAGGTGTGAGAACAGTAACTGATATTCAGTGAAATGTCAGTAAAGTTAGTTAGTGGAAGTGATATTAAGTTATGGTCTTTGTGCAAAACGTGGCATGACAATGGGATAATCTGTGTGAAAGAATACAGAAAAATTAGACCATCTTTCAGACAGTCAGACAGATGGGGAGAGAGAGGCACAGAAATGTAGAGAGAGATGGGGAGAGAGAAAGAGAAAGAGAGAGAGAAGAGAGAGAGAGAGAGAGAGAGAGAGAGAGAGAGAGAGATCAGATGGCAGTTACTATTCCAGAAGTAGTGGCCATGTAGGGGAGCTTCTATAAACTGCCTCTCAGTGTGTGTGTGTGTGTGTGTGTGTGTGTGTGTGTGTGTGTGTGTGTGACACTGCTGGGAACCCTTACAAGTTTTAAGGTGTGTGTGTTTTTCATGGTCAGCGAGGTCATTGGTCAGATATGTGGTCAGATATTTGGACAGATAACTGTTGAGGAAGCAGAATGCAGTTTGGGAGTGTCTAATGTCTTACATACACACATGAATACACATGCATGTGTACGCATACATACATACATAAATACACACACATGAATACACATGCATGTGTACGCATACATACATAAATACACACACATGAATACACATGCATGTGTACGCATACATACATAAATACACACACATGCATACACATGCATGTGTACGCATACATACATACATAAATACACACACATGCATACACATGCAGACAGAAAGAGCCATGTAGTCTGAACTGATGGGCACATCACACATTTACAAGGCCATCATTATGGCTGTTATCGCTACTGACTTTTTCCTTTTATTAGATCAAAAACAAGGAGCTATCAGAGGGTGAATCTAGAGGTGTAACTAACCAGGTAGTTGGTCCTGTGCCTGTCCTCCATTGTCATTACACTGTAATAGACTATGTAATTACAATATAACAATAGCTGTGCTTATATCAAGATATTTTGCATTCTGTGTGTCATTCACATACTTATAACTCCTTCTCTTTTCCCATGTCCCTTCTTTTGACAGGCCACTCACTAATCAGGGAGTTAAGTGGGTTATTTGACACTTCTATTATCACAATAGCAATGGTGTTGTGAAAGGATGGCTTTCGTGTGAAATACACAAACCACTTTGTGCTGTCATTCATTTTGGTTTAAAGCTAGATCTATAGCCTTGGTGGAGAGT
>NC_063212.1:14067905-14087905 GCF_017589495.1 Alosa alosa
CTCAGGTAGCCATGGCAACACATGACTTTTCAGGGTGGGGGTGGGGGGGTGTCCACTCACAGAACTTGCAAACTTCAACTTACTTTAACTTTAACTTACTGGTTCAATGTACTTCAGGCTTTCATAAAAAGTAAAGGTTAATCTTACTACATGACCATCCAGCTCAGAATGCAGATGCTGGAATTTGGGTTCTCTGTGGTCTCTGTGGTCTGTGTCTTGCATGACAAGAACAAGGTTCCGCAGTCGCCTGACCGCTCTTGTTATTTATAAATTGCTTGGTTGGTAAAACGTCAGCAACTCAGACATAGTACCTCTGCTCGTAAGAAAGACATTTCGAATTTGTCCCTTTTTCCGTGTACAGGGGGATTTATGTGTGTTTTTTGAAATTAGAAAAACCTAATTTCAAAAAACATGCAAGCATCAGCCATTTTGCCAATTAGAAATTCATCACACAGACATCCCATAACCCAGAGCAGAGACAGAATGACGTCTTCTATACTGGGTCAAAGCTGTAATAGCGCTTGTAAGCAGTCTGGGTATACAATGCCGAAATCTTGTCGAGAATGAAATCCCAGCAGCTGTACTGTGGACCAGAGAGAAAGCGCCCAATCCCTCCTGGGTCAGCTGCCTCACTCTGATCCTGTTTAGCTAGTCCATTTGACACCCAGCCCAGGGATTATCCCCAAAAGACCATGTTCCTCTTCTTTCATAATCACTAGGCCACAGAGGCTACTCACACTCACACTAATGGTCGGGTCACTGTCTCTCGTCTGTGGTGAGGTTAAGTGGTTATGGTATTACAGTGCAGCTGTTATGGATGAAGTTGCTGTGCGTGTGTGTGTGTGTGTGTGTGTGTGTGTGAGTGTGTGTGTGTGTGTGTGTGTGTGTGTGTGTGCTTGTGTGTGTGTGTGTGTGTGTTGCCCACATTGGCCAAACACTACTTTCACTAAACATTTATTTGAACACTTGATATTCGGTAATGCTGAGCCCCAAGAAATGCATTGCAGGATGTAGAATTACTTCACATCCTGCACTATGTTCAAATTGAGTTTGTGTGTCCCAGGTGAGAGACTGCCCAAGCCTGACAAGGGTAAGATGCGCTTCCACAAGATCGCCAATGTCAACAAAGCTCTGGACTACATCTGCAGCAAGGGGGTTAAACTGGTGTCCATTGGTGCTGAGGGTGAGTGTGAGTGTGTGTGTGTGTGTGTATTCTTGTGCATGTCTGTTTCTATTTGTTGTTTTTTTTTCATGTTATTTGAAACTGATTGAAATGGGGTGGTGAAAACAATACAATGGAATACAGTTCACCAGCACCACAAACTGCAGCCTCCAAAATGAACCCATTGAACTTGATACTGATTTATCATCCTTTATAAAGCAAGATTTATTGCAGAACTACTGCATGTAAGTACTTATATGATATTCAATATGTGTGTACACAAGGCTAAGGATGCAAGTGTTTGTGTGTCTGCATTGTGTACAGTGTTGGGAGGGTTACTTTCAAAACATATTCCGTTACAGAATACAGAATACATGCCCAAAAATGTAATTTGTAACGTATTCCGTTACGTATTCTGAATACTTAGATTACTTCCGCATTGAATTGCATTTTATAAGTGTAGGAATGCAGCCATCAAATCCTGCTTAGGCCTACAGTAACTAAACAGGCCTATTCTGGTGTGTTCTTCTGTTCCAAATGGCCCACATAGGAGAATGTAAAGTCAACTAAGCTACCTGATACAACTTTAAAATAGCAAGGTGACCACTAAAACTACAGCAGGCGACTAGGCTAATTAAAACAAACAAAATAAATAGGCCTAGGATACTTTAAGGGCGTAGCCAGAAATTATAATTAAGGTGTGCCTGTGAGATGTTTCGGTGGCATCAACCCAGTACAAGTGAGGGGCGCATATGACAGGTGGAACGCAAATGACCTGTAAATGTAAACACGATGGGCTACTGTACATCAGTGCTCTCAAAATGAACGTGATCGCGTATGACAAATCAAAAACCGCACGTTATATGCTACTTGCAAGAATAATTCTTCAGAGGCTGCACCATATAATCCATTTTAAAACGTAAATGTAGATCTAATTAGAAAAAATAATAATCCATAAAGCTATTTTAAGTTAGAATAAAAAACTTAGAATGCAGTGCTGTTTTAGAGATTGGTTTTATTGTAGGTCTAAATCAACACGTGAACTAGGCTTTTTATTGCTTAGCAAACTGTGTAACCGATTGGCCGAAGTAGCCTGAGCTATTAATAGGCAACTTGGGAAAATATAATTTGAACAGATATCAGGAACCACGATCAGTGAGGAACAGGAGTTACATCCACTTACTTTACACCTAATTTGCTGTGCAAACAGTCATTTCAGGGTCTCCGATGACGCGTCCATAATGCGTGGTAGCTGCGTTTTGAGGCTAGTGCAAGACGGCGGGGCTTGAATTTAAACAATTTCATCATAGATTGCTTTCAGGAGCTTCTGGGAAATGGAGTTGCCTTAATTTATTTAGAGAGTGAATAAACTTATGAAACAGAGAAGTATCGTCATGTAATCCATTGATTTCAACAATGTAGCCTAACTGTATTCTAAATACCAACTATTTAACTTGTAACTGTATCGGAATACAGTTACTCATAATTTGTATTCTGAATACGTAACGCCGGTACATGTATTCCGTTACTCCCCAACACTGATTGTGTATGTCTGGGGTAGAGAGTTATTAAGACAGAGTAGCTATGAAGGCCTTGGCGATGGCAGGATGTTTATTTCCGTCAAAGCATTGCATGCTGGTCCAGATGACCTTGGTTGCCATGGTTTCCAATCAAACCCATGCCTGCACTCTGTGTTCCCATAGAAATTGTGGACGGAAATGTGAAGATGACTCTGGGTATGATCTGGACAATCATTCTGCGTTTCGCCATCCAGGACATCTCTGTGGAGGGTACAAACACACACACACACACACACACAAAGACATACGCACAGAATCTGATTGCATTCACTTATACATAATGTTAATACACAACAATTTACTATTAGAAAAAACATATCTTTCAAGCACTTAACACACGAGCACATGCAATCACACATACAGACATAATATATTGCACACAGACATAAACATATGTACACTGTAAGCAATGTTAAATGTGTGAGTGTGTGTGTGTGTGTTTTCTGTCCCCCACAGAGACCTCTGCCAAAGAGGGTCTCCTTCTGTGGTGCCAGAGGAAGACTGCCCCCTACAGGAATGTCAATGTACAGAACTTCCACATCAGGTATAGCATACAGTACACACACACACACACACACACACACACATGTACACAGAAAATCATTTTTCTTTTGATTTTCTTTAAAAGGTTTCCTTTTGATTTCCTTGGACTCTTGTTCATTTCCTGATCACCATATCTATCTTGTGTTTCTCTCTCCTCTCGTCTCTTTTCTGTCCTCTTCCTATTCTTTGCTTTCTTCCCTCGTCCCAATCTCACTTCGCCAACTTTGCCACTTTGCTCTCGTTCCCTCCTGTCCATGTTTCCTCCTCTGCTCTTCTATCCTTACCTTGTCACCATCCCACCTCCCCTCTTCTCTTTTCTACATTTTTTCTTATCTGTCCTCATGTCTTTTCTACCCACCCTCTCCTCTCCTCCTCACCTCTCCTTTTCCCCTCACCCCTCCTCTCGTCTACTGTCCTTCTCACCCCTCCTCTCTATTCCTCTTCTCCCTGGTTCCTCTCTTCCTCTCCTCCTCTCATCTGCTCCCTCGTTCCTCTCCTCCGTCTCCAGTTGGAAGGATGGTCTGGCTCTGTGTGCCCTCATCCACAGGCACAGACCTGACCTCATTGACTACTCCAAACTGAGAAAGGTGCTCATCTCTCTCTCCTCCCCACCATTCCTCTCTCTCTCTACCTTTCTGTCTTCCCAAGTGTTTCTATCTATCTATCTATCTATCTATCTATCTGTCTCTGTCTGTCTGTCTGTCTGTCTGTCTACACTGTAAACCTGAACATTCAAACTAATTTATCAAAATATTTAATAAAGCCGATTACCTTATTTTCTTATAATTATTTACTCCATCAATTTAACCTAAAACAAATATTTGATTTGACTACCAGTAACTGAACTATTACATTTAAGGTGACTCACATTTTTTCAATATGCGTCTCCGCAATGGTTACCCTGACTATACTGCATTTACCAGAATTCATCAACATTTAACTACCAGCACATGTCATCATCATAAAGATACGACTCATGCTAACATTGCATTAGCATTTTAGTGCAGCCAATACTGTCAAATGCACACCCTGACAACAATATTTGATTAGTTCAAAGTTTTTTAGGAAAGAATCATTGGAGTCAATTCTTCAGTATGACACGCATAACTGAGTTATGTTAACTGAGATCTTTTGTTTAGGTTGACTGTGAGTGTTTGATCCATCTATGGTGGGAATAAAGCATACATGTCCAAACACCATTTTCCAAATTATATTTATACTTTGTAATTCAACTTGAAGTATAGCGAACAACTGTCGACAACAGTCATGTTTGATTACTGTATTTTATGTTGTTGAAAAGGATCGTCGGAATCTAGGCAACACTAAAACAGTTAAGTTGTCTTTTAAACTAGTATTTTTGAGTTTAAAAAAATCATAGTTATGAGTTACTGTCAGTTTTCAAAGATCAAGTTATTTTAAATCATTAATCATTTGAGTTCGGGTGTACAGTGAATCTGTCTGTCTCTTTCTCTCCCACACGCTCAGTGATGCTCAATTTTTTCTCTCTTCATCTGTCGCTTTTTCTCTTGTCTTTGGTTCCCTGCTCTTAGATTTATGCGCATCCTCGCCCACACACACCTCACTCTAGTTGAGAAATGCTGTGCTGATGGGTCCGATGGATTCCATTTCAAGCACTCAACCACTTATGAGTTTTTGTTTGGAATAATAAATCACCAGTTGGTTGAAACTTTTGCATAAAATAAACAGTTAAGCAGTTAAATTTCTATATGAACTTTGGGCCTGTACCCTGTACTTGATGTACATTAATAACTGACTACTTTTCAACTGGGCCTTCTGTTAATAATTACAAGATTTATATTAATGGCAAATAACAAATAGTGTAAAAATCTGCTGTAATTGCACTATTTAACAGTCTGTCTCCCTGACCCTGCCTCTAGGATGACCCCATTGGAAACCTAAACACTGCCTTTGAGGTCGCTGAGAAGTATCTGGACATCCCCAAGATGTTGGACGCTGAGGGTGAGTCTGCTTTAAGAATGACACAGAGAGGGCTTGGTGCCAATTTTAATTGAGAATGTATGTGCGGTGTGGCATATAAATAAAGCAAATGCCAGTGTCAATCTTGTTGCGCATTAAATTAGGTACATAATGGCCATTCTGCATTCTAGAATGCAGTCTCACAGGGAGGCTACTCTGGGCACATCATTCTAGAATGCAGTCTCACAGGGAGGCTACTCTGGGCACATAACTGAAGCATTACATTCCATTCGGGTTGCATCAGCTGCAACAATCCATGTACACTGTAATCAATGGAACTTGCTAGACCAGACGTGATAGTGGCGCGTACATTCGAAAAAAAATAGAGCAGTCTTTCTAAAGCGATTTTTTCTTTCTGAAAATGGAGCGTTTCATTTGCGGACCTGGTGTAGGTCGAGTGTTAGTGTTGGAAGAGATATAGGCCAAATATGGTCTGTATCTATTCCTGCCACCCATTAAATACTTATCCCAATGTTTGCATTGACTTTTCTTGTTTCTTCATCTTCCTATCTTCCTGTGTCTCTCCATCTCTCTCTCTCTCTCTGTCATAAAGATATTGTGAACACCCCCAAACCTGATGAGAAGGCTATTATGACCTATGTGTCCTGCTTCTACCATGCTTTTGCTGGTGCTGAGCAGGTGAGCTGTGTGTGGTGTGTCTGTGTGGTAAATGTCAATTGTACTATACACTTATTGTACTGCTCAATCTTTAGGTTGGAGTAAAAAACAAATATGAAATACTGCCCTAATTAAAAAGCCAGCAATCCTACCGCAACACAGCTGAGGTTAATACACTACATACATCACTGTAATAACTATTGACTTATTCTCTCCTTCTTGTTTTTCTCTCTCCCTGCCTGTATGTCTATGTGTATGTCTTCCTGTCTATTTCCTTGTCGGCCTGTCTGTCCATCTGTCTGTCTCTTCCTCAGGCTGAGACTGCAGCCAACAGGATCTGTAAGGTTCTGGCTGTGAACCAGGAGAATGAGAGACTCATGGAGGAGTATGAGAAACTGGCCAGTGAGGTGAGTGGGTGTACCTCCCAAAGGGCCTCCTCAGCGAGCTGCGCCCTGAAGCCCAGTCCAAGGCCTCATGAGCGAGCTCCGTCATGAAGCCGTCTGTGTTGACTACTCCAAAACAGCTTCCTTTAGTCTGCCATGCAGTGGCGGTTCTAGGATTTTTCTGAGACAGGGGCCACAAAGGGGCCACATCATACACTGAGGGGCCAAGAACCGGTCAACATCTATGCACAGAAAATCCCTTGTTCAGTAAGTCAGTGGTGTAGTCTATGTGATATACAGGACTATGCAGTATACCCACTTAAAAAGCATCACCATCTCAGTATACCCACTTAAAATAGGCAAGGAAAGGTATTAACATTTGGGGTTGATCACAGTATACCCACTACAGCTAACTAGACTACACCACCACAGCACCCACCACAGCAGTAAGGTGCATATATTTCACCAGTCTCACCTTGTTCAAATACTTTTGCTAAAAAACTAAAAAGCCAATATAAATCTTTTTCCCATTTATTTATAATGTGCATTGAAAACACAATATATAAAACTAAAATATAATAGACACTTCAGCGGAAATGCATTGATAAGAGAAACCACCTTCACTGCCAGTTTGCATACATTTAAACAAACAAACAAACACACATACACACACACAGCATGTGAGCAACAACTACATCATATTTACACTATTATTTTTTTCAACAATTATTTTTACAATGGTCTGATTTGGAATGGTCTTTGAATCACCGTCTTGCTTCCAGTTACAAAAGTCTGATTCTGATTTGAAGAAAGACGATGGGGAATTTGGAAGCGAAAAAATTATGGAAGGGGTAGCAAAACACTAAATATGGAATACTCCAACCATTTGAAGTCTTTGTATTAGAAGTCATTTAGTGGCCTCTTCCTATTTCCATGCTGTATCTTGCGGAATACATTTCAGGGCTCTACAGTGCGCCCATTTCACTCGCACATGCGAGTAAAAATGATGGCGTGCGAGTGCAAAATAATATTTAGGCGCACTGGTGCGAATGACTTCAATGTTTGTCTACAAAATACACCGCAACATCAAGAAACATGACTGGTGCAAACCATAGAATCACGTCGCAAATGCAGCATAAAAACTACACCTCCCTACTAAACTTTAGCAGTTTCGCGTTGTGACTCGCTAGTAGTCGCTTCTATCAAATCCAAGAGTACGCAGAAAAAGTGGAAAGTTAGACTAGCCAGCCAAGATGCAAAGATTGACGAAATTAGTTCTTCTATCCACCGAATTCATCGGATATCGGAGGAACAGGATGAGATTCTGAGAATGCAGTGAGAGAAGGAAAGGTAACCTAACATGCCTTTTAGCCCAGTTGACGTATTGGCTGCAATATTGTGCAAAATATAGCTGTAGCGAACAGGCACAAAAGTAGCTTCCCGTAATACTCCCATTTTATTCAAAGGTAGAACGCTACCGACAACTCCAGACTTCCACGCATGCTTGTTTGTTTACACCGAATACAAGCTGAAGTGCAAAACGAAAGTAGGCCTAACGTTTGCCTACTGCCCCCATCAATGCAGATATTTCAAATAAAAAGTAAAAGTATAAAAAATATATATATCCTTGATTAGCCTATGTTGGGTTTTGTGGAAGAGAAAATGGACTGTTTAAGTAGTAGTATTAGGCAGTATGCAGTCAGATAGCTCAATGAAACTCTACTTTGAGACAGAATTCATGCGAAGTCCATGAATCAAATAAACTCAGAATAGTGGTTAATAACTTTGCAATGAGAGCTCACATTAACTCTACAAAAACGTAGTGTTAGCTAACATTACCCCTCAATTAGGCCTGCATTCTCATGAGATTTAACGTTAATGTTAGCAGCTGCTAAACCTTTTCCTCAAGCGAAAAATCAAACGCACTGGCGCATGTAATGTTGGACCCCAAACAAACAGGATGTTCATTTCTCTGCAGTGCCATTTCATATAACGCCATTCAAAAATGTCATACATTAATGTTAACCTGACTCTCATTAATGTTACCTTACCATGCATAAAATCTATCAGCATGCCAACAATGAATTCAAACCTGAACTCAGGTAACCTAACGTTAAGTTAATGTTAACAGTTCACTGACTAAGTTACGTTAGCAGCTTGCTGCTGCTTCATAATTTAATTGACAAACCTAACAGCAACAAATAAACGTCCTTTTCACATATTAATGATAACTCACATAGCCTAGATTTGTGACTCACCAAGAAACTTCTGTGGAGGATGAAACGCTGCCATTGATTGGTTCTTCACGCTAGCTGATACTTTCGTTAGCCAAATGTATCAGTTCTTCACATTAGCCGAGAGTTCTCTGGTTAGCCAAATGTATTCTTTCTTTCGTGCACAGACCTAAGCAGTTCTTTGTGTGCTTTAGCTTTCAAGCTTCAAAAGGTGCATTACTGGCACCAGTTGTTTGGGAATGGAATTGCATCTCTGATCATCGTTCTCAACAAGTTTGACATTTATTGATGATTGCCGGTACAGGGGCCATTCAGGGGCCAATGAAATTTCAGGTGGGGCCATGGCCCCTGTGGCCCCGCCCCTAAAACCGCCCCTGCTGCCATGTATCATTTAATGTGATGTTAATACTGTGCTATATTTAATTACAAGTACTGTAATACAGTTAATGCTCAGTAAACACAGAGAACACAGTGCAATACATCATCACAATTTTTGAACATGTTTTCTTTCTCTTTCTTCTCCCCTCCCTGTACCTTGATTCTTCTCTCACATTATACCTGAATCTCTCCACCCTATCCTTCTCTCTCCCTCTTTCTCTCTATCCCTCTCCCCTCTCTCGCTGTTTCCCTCCCTCCACCACTCACTCTTCATGCCTCTCTTTTCATCACTCTCTCTCCATCCCTCTCTTTCTCCCTCCACATCTCTCACTCTCTCTCCATCCCTCTCTTTCCTCCCTTTTTCCACCCCCTTCCCTCCCTCCCTCTCTCTCTCTCTCTCTCTCTCTCTCTCACTCTCTCTCAGCTGCTGGAGTGGATCCGCCGCACCATCCCCTGGCTGGAGAACCGCGTGGCTGAGCAGACCATGCGCGCCATGCAACAGAAGCTGGAGGACTTCCGCGACTACCGCCGTGTGCACAAGCCACCCCGCGTGCAGGAGAAGTGCCAGCTGGAGATCAACTTCAACACGCTGCAGACCAAGCTGCGCCTCAGCAACCGCCCCGCCTTCATGCCCTCCGAGGGCAAGATGGTGTCGGTGAGTGGACACACGTCCGGCATGAACAGGCAAACTAGGCCACAGGACACACTGTCACGATTGGTGCTGACATGCTGGACACCCACCTACAATGGCACCGAATATGCCACAAGTAACCTGCCCACTTTGATGCCCTCTTAGGGCAAGATGGTCAGTGAGTGGACACACGTACTGCTTTAACTAAGCAGCAAAACACATTGACATGAGTGCCGCGCGGTGTTTTGTAGACGCCTACCTAAAATTGCACTGAATATGTGCAAACAGCCCGCCTTGATGGCCACTGAGGGCGAGATGGTGTCACTGAGTGGAGATATGTCTGAAGATAGTGGAGATAGGCCATGAAGCAGCCTGGTGCACATAGCATGCTGGTGTGTAGACGCCTACATAGTATGGCACCAAATATGCCTGAGTAACCGGCCCGCCTTCAATGCCTCTGAGAGCGAGGCGGCATAATATATTGGCACGGCAGTGCCCAAGAACGCAAAGTGCCCATAAACATGATGTCAGTTCCACTTCTCGTGGGCACCCACTTGAGTCCAGAGAATTATTTCACTGCATTGCATCAGCAGCAGAGCAGTGAACATGCACTCATCCTGTCAGTGGAAGAGCACAAAGCACATGACATGTGCAGGACTTGTGGTCTTCGGAGCCCTGATATAGACAGATATGCAGACACAAAACTGTCTGTCTCAAAGCCAGAAAACTGACTCTCAAAGTAGATATTTTTTTAAATGCCACTTGGAAAACTGTGAATGTAATCAAAGGAAACTTCATCAAAATTCTGCTTAAAGCCCTAGAGCTAAGTGTAAAGTGCAATGAAAATCTAAAATTGCCTGCTGTTGACAGTATTTATACCAAATCCAGCATCCTTGTGATTCTCTAAGTGGATGTTTTTTGTACATACAAATGAGGCTATAATAACAAGAAATGGCTTCAAAATAATTTGCAGAATATACCCCAGGGCTAAGAAGTAGTACAGCAAAGGTCTGAAAGTAGTGTGCTTCTGATTCACTTAGCTCGATTAGTAATTCTGCCCTGAGGGATCAAAAATTAGGTAATTGAGGTGCAAGACTGATGAAAACTAGCTTTCAGGGGAGCACTCTCTCCCTCTGACACACACTCACTCAGCCGGTGCTTCAGTGTCTGTGAGGGTGTTAAAATGGCCTCCTTGTTGTCTGTGGTGTGTGGGCACATGAAAATCATTCTCATATCATTTATGTCTTTTTGTGTGGTGCTTGAGTGTACACGTCTTTCCTCTGTCTATGCTGTAGATTGTAGGACATTTGCTTACGTCTGTGTTAATGTCGGACATCACAAACAGCTGCTAACTCTTTATTTGTTCTGTGGGTGTTACAAACAGCTGTCTGTCATGTGGCTTTAGGGTATTGTTAACACTGCTAACTTGTTGTGTGGGTGAAAGATACTGTCTCCTGTGAAGAAACTAACTCCTGTGTTCTGTGCGTATAGGACAAGGTTAACTGCTCTCTGTCCTGTAGCTGTAGGACATTGCTAATGCCTGTGGGACATTGCTATCTCCTGTCTGTCTTGTGGCTGTTGGACATTGCTAACCGCTGTCTGTCCTGTAACTGTAAGACATTGCTAATGCCTATAGTACATGGCTGACTCCTGTCTGTCCTGTGGTTGTCGGACATTGCTAACATCTGTAGGAATTTGCTAACACCAGTCTGTACTGTGGCTGTAGGACATTGCTAACTCCTGGATGTGGCTAACCTCTGTCTATCCTGTGGCTGTTGGACGTTGCTAACTCCTGTCTGTACTGTGTCTATATTACTTTGCTAACTCTTGTCTGTTCTGCAGTTGTAGGACATTGCTAATGCCTGCCTATCCTGTTACTGTAGGACATTGCTAACACCGGTCTCTGGTTGTAGGACATTGCTAACACCTGTCTGCATATGATTGTAGGACATTGCTAACGCCTGGAAGGGCCTGGAACAGGTGGAGAAGGGCTATGAAGAGTGGCTCCTCACCGAGATCCGCCGCTTGGAAAGACTCGACCACCTGGCTGAGAAGTTCAAGCAGAAGTGCTCTCTCCATGAGAGCTGGACTGGAGGTACTGTAAAGAGCACAATGCAACATCACCATACACTATTGGCAGAGGAGTTACAACCAATCAGGAGCTTGTTTAGTTGTGTGTGTGTTTGTGCCTAGAGAAAGGTTTAGCACACGCTGGTAAATCAAGGACTGTGAACACCAGGTGCAGGCTGATTTATGAAAGATTGATGCTGTGTTCTGATATGTAGGGTCAGGTTGTTAATTATACATGAACACACTCTATTGGGAACACTTTGAAACTCTTGTATAATTGAACATAGGCACCTGCATGAGTAAATGATAAGAGTGCCACCAGTCTCGAGTATTTTATGGAGATAATAACAGTCTCTCATACCTTTCATTGATTATTTCCCTTCTTTTTTCTTTCTCTGGCTTTCATATTGTCAGTATTTTGCACATACTTAATTTTCCACCACTATTTGAACCAATTTTACCCCATTTTATCTCTAGTTTTCGTGTGATTGTCCTTGCATTATTATATGGTACCAGGATTCACAAAGGGAAACCCAGTTATTGGCTTTGGTCAGCTCATGCTGTAGTTCATATCAGCTTTGGTTGAAATTTAATTCTGTCTCTTATTCTATTTCTCTGTCCGTCTCTCCATCTTACTTCTTATCAACTCTCCATCTCTTTCTCTCTCTTTATCCCGTTTTCCCTCTCACTATCCCCCTCTCTCTCATTCTCTCTCTATCTCATTATCTCTCTCTCTCTTTCTCTTTTTCCATCCCTCAGGTAAGGAGGGCCTGCTCTCCCAGAAGGACTATGAGTCGGCATCTCTGATGGAGATCCGCGCTCTGATGAGGAAGCACGAGGCCTTTGAGAGTGACCTGGCCGCCCACCAGGACCGTGTGGAGCAGATTGCCGCCATTGCCCAGGAGCTCAAGTAAGAGACAGAGGGAGGGAGAGGGAGGGAGGGAGGGAGGGAGAGCAAAGGACAGGGAGGAGGAAGGGATCTCAAGTAAGAGAGGGAAGAAACTGAGAGAGCTTAGAAGCTCATTAAGAGGGAGAGCGAGAGTGAGAGAGAGAGAGAGAGAGTCACAAAAAGAGTCGGAGAGTGAGAGAGAGAGAGAGAAAGAGAGGGAGAGAGAGAGGGATGAAACTGGGAGGAAGCTAGAGAGGAAATTAGAAAGACAGAAGCATGGTGACGTATAGAAGAACAGAATGTGGAAAGAGATAAGTAACCTAGACCACCCACTAGGACCACACATTTACTGTATATCAACAGAGAGAGAGAGAGAGAGAGAGAGAGAGAGAGAGAGAGAGAAGGTAAGAGAGAGAGATGAAGAGAGGTGATGAGAGAGAGATTGTGAATGTATACTGTAAGAGACCCAAGAGCAGAGTTTGGCCACCCACTCAGACCCACATGAAACAGACAGACTTTAGGCATCGGCATAAAGCACAGAGGAAAGAGAGTGGGTGGGAGAGAGAGGAGGGAGGGAAGAAAGGAGAGAGAGGGAGTGAGGTAGGGAGGGGAGCAGGGTAGGGAGGTATAGAACATAAGGTAGGTAAGGGAGGGTGACCGGAGCAAACCACAGGACCATATGGAGCAGACAGCAGTTATCAAAGAGAATGACAGGAAAATTCAAAGAGATGACAGGAAAAAACAAACAAGTCGGATAGGAAAGAGAAGGATGTATATTGAGAGAGAGAGAGACAGAGAGAAACATGCAAAACGACAGGAAAGAGATGAGCGACTGATCTGGCTCTGTGCCTGCAAGCAGTAAAACAATGAGAAAGAAAAGAGGCTTATCTGCCCATACTTATACTGTCATGCACTTCCTTCTTCTTTAAAGCTTCAGGTACCAAAGATTAAGATTGGGATCAGTTGTAATGCCTGTGTGTGTGTGTGTGTGTGTGTGTGTGTGTGTGTGTGTGTGTGTGTGTGTGTGTGTGTCTATGCCCGCCTAGTGAGCTGGACTACCATGATGCTTCCACAGTTAATGCCCGCTGCCAGGCTATCTGTGACCAGTGGGACAACCTGGGCACTCTGACCCAGAAGAGGAGGGACTCTCTGGAGGTACTCCACACCCCAACCCCCCACTACAGTCTCACTGTGTCCACACCACAACCCCCCACTACAGTCTCACTGTGTCCACACCCCAAATAAGCAGGCAAATTTGATTTATTTCTTTTGAGACAGACTGCCCGCTCTGCTGTTTGCAAGTGATCAAATCAGATTTGTGGATCTTTATCCATCAATCGTTTTCCTGGTCTGGATGTGCTCTTGTATAGTAATCATGATAACTGCCATCCCATGGCACTTCATGACACGGAGAAAGAGAATTGCAGTGAAAAGTCCAACCTTGAATGGGAGCAAATTTATTCTGACTAAAATTACTGCCTCATAAAGAATTAGATATTTGTAATATGGTGTTTTGTTAATGTTTGGTTCAAATCTCAATGAATGCAATGTCATCGAGAATCGCTAACTGTAACTGTACTTTTTTATACCTCTTTGTACTTAACTTTACCAAATAAAATACTGTACATACATATGGAAGGGGCTGCAAATGACTGGTTTGTGCACTCTCCTGCATATGAGGGCAGGTTTTCTGAAGTTCTCGCTCTCCATGCCCCTTATAGCGTGTGGAGAAGTTGTGGGAGACCATTGACCAGCTGTACCTGGAGTTCGCCAAGAGGGCGGCGCCCTTCAACAACTGGATGGATGGAGCTATGGAGGATCTGCAGGATATGTTCATCGTGCACAGCATTGAGGAGATTCAGGTGTGTGTGTGTGTGTATATTACTGTATATGTTCAATGAGAATGAGTGAGTGAGCCTCTGATGTGACATTTTCACGTTATGGATGTTACGTGTCTGAACCAGTCCTCCACAAACTACATAAAACACATACTTAAGTAGTGAATTTTGATATGAAACAATTGAAGTAGTAATTATGAAAAACTAGCAATGAAATTATTGCATCCTCAGTGCCCACTAAGATCCAGAGGAAGAATCAGGACAAGTAATTTAAAATATAAAAAAATACATAATTTTGTTTTTCTTTCCCGTCATTAATTTTGGTCAATGATTCCCAGGTTACTGAAACACCAGGGAACATGAAACTTGGTGGACACTTTACCATTACATTTTCCAATACAATAAAGAGTTTTATATTAAAATAACTTTTTATTAGTTTTACATTGGTTGTACCACCTGACCATGTAAACTGAACAAGTCTAACTATGAAGAGAAAGTAGCTATTTTTATCAATATTTGAAAGAGATTTACAAACCTTTCACTCATCACAAAGGTCAGTTGGGGTCCTCTTGATAATGTAATATCCTGTTTACTCTTTTCCCCTTATCAATTCCAAATAAAGCTTCTACGAATGCGGTTGCACCACCCTGACATTTCAGATATGCAAATTTCCGGACAAAAGTTTTTTTCAATTTTTCAAACAATTTTAGAGCTATTAAACTAGTAAACTTTGTTTATTTGAAAGGTCTATTTTTAAAATGATGCACCCATATTTATTTATAATTTACTTACCTTTAAAATGTTATATTTAATACTTTTCACATTAATTAATTTGTTCGGACGGTTGCGCCACCTGACATTTTGAGGGTTTGAGATGTCAAAACATAAAATATATATAGTTTTTATGATAAACAGAAACCATAACAAATTATACAGGTTTTATAGAATAAAATGATGCTTGTTATGGATCATATAAAATGATTTTAAACTGAAGTAATGGACTCGGAATCTGCATGTCACGTCATTGACCCAAACACATACACACAGGCAAGCATACACACACACAAACACACGCACAAACACACAAATGAACACTCACTTACACACAGGCACGTATACGCAAGTGCGCGTATGCACACACACACACACACACACACACACACACACACACACACACACACACTCATTTACATGCACATGAGTTGCAAGAGTAGGAGATGGAGACAAATTGGCAAACGTGATTTATTTTTGAGAGAATGTGCAGGACTGAGCGGCGGTCATATTTTGTACCGCTATGCGGTACATCTAGTTTATTGCTCCCGTTACTCGTGTTACTCTGTGGGTATTAGCCACAGAAGATCTGACACTTCAAATGCTGGCACATCGTATTGTAAACCTGTAAATAGTAGAGCTTTCAAATTTCACAGTTTCACATTTCAAATTACACTGTGTTAAACAGACGCAAACGGCAGGCACATCTGCAACAGGAGGTTGCTACGTTAATTCTACCTGCAAAGTCAGCCGTCCTCACCAGATAACACGATAAACGAGTTACTCTACAACAACAGTATAACAATTATGGTCAGATTTTCGTTATTAGGCCACACGAAAATAGGCTGTCAATCACTGGAGGTATTGTAATATTATGTTTTGTTTTGCTAACGCTTAGGCCTTCCTGTAGCTTTGATCAGCTTAATAATCTCTGAAATGTCATTTGGGAACACTAAGGTGGAATGTTTTGAAACTTGCATGCCACCAGAAACATTATCAGACGGCTTTGAGGTAAAATAAAGTCTCCACTTACATAAATTCACATTATGTAACATCCATAACGTCACATCTACAACGTACCATTAAAGGTTTTAAAAGTAAGAAAGGGGCACAATTTGTTCATCACACTACAGTACACTGATATAAATCAGCTTTACACAGAAACTTTGTACATTTGTTGCATCAACACTGTATGTTTAGCATAAACTTTTCCTATAAAACGTCATGAATGTGACATGGCCATATACTTGCTGACTTATAAACAAGAGCCTTACAAATGTAAGGAGCTGTGCTCTTAAGGCAAGCGGAGCATACACATTGCTCTACCATTGCCTTGTCAATCTGGAATTTGTGAAATGATAACAATTTGAGTCCATTTTGTCCCCTTTTTACATTTTTATAATATTGACATGTGAAAATGTTGTTTCTGTATGATGTAAAAAGAGTGTAATTTGAGTGTAAAATCATGTTCAATCAGATTACAAACAAGTTACAAACAATAAAATATAGACCTAAATGAACATTTTAACAACAGTTCTATTTGTGTGTGCACAACTTTTTTTTTTCAAGGGAAGGATGGCCTTTGCATGGAATTTCCCATCTTTTATGTGTAAATGTTCTATACATGTGTCAATGTTCCTGTGCCTAACATGGGCTCCTGTCCTTCCACAGAGCCTGATCACGGCCCATGACCAGTTCAAGGCCACTCTGCCTGAGGCCGATAAGGAGCGCATGGCCACCATGGGTATCCACACCGAGGTGATGAAGATCGCCCAGACCTATGGCATCAAGCTCAGTGGCGTCAACCCCTACACCAACCTCTCGCCACAGGACATTACCAACAAGTGGGAGATGGTGAGTAGATAGAGATAGATAGACAGATAGATAAAGAGAGAGAGAGAGAGCAAGAAAGAGAGAGAGAGGCAACAACAATTTTAGACCTCTTAAAGGCGAACTTCACAACTCAGTTTTGGAATAAAGACACTACACCTTCAATCCCCCCCTCTGCCCCCCCAGGTGAAGCAGCTGGTTCCCCTCAGAGACCAAATGCTGCAGGAGGAGGTTGCCAGGCAACAGGCCAACGAGAGGCTGAGGAGGCAGTTTGCTGCGCAGGCCAACATCATCGGACCCTGGATCCAAACCAAGATGGAGGTCAGACCCGCTGCCATGGCAACACCCGCCTCCTTTGTTCCCTTTTGTTTATTTTTGTTGTTATTTCATGCTATGACATTTTTGTGTGGGCTTAAATGGGTATACGTGAGAAGGAGTTTCTGAGTCAGTTAAGCGTGGTTTGCAAATGCTGGAAAGCTTCCATATATGGAGCATGAGAAGAGCTGATAGTACAATCAGCACCATCTCTGTACACATCCTCCTAATCTCTGTTTCTGTAGCCTTCTAATTAGAGTGCATGAAAATGCAATCTACTGTTATCCGATTTCTTCTTATTAGAGGGCATGAAAATGCACTCTACTGTTATCCGATTCCTTCTTCTTATTTTTCTTCTACGTATTTGTGCATTTAATTCAGCTTCAACCGTTTGACGTAGAAACTTCATTCAAACTGTGTTGCGTAGGTCTTACTTAAGTGACTTCAGCTATGTATTTTTCAACTTTGTAACATTTATACTTTTTGAACTATTAATTAAAAACTGTAGACTTAACATTGGCGATTATGACATCACAGTAGGGCACTTAGAATCCTATGCCAAGTGTTCCGGCCACCTCCAGCAACTGTCTGTCTCAGGCTTTAAGCATACAATCTGGCTCTATTAAGACTACAGATCCTGTTTAACTGCTTCCTCTGCCCACAACTGTTTCAAAATAAAAGTCTCCACTACAATAATTCCCTATTAAATAATTTGACCATTTAAACTATCCAACTATTTAACTTTTCAACTATTCCAACTGTCAGTTATCATCAACTATGCCTCTAGCCTACTATATTAAACCACCACCTACCCAGCAACCAATTTAGCAACCATTGAAATTAAGCATCTACTGTATGTCAGTTTCCATAGCAACCAACATGATTATACTAGCAAACCACTGTAGTAGCCTAACTCCTTTATTTCTGATAGTAGCTACCATGGACACCCTAGCAACAACCTAGAAACGACTTCAAGTACCCTAGCAACAGCCTAGCAACCACATTCACAGTTAAAACCTAGCAACCAACATTAACTTAGCAACCAGCATAGCAACCACCATACTACTCCTCTACTACTACTACTCTAGCAACTGTCAGTTGTCATCAACTTTGACTCCCGTCAACTGTTTCCTCTGCCCACAACTGTTTCAAAGTAAAACTCCTCACTACAATAATTCCATTTTAAATAATTTAACCATTTTAACTATCCAATTATTGTTCAGCCTTTCAAACTGTCAGTTGTCATCAACTATGACTCCTGCCAACTGTTTCCTCTGCCCACAACTTCAACTTCAAAATAAGTCCTCAATACAATAATTTGCTATAAAATAATTTAACTATTTAAACTATTTAACTATTTAACTGTTCGCCATTCCAACTGTAAGCTGTCATCAATTATGGCTCCCCGCCAGCTTTTTCTCTAACTGACCTCCATCTTTTTTTGCTTAGATTATATTTTTAGACAATATTCAACAATATTTCATTCAGCAGCCATTTTGCATTTTCATGCACTCGTAATTCCCTGGAATTACATTTTCTAGTTATTCTTCTTCTAACGGCTTTTCCGCTTCTAACGCGGCTTCAACGTTTAGCATTAGAAACTTCATTCAAACTGCGTTATGTAGGTCTTACTTAGGACAGGTGTGGAATGTATTTTTCATATTTGTAACTTTTATACTTTTTGAACTATTAATTAAAAACTACTGAAAATGTCCCCATAGACTTAACATTGCAGATTATGGCATCACAATAGGGCACTTGGAATCCTATGCCAAGTGTTCCGGCCAGAGCCATATGGTTCCGGCCACCTCCAGCAACTGTCTGTCTCAGGCTTTAAGCATACAATCTGGCTCTCTTAAGACTACAGATCCTGTTCAACTGTTTCCTCTGTCCACAACTGTTTCAAAATAAAAGTCTCCACTACAATAATTCCCTATTAAATAATTTAACCATTTAAACTATCCAAGCCTCTAGCCTACAGTACTATATTAAACCACCACCTACCTAGCAACCAATTTAGCAACCATTGAAATTAAGCATCTATGTCAGTTTCCATAGCAACCAACATGATTATACTAGCAAACCACTGTAGTAACTCCTTTATTTCTGATAGTAGCCACCATGGACACCCTAGCAACAACCTAGCAACGACTTCAAGTACCCTAGCAACAGCCTAGCAACCACATTCACAGTTAAAACCTAGCAACCAGCATAGCAACCACCATACTACTCTACTACTCTAGCAACAGTCAGTTGTCATCAACTTTGACTCCGTCAACTGTTTCCCTCTGCCCACAACTGTTTCAAAGGAAAACTCCTCACTACAATAATTCCATTTTAAATAATTTAACCATTTTAACTATCCAATTATTGTTCAGCCTTTCAAACTGTCAGTTGTCATCAACTACGACTCCTGCCAACTGTTTCCTCTGCCCACAACTGTTTCACAATAAAAGTACTTACTACAATAATTCTCTATTAAATAACCTAACCATTTTCACTATCCAACTATTTAACTGTTCAGCCATTCCAACTGTCAGTCGTCATCAACTACAACCCCCAACTGTTCCCTCTGTCCTCAACTTCAACTTCAAAATAAGTCCTCAATACAATAATTCCCTATTAAATAATTTAAACATTTAAACTATCCAACTTTTTAAATGTTCAACTATTCCAACTGTCAGTTGTCATCAACTACAACTCCCCACCAAACTTTTTTCTCTATCTGATCTCCATCTTTTTACTTGGATTAGATTTTAA
>NC_063212.1:14090405-14133069 GCF_017589495.1 Alosa alosa
ACAGACAGACAGGATAGACATATCTGCATCCCAAAGCACATTCTGCTATGTGCAGTATCCTCATAATTACACATCATCTCCACAAACACACATACACACACATGCAGGCACGCACACACACACACACACACACACACACACACAACAAACAAACAGACACACACACACACACACACACATGCAGAAGTAGCCTGGCTCGCGTATGTGCAGACCACTTAGCATTTGGTCTGATTATATTACTCGTCATGCAGCTTAACAGTGTGTTGATGACAGCTGTGCAGCATCAAAACAGATCTTTAGTAGCAAGCCATGTGTCTGTACTCTTTAACCAGCTTATATCAACTGGTCCATTATGAGGATTACAGTACGTTGACCTAGCCTGCTAATTGCCCCTGTTCTCTTACCCCCCCCCCCAGCCCTTCATCACGGTGGATGAGCTGCGCAGAGAGCTGCCCCCAGAGCAGGCCGAGTACTGCATCAGCCGCATGACCAAGATTACATCTACATCTCCTTCTCCAGGCTCTGTGCGGGCCCCCCCAGCTGCCCTTCTTTCCCTCCATCTCCTTCTCCTTCTCTCCCTCCCTCTCTCACCTTCTTGTTTTCCTTCTTTCTCTCCCTCTCTCACCTTCTTGTTTTCCTTCTTTCCCTCCCTCTCTCACCTTCTTGTTTCCTTCTTTCCCTCCTCTTTCTCCCCCCCTCTCACCTTCTTGTTTTCTTTCTCTCCCTCTCCTTCTCTCCCTCCCTCTCTCACCTTCTTGTTTTCCTTCTTTCTCTCTCTCACCTTCTTGTTTTCCTTCTTTCCCTCTCTCACCTTCTTGTTTTCCTTCTCTCCCTCCCTCTTTCCCTCCCTCTCTCACCTTCTTGTTTTCCTTCTTTCCCTCTCTCACCTTCTTGTTTTCCTTCTTTCCCTCCCTCTCTCACCTTCTTGTTTCCTTCTTTCCCTCTCTCACCTTCTTGTTTCCTTCTTTCCCTCCCTCTCTCACCTTCTTGTTTTCCTTCTTTCTCTCCCTCTCTCACCTTCTTGTTTTCCTTCTTTCTCTCCCTCTCTCACCTTCTTGTTTTCCCTCCCTCCCTCTCTCACCTTCTTGTTTTCTTTCTCTCCCTCTCCTTCTCTCCCTCCCTCTCTCACCTTCTTGTTTTTCCTTCTTTCCCTCCCTCTCTCACCTTCTTGTTTCCTTCTTTCCCTCCCTCTCTCACCTTCTTGTTTTCCCTCCCTCCCTCTCTCACCTTCTTGTTTTCCTTCTTTCCCTCCCTCTCTCACCTTCTTGTTTTCCTTCTCTCCCTCCCTCTCTCACCTTCTTGTTTTCCTTCTTTCTCTCCCTCCCTTGTTTTCCTTCCCTCCCTCCTTCTTGTTTCCTTCTTTCCCTCTCACCTTCTTGTTTCCTTCCCTTTTCCCCCTCCCTCTCCTTCTTGTTTCTTTCTTTCTTTCCCTCCCTCTCTCTCACCTTCTTGTTTCCTTCTTTCCCTCCCTCTCTCACCTTCTTGTTTCCTTCTCTCTTTTCTCACCTTCCTCCTTCTTTATCTTTCTCCCCTCCCTCTATTTTTTTCCCTTTCTCTTGGCTTTCTTTATCTTTCCCTAGTCTTTTCTTTAATCCTTTGTTTTCCCCCCTGGCTCCTTTAGCCACCCTCGATACCTATTATCCCTGTAAACCCAGATGTCCCTATAGCAAAAATACAGAGCCCCTCAACAGAGAGTGAATGCAGAACGATTTGGTACAGAGGACTGTTTGAAAAATGTCCATTTCCTCCCCCTCTTTTTCTTCTTCTTCCTCAGTCTGTCTCTCACTCCTTTTTCTTTTTCTTTCGTTCTTTCCCCTTGTCGCTTCTGGCCATATCAGACAGGCAACATCAGACCTTGAGCTACTGCCCTGCCTCTCTTCTCCTCTCTGCTTTGAGGAGTTTCCGTTTTCTAAAAGGGAAGAATATACATATATATGTATTTAAAAATAAACAAACAAAAAAAATGTGTTTGCTGAGGCTGGTGTGTGTGTGTGTGTGTGTGTGTGTGTGTGTGTGTGTGTGTGTGTGTGTGAATGAGTGTTTGTGTGCGTGTGTGTGTGGGTGTGTGTGTGTATGTGGAAGCTCTAATGCATGCTACGATTATTACCATACATATGTCTAACTGCTGCCATAGTCATCCAAGTTTAGAGGGCCACCATGTTACTGTGCCCAAATGTCAAATGACTGCTATGCCTTTGTGATCCTTTGTGACCCCAAGTGTCTTGAACAAGACTACTGTGGAGGTCAGACAATAACATCTCCTATCAATTTGTACCCTGTCCCACATCAGCAAATATATGTGAACCGTCCAGAAAAACAATTGTGTAAGATAAGAGATAACTTTTGAAATGTGATTCCTCAGAGTTATCCTCAATACTGACTACTTAAAGAGAAAGAGATCATTCAGCAAAAAAAATGTAATGACTTTTTGTATGTCTTGAAAAAGTTATGGCCTTTCAAGTTTGAAAACAAAACAAAGCAAAACAAAACAAAAAAAATCAATAAATTCTCTAATGTAATTTTGTTCTGGTTTGTGTTTTCAGAGAAGGGCAAGGGGGGTGGGGGGGGGTTCAAATCTACAGTAGCCGTTAGAAGCATTTAACCCGGTAAAGTGCACTATGGGAAAAGTCAGCACCAGCTCTCCTCTGCTTGCCCGGTGTTAATGTTTTGGCCAGAGAGAGCAGCAGACCGTGCCAGGAGGCAGTGGACAGGCCAGTGCACTGGAGGGGAGATGCTGGCGAGCAGAACATATGGCCCGGAGAGGGGGAGGGGGGAACTGCTTCCAACCCTCCTCTACACTCCAATCTCTCACTTCCTCCTCTCTCAGCTGCTCAATGGAGGCTGTACACAAACTGGAAAAGAGGGAGAGATAGAGAGATTGAGAGAGGTGGTAGTTAGTTACACAAAGGAAGATGGCAGGTAGGTCAGGTTCAGGAGGTTTGGCTAAGGGGGCATGGAGAGGAGAACTCTCCAGTAGAACCCCAGCCTTAGGCAGGTGGAATTGTGGGTAAAATGATGAACAAAAGCAGGTGATGCTGATGTCGCAACAAGAGTTTGGATATGTAGAGTAATCTTAACAAAAAACGTCTCCTCCTTTCTCTCTCTCTCTCTCTCTCTCTCTCTGCCCTCCTCTTCTCCCCTCCCTCATCCACTGATGTCTCCATCATCTCCTCCATTTAACCCAATAAAAAACAACAGTAAGCGATACTCTTCCCATGTGTGAGGTGTGGATTTGTTTGTGTGTTGTGGATTTTTACTGAGTGATGAGAGGTACTCATTCATGGGTTTATTGTGATTGTTGTGAGTGGGCATACTGTAGTCATGTGTGCCCATATGGACAAGTCCTGTTGAAAACACATACAGTGGTGTGCATAAGTTACAACACCCATGTTGACTAAAAAGAGGAATAAAAAAATCCTCTTTTGATTGATCTTAAATTGATCTTAATGTCTTAATTTAAATGAGGAAAATCCAAAGGACATCACTTTTATTTGTGAATAATGTATTGTAATTAAAGAAATGTTTTCCCTTAAAATACAGGGGGCATACAGTACGTATGTACACACCCCTATGTTAAATTCCCATAAAGGCAGGCAGTCTTATTTTTGAATGCTAATTATTTCATGGATCCAGGATAATATGCATCCTGATAAATTTCCCTTGGCCTTTGGAATATAGATATTGGCATGGTTTTATATCAGTTAGCCTAATAGTTTTGGTTTGATTTGTATTGAGAGATGATCTTATGGAAAGTACCCCATGCCAATCTCTAGGTATGGTGAAGGGTATGTGAAGATGTGGGGCTATATGATTCTTATCTGTCCTGATAGAATACTGCAAGACCATATATGGCTCTAAAACTACATGTATATTAAATATGGTATTCATGTAAGAACAATCATAGACTATGGGTATGAGTTTGACAGCGCATTTAGCCGATAGAGCGAGGTCAGACACACAAAGTGAAAGGGAGTCAAAGAGAGTCAAAACTTCACCAGAGAGGTCTCACCCATTTCAGAGTTAATAAAAGATAGATAGATAGATCAGAATTTAACACTGTCTGCATGTGATTAGTTTATTCAATTTCACTTCATCAGAGAGGTCTCGTCCATTTCAGAGTTCCCGTCTTGACGTAGCTTTCCACTACCTACAGTGTATATCACCACCAAACTTAGGCTCTATTATGTCCTACCTTAGTATTCATGCATATTGTGTTCATGTACGAACCTACGTATATCCTGCCATACAACTACAACTCCATATCATTCTTAGCAAATGGTGCCATTTGTATCCCCATGATCAAATAAAAGTTGGGTAAAAATGGCTTGATACTTATTTTTTCAAGCTTGTTTATAAAATGGAACACATTTCTACTATGTAAAACAAGGTTTATGTCCTTAAGATTTATTAACTCGACAATAATTACTCTGACTGTGGTGGACATGCCCTTCTGGACATGCCCCATGAATGTATCTCTAGTCACCTGACTCTCAGGAGGTGGGATGCATTTTGGGGGAAGGCACCTATAAGGAGCTGAGTTAATGTCTCTCTTTAATCAACACTTTTGATCCTGTGAGGGAAATTTTGTGATAAATGTCTGCATTTATCCCAATCCGTGGAATAGTGAAACACACAGCACACAGTGCACACACAGTGAGGTTAAGCACACACTAACCCGGAGCTGTGAGCTGTCTGTTACAGCGACGCTCTGAGCGCAGTGAGGGGTTAGGTGCCTTGCTCAAGGCCACTTCAGCTGTGGATGTGGGCATGGGAGAGCGGTGCTCAACCACTTCCCCCACCCACATTTTTTCTACTGGTCGGGGATCGAACCGGCAACCCTTCGGTTACAAGCCCGATGCCCTAACCAGTAGGCCATGTTATACCATATTAAAGATATGGTTAAATCATGTGTTAAAAATTGTATTGTGCAGTCACCATGCGTTGTTCATCACATGAGTGATAATGGCCAACTTTAGCCTAATTTGTCCCCCTGCGTTACTGTCCCCTCTGTTACCGGGTGGTATTTTTATTGGTTTTAAATGGCGTCCACACCAATACCGTAATTGAGCTGGCCAGATATATTTTTCTCATAGTTTAACATGTCCTACTTCAGATTAAATAATAAAATCAATAAAAACGTGACTTTTTTTTTGCAAAGTTTCCACCCTCAAATGGCACCATTTGCTAATGGATCTTTCATTTCATGGGTGTGTTGGCTGTTCATTAGATTAGATTAGATTCAACTTTATTGTCATTTGTCAGTAGCAGAGTACAGGTACAGAGCCAGTGAAATGCAGTTGACATCCAACCAGAAGTGCAAAAGAAGTCAATCAACTTGTACAGATGTACCATTGAGTCTATCATCACATACTGCATCACTACTTGGTATCCTGGCTGCACCGTGGACAACAAGAAGGCTCTACAACGCATCATCACTACAGCACAGAAAATCATCGGAACACAGCTCCCATCACTGGAGGAAATTCACAGAACCCGCTGTAGCAAGAAGGCCCAAAGCATCTGCAAGGACCCCACCCATCCCGGACACTGCCTCTTCACCCTCCTGCCATCGGGGAGGCGCTACAGAGCACTCTATGCCCGGACCAGTAGGCTAAGGAACAGTTTTTACCCACAAGCAGTTGCACTGATAAACACACTTCACCTCCTCTGCCCTCCACCACCCCAACCTGTGTGCTAGTGTACACACATTAGTCACTACAATCTATTTATTAAACTGATTTTATGTATATTTTTAAGTCTTTTCTTTTTTAGCTTATCCGTGGGCATCTCAGGGTTGTTCCAAACAATGTCTCGTTGTATTCTGTGTACAATGACAATAAAGTATTTAATCTAATCTAATCTAGATAAACACAGGTTTTCTAGATGACATGTCTAATGAGAGTATAAATATGAGAGTATAAATAGACATTGTATATAAATAATATTAATATATATATATATATATATATATATATATGGTGTCGTTTTGGGTGGTAGCAATGCAAGGGCACTGATAAAGTAGGAGTAAATGTAAACAGGTAAACATTGCAGTGCATTCAATGTAAACAGGTAAACAGTGCAGAAGTAAAATGTAACATGTAAACAGCTTAAGTGCAAATGCTAGACAGGAGGGTCTGGTTCAAAGACTTGTCTAACACTGATGCGTGGTCAAGCCATCTTTGTCTGAGTTTATTACCCTTCCACAAAACTTAACTGATTAGTTAACAACTTGCCTGGGTTATATTGCGTGTGAATTTTCTATTGTGTACAGTGTATGCCTATGTCTACTGTTAATGCAATCAATCAAAATGTCCCTTTCTGGTTGGCAGGTGATCGCTGTTTGTGAATGCTGAGGCAAACAGGGTGAAGTTTATTGAATGCGGCATTTACATATGGCATGTTCTAAACACAATGTTTTTTATGAACAATGTCCTGGCAACTACTGTACTTTATAATGTTGTGCAAAGACTAACAGACATTTTGTGTGTCAGAGACTAGATGTGGATTCGGATCCTTCATTTCTTGGGTGTGTTGGCTGTTCATTCATGCCCTGCCTGGTTCAGAGAGTTGTCTTCCACTAACACAATGATCATTTCATTACATTACATTACATTACATTCGGCTGATGCATTTTTAGCCAAAGCGACTTACCACATGGTAAATAGTTTAAAGCTTTTAAAACATTTCTCTCAACAATAGAACAATTTAAAAAAAGGTACGTATTTAAAATACAAAATATGAGTAACTGTATTTAAATACAATAATAATCTTTGTAACATAACATAATGTACTTTATAACAAAGCAGTTTATGGCTTGTGCATTAGGCAGGTTGATTACTGTGGTATTGTATTTTTGAGATACTCTGTATCTAAGATGATGTTGAAGTGGTAGCTGTGTCATGTACTCATGGTTGGTGCATTTTGAACTGGTTATGTGTTTGCGGGGAGACAGCCAGATACATGCTCCTTAGCAACAATACTAACTACCCTAACAGCTTACCTTGGCTGCTTCCCAAAGACTTTATGTTACAATCATTATTAATTGATAGACTATCAATTTGCTCTTTCTCTCTGTCTCTCTCTCTCTCTCCCTCTCTCTCTCTCCCTCTTTCTCATAGCTATGATGGTTGTTGCACAACAAAGCTTTTGGAAAATGCAGCTCAGTTTCAGCTTGCCTGCAGCTGCAGTGTGGCCCTCTATTTGACTTTGACCACCAGGGGGCACACTGAGGTGAACCTCAACCTCAACTTGTGCCAAACTGCAGTCAGAGATGGCCAGACATGGTCACGCTGCCCCCCACCCCGCCCCAGCCAAACCACAGACAGGCAAACAGATTCATCCCGGACACTTCTCACTTCTTCTCCCAAACATGCCCAACGTCACTCAGAAGCTGCCCTGTCTGCAAGTGAATTATGTCAGTGTCAACAGCACTGAGACTAAACTATGAGAACTCACTCTGTTGCTTAACCCTTTACAGTTTGATGCCTGGTGATCCATAAAATCCCAATAAAATGTGTTTTTCCTTTTAATAACAGGATAATTAGTTTAAGCCAATAAATGTCAATGTCAATCATCTGACACTTAGCGTACCAACCATGCTGATGTAAGATAAAAACAGTTGATGTGAAGCAAGTGCTATTTGGTGATGGAGCAAAGCCAATTGAAAATCAAACCACATGCACCACATTCAGTGCTATCTAATCTACTGCCACATATTACAATGTGAAAATATCGTGTCACAGGAAACGATTCAAGATATATAAAAGGTTAACTCATTTTTGAAGGTACAAAGCTACAACAATGTAGCCCACCTTCAAGACAAAATGCAATACATGCCAATGTTAACAATGGTCGAACTACATTTGTCAAGCTGTCTCAAGGACACATCAGTAATTGTTTCATGTTTGATCCATGTTACCCCTTTCCACAACGTTTTGGGTAATCCTGTTTACAGACAGACAAACAAACAAATTGCAAGAAAACATAATCTCCTTGGCAGAGAAAATACAATCCAGACTCCAGGTATTTCAAATGGCAGAAGTGATTCAGTTCCAACTTACAACAGTTGTGTGTGTGTGCGTTGTGAGTGTGTCTCTGTGTGTGTGTGTTGTGAGTGTGTCTGTGTGTGTGTGTGTGTGTGTGTGTGTGTGTGTGTGTGTGTCGGCCCTGAAGTGCAGATGTCAAACTCTCTCTCTGCCCAGGGGCCACCATACGACAAAATTAGAATGCTGCAATCTGAAGGTTCTATTTTATTATGTAATAATGCACCATGACGGATCTAGACCTAGACTGTGTAATTCTGGAATGAGTAGTTGCACTCTCGCCTCAGGATGCCAGTGTAACCACTGGGCTAGCCACTGGCAGTGACAGATGAGGAGGTAGTAGGATGATTTAGAAATGAGCTTATCGCTGCCAGTAGGGTTCATGAAGAACATGGCGTTATTACGTTTGGACAAACCACACAGTACACACAGCTCTCTGTGTCTATGACGGTGTAGTTAGCAGCAATGCTGACTATGGCTCTGGCTGAAGAATTGGCCATTGTGTCACAAAAATTGTTCTCATTCCCCAAAGGACTCTCTCTCTCTTTCCCTGATGTTTTCCCTCTCTCACCCTGCCCCCTCTCATTCATTCATATTTGTGTCTAATTCTCTCCTTGTTTTTACTTTATTTTCACCATCCCCCATTCTCTCTGTCCCCCCTCTCTCTCTCTCTCCCAGTCGATGGGAGGAGTATAGTGAGCTCCTGGTGGTCCTTTCTGTAAGCCCATGCTGAGAGGATTACTTGTCCGAAATCTATATAAGACAAATAAATGAGGAAATTGAATTGTGTTGAGTACGATGTGCCATAATGTGTGTTTGTGTGTGTGTGTGTATGCATGTGTGTGTGTGTGTGTGTTTGTATGTGACAGAAGTTGTAACAGGTATATTCTAGGCCAGGCCATGCCCCATAATCAGAGCGATTACAATAATGCAAATTGCTTTTTTCCAGCCTCTATCTCCTGACTGGACCTCTCTGTCCTCATCAGTTGCTTTCTCTCTCTGTTTGTGTTGCACTCATTCATTCTATCTCACACACTAACACAATAAACGGGGAGTTGTATGCATCATGCTAACACAGATTTTCAGATTAATGCACCAATATATGCTTTATTTCACATTCCTTCTTATGCTATATTCTAATAAGCTCTGTCACTTATTCTTACTCAGAAAATATCACCCAATTATGCCAGAATGCTTTTCTGTAATTTCTCTCTCTCTCTTGGTTTCCCCTCACAAGCAAAACATGCTCATATGTCAGTCTCTACATCTCTCTAACTCACTTGCTTTCACATACACACACGCACGCGCACACACATAGGCCTTCTCCTGGTCTCATACATCATCTACAGATGACCTCAGGAGCTCCTGCAGCCTGCATGCCGGCTGCACGCACACACACACAAAACAAGGGAGGCCTCCACAACACACCTCAATCTGGCCCGCACACCTGCGTCAGCAGAGTCCACTGACTCACACGCACTCGGCTCAGTAACCTGGTGGTGATTTTCCCATTACTCCGAGAAAAGCCTCTTGCCCACACACACCCATGTTTACGTTCACTGGACATGAGTGCAGATTTCTGTTATTAGTCTTCGTGTGTATGGACACTGAGTTCATTGAAAGTCTTCCTGGTTCATCTTTTCATGTCCAAAAACTCTTGGTAGACATGAGTTAGTTTTAGTGAATGTCCATGGTAGTTTCTTAATAGCTATAACATATTAGGATGAAGAGATACAAAGCAGCCTATTTGATCTTTTATCTAATAACCTTTCCTTATATCCACAATATTTTTTTTGCTTTATTATTTTAGGTTATTTTAAGTCAATAAATACACTTTGAGATTTACTCAACCTCTTCCCAAGAGGGTCATTTTGGCTACAAAGGGAATGTGGGAATGTGTGCCTTCTCTGCACACATTTTCCTATAAATGGAAACGTCTAGGGGTGTGTTTCCCAAAACCATAGTTGCAACTTTGTTGGTTGCAATGCAATTTCCCATTCCCAATTTCCCATTTCCCAACAGGTTAGCCACTATGCTTTTGGGAAACACACCCCTCATTGATATCACTGCCATCTCCTTATCTCTGCTGACTCATTTGGCTCCAATTGTTCTCTCTCATCCACTTAATTACTGTGGGAATGTTTTTGTTATGAAAATAAATTCTGAAAAAGTGGGGCACTTAATCCTTCACTACAATTTCTGCTGTCATAGGGATGCTTTAAATTATCTTCTCTTCTTTCTGATTGACCGCGTGTTCCAATCCTGCTTATCTTAAAGAGTGCAGTCATGCAGATGTCCACGGTGCGGTAAGCTTCACTAATATACTGTGCAGTGCAAAGGACGCAAGTAAACGCCATTCACTCAAATACAGCTGCAGCAGTCACAATGAAGCAGGCATGTGTCCAAACACAGTGCTTCGTTAATGATCTGATCATTTGGGGCAGCTGTGGCCTACTGGTTAGGGCCTCGGACTTGTAACCGGAGGGTTGCTGGTTCGAACCCTGACCAGTAGGAACGGCTGAAGTGCCCTTGAGCAAGGCACGTAACCCCTCACTGCTCCCCGAGCGCCACTGTAGCAGGCAGCTTACTGCGTCGGAATTAGTGTGTGCTTCACCTCACTGTGTGCTGAGTGTGTTTCACTAATTCACGGATTGGGATAAATGCAGAGACTAAATTTCCCTCACGGGATCAAAAGAGTATACTATACTTACAGTATACTGATCATTACACCGTGACAAGACAAGGTTAGTGTATTTACCAACGCTGCACAATATATACAATGCTGGTAATTCAAGGTGCTTTGTAAACACTGCAGTCTACCTCCGATGTGCATTCTCCTCACCAGCAGTCAGCTCAGCATCACTTTGTTTCATAGTCTGATCCTGAATCTGTCAGCAGAGGTATTGTTCTGTTTCAAAGCAGCACTCACATTGTGTATGCTTCTCTCCTTTTCTAATCACGCCTTAAAGAACTGTTATACAGTAACTCAACACCTCTCTGATTTCCCAATGTTTCTGTTTTTGATTAAAAGGTTATTTGGAAACATCACATAACATTATGTTTTACCCAATCAATGTGTTCATAAAAAGGCACCTATATGCCATACATTTCTGCATAAATAAGTCACTTCGGCTGGCCCACCTTTCCTCTAATTTCAAAATGTCTTTATCTCTGTTGTACATCAATTTGTACACCCATTTTCACCTTGCACCTACTGTATATGCACTGTCTGATGACAATCCTGATAATCCGGCTATTTCACCTCTCATTTTAATTATTGTCAAAATGAGTCTCAAGTGTTATCAGGGCTCATACTGTACTTAACATGCTCATAATATAAACATTGCGCTCTGCAAAATAGACTTGCACCCTCCTAAGATTGCATCACACTACTGTGGAGTTCCTCTGGGAATGACCCTGGATAGGATCACGCTCGGTGAACAATGCATATTTGTTTGTTTCAGACCCCGCCTTCGGACTCCTCGTTCCGATTCCCCTCATGGATCGACCAATACATTTCTCTTCTCTCCTCCAAGCTCCGGGGTGGGGGATAAGAGGTGGAGTGTTAGGGAGCGGTTTGATGACCCCTATGGGAATGGAGAGGTGGACGAGGAGAGAGAATCCAAAGCAGCCAGATGGATTCATACACATTTGAGGACAAAACGTTACAATACTTCCCGCAGTATATCATGATACAAACCAGATGAGACAACCAAAATGGTGATTCATAAAAGATAACAGTGGATAGTGGTGTGTGTGTTTGTCTGTCTGTTTGTGTGTGTGTATGTGTGTGTGTGTGTGTATGTGTGTATAGGTGTGTGTGTGTATGTGTGTGCGTGTGTATATGTGTATAGGTGTGTGTGTGTGTGTGTTTACATTTGACTTCATCCTTTTCTCTGTCAAGGTAAGATATTGATGCACAGATAGCATGCCAATGCACAATGCAAGTGAAGAGGCCACTGCTTTAGCATTATTCTAATTAGCATTGCAGGTTTAGAACCAGTCAGTATTACTGGGACAGCTCCACTCGGAATCAACATCAACAGCATGATTCACCAACAGAATGATTAATAAACATTCTTGAGCTCATAACATGGAGCTTTATTCTTAGAATCCCTCCGGATGTGTGTGTGTGTGTGTGTGTGTGTCTGATTTACTTCAAAGGAAGAGGGTCACCATATCCCAGTCCTCTTACATGGCCATGAAGAATCTGGACAGCAAAAAAGCATTCTGACTTACTGTGTCCATGACATCCTGACTCTTTAGTTGGCCAGTTACAGTTCAGCTGATTAGAAATTCACATGTGTAGACTATATGATATTATTATAACATTCCACTGGGAGAGGTTTTTATCTGTCACCATGATTGGATCCATGTACGTGCACACACGTCATGCTTATTTGCACACATATTTTAGCAACACAGCCACCCATATATTAACGAAAGCATCCCAAAGCACATCCTGCTGTGTGCAGTATCCACATAATTACACATTCATCTCCACACGTGCGCACGCACGCACACACACAGTTCCCTCTCTAATACAGGACTTGTACAGCTACCAACTCCCTTCATCTCTTTGTCAGAGGATACAGGGTCAAGGCTTTGAATAAGTGTAGGGTAAGGGATAATTAATTCAAAGGCATGACATGTATGGTGTGTGTGTGTGTATGTGTATAGATGTGTGTATGTGTGGTTGTGTGTGTGTGTGTGTGTGTGTTGGGGGGGTGAATCATTTGCCAGTGTAGTCTTTCCTATGGACTCTGGTCATGGGTGGAGTATTTCTTTATTTATCGTCTGTCAAGTCTGTCATATCGTCTGTCATGGAAGAAGTCTGTTGACTTCTTCCATGACTCATCTAGTTGCACCCTTTTTACTTCCTAATTAATAATTCATTCATTCATAATTAATAATAATTAATAACGCACTTACCCATATTGTCCACACTACATTTCTCAGTTGCTTCAGTTTGCCAACCAAATGCCCCACCACACACACTCGACATGAGCAACTGTACAGGGAGAGGCAGCTGGGATCCCCACCTGTCCTGGCAGTAAACAAAACAGCCTCTATAATCCATGGCTATGCTTGGCTTTGGCCTTACTTCAGCATGCTTTGTCAGTTGTGCCCACTCATAATTGCAAAACAGGTTCCAACCGTCACTGGCGATCGATTTGTTACTTTGTCAGGTGACAGAAGAAGCAACCTAGCCGCCCTAAGACAATTTAAAGTGTTAGCTAGTTATAATATTAAAAGTAGGCCTAGTGATTACCTTCTTCGAGATTTGAGTCCTGCTGTGTCACTGCTTATAACATCAATATTTTATTTATCAGCTAAAGTTGCACAAAACTATAGGCCTACCTTTAGAGAAAGTTCCCAGAACGTCATTTAAAGGCTTATTTTTTGTGACGTTGCGTGTTTGCTGGGAAGCAACTAAAGGAAAATAACCGTTTACAATATTTTTGTTTATATGAATTCAATACTTTTGTAACTTGAAGGTCATCAAATCCCCCCGGCCTTGTTTCTATGAAATGTCCAACGACAGGCACCTAATGCACAGGAAATTAAGCAGAGTTAGTGGTTGTTTGTTTTAAGACAAAGGATATTAAATCCCGTCCACCTTTTTTCCTGTCCCTGAATAATCAACATGGGTAAAGGCTTATTTGTCATCCACCTGAATATTAGGAGCTTGCCACATAAAATTGATCTCTTAAGGGCCTGGCTTGTCTATAATAAACCTAATGTCATCACACTGTCTGAGACCTAGCTGAATAATAACATATCAGATGAGGAACTCAAACTGGATGGTTATGTTTTGTATAGAGCTGATCGGGGTGCACGCGATGTCTCATCAAATTTACTATCTGAACTTGTAGTCCCAATGGAAAACCCTGTACACTTTGAATGTATTTTTGTTAAAATCTGTTTTCACGCAAATAAACAGCTGACCATAGGGAATACAGACCTCCAAACTCCACCACAGAGTCAATTCATAGCATAGGCACTACGATCAAATCAGTGGGTGGCCCAAATGAGATGATTATCCTTGGTGACTTTAACATTAACTGGTTAGATCGCTCATCTTTAAATGACAGAAATTTCTTTGAAAGCCTAAACTTAACCCAACTAATCAGAGAACCTACTCGAGGTTGACCACAGATCCAAATCTCTATTAGACTGGATTTTGGTCACCCACTCTAACAGAATTACTGAATCAGGCGTTCTGTCTGATTGTTTTAGTGATCATGCCATGGTTTTCTGTGTATGGAAAATTAGATTACCTCGCTTACCACCCAAGGTAATCAGGGTAAGGCAGAGTAGACATCTTAACACTGACCTGTCATCCAAGATTTATTGAATATTAATTGGAATAGGCTTCACCTTATTCCTTTTGTTGAAGATGCTTGGAATTTTTTCTACACTGAAGTTCTTAAAGTAATTGACAAACATGCCCCTTGGATTTCAGTAAGGGTTAAGGGCCGACATTTACCATGGATTGATGCTGAATTAATACATCTTTTTAAGCAACGACATAAGGCATGGGACAAATACCACCTGTCAAAGGACTCATGGGGAGCAGATGGGGCTGTATACAAACAATTAAGAAATATGTGTACAACTAAAACAAGAAATGCTAAATCAAATTATTATAAAAATTCTGTCTAATAACTTCAATAACCCTAAGAAATTTTGGAAAAGTCTTAATTCTTTATTTAACAGTTCTACTAAAAGCATTGCTACAATGTCAATGATGATATTATCAGTGATCCTTCTGCAGTTGTCAATGCCTTTAACCAACATTTTTCCTCTATATGTAGTTCACAATCTTATAACTTTTCCTACTCTAGTCTGGCTGTTGAGCTTAGTAGCTCTTTTTCATTTGCTACAATAAATCCTTCTGACGTTCAGCAGGCAATCTCTGAATTAAAGTCAGGTAATGGCACTGATCTGGACGGCCTGGAGATCAAGTTTATTAAGCTTGCCTCTCATGTATTGTCATTTCCTATATCAGATCTGTTTAATTTATCATTATCCACCTGCGAGGTTCCATCAATGTGGAAGACTGCCAGAGTTACACCAATACACAAGGGTGGTGATGCACTTGACCTTAACAACTACAGACCCATTTCCATCATCAGTAGTATTGCTAAAGTGTTTGAAAAATTAATATTTAAACAACTTTTCAAATATATTAATGATTTCTCCATTCTGTCACCAAATCAATCTGGTTTCAAACCAAATTTTTCTACAACTACTGCACTTCTAAAATTTACTAATTATGTCTTTTCCTCCCTAGACAATAACATGTCGACTGGTGCATTATAGACCTTACTAAGGCTTTTGATTTGGTCGATCACTATTTGTTTCTGGACAAACTACATGCAATAGTCCTCTCCAAACACTCTCTTCTTTGGTTTAATTATTATCTCCACTGTAGACGTCAGCGTGTCTCTCTTCATGGTTCTGTATCACAGTCCTTAATAATGGAGAAAGGCGTTCCTCAAGGCTCTTCTTTAGGGCCTCTCCTTTTTTCACTGTTCATCAATGATCTTCCTCTAATCTGTTTAGACTGTCACATTCATCTCTATGCAGATGACTCAGTGATTTACACATCTAATGTGTCTGTTTCTAAGATTCAATCCACACTGCAATCAAACTTTAATGCCATTCAACTTTGGTTTCAATCCAACCACCTTTTACTGAACAAGATAAAGTCACACAGCATACTGTTCCCCACCAGATCAGCTACATCAAATCAAGATAACACTCTTTCACTCAAATTCTCAGATAATACTCCACTGGTACTAGTTAATGAAATTAAATAGCCTACTTGGGCCTTTGGCTTGACTCACAACTCTCCTTTAGGTGTCACATTAATTCTGTTGTAAAAAAGATCAACTGTAATTTACGAATTTTGTATCGCTCTATTAATTGCTTTACTCAACCGATTAGGTTAAGGATTGTGTCTCAACTAATATTTCCTATCTTAGACTATGCGGATGTTGTCTACCAAAACACATCAGAATCACACAAAAAATTAAATGTTGCGTTCAATATGCAGATTTGTGCTAAGATGCCCTTTTACTACTCATCACTGTGTAATGTATGACTCACTGAACTTATTATCACCAAAACCCAGAAGACAGTACCACTGGTATCAGATTATTTTTAAATGTGTGTACACTGATTATCCTTCTTACCTCAAGGATTATTTAATTCCATATAGACCCAGCTATAAACTGAGACACACTGAATATCCCACCTTCACTGTGCCAAACATCTCCAAAGAGAGTGGTAGACGTACCTTTAAATTTAAAGCCCCCTCAGACTGGAATTGCCTACCTGGGTCTCTAAGATCTGCTACTTCTTTGCATTCCTTTAAAACATCGCTCTTTACTCACTTGCAAGTAAACTGTTCCTGTAAATGTTTTTCTCATGTGTGACTGGTCCTTTGTTTTCTATACTACCATGTGGGATACTTTTTGTCCTTACTTTCTACTCATGTGTTTTTGTGTTTATATGTGACTATGGGTGTAGGTGTGCGTATAGGACCATATCATGTGTGTATATGTATTTACTGGTATGTAAATACATATGTGCATGGGCTAAATGTTGTCATGCCTCTTAATACTGTATTATGTTTAATACATGGTCTGGTTTTCACTAAGGACCAGGCGGGGTGGTTGTGGCGGCCGAGGTGGGATGAGGGAGAGCTTTAGAGGGTGTGAATGTACATGTGCTGTATTGTCTTTGTCTTGTGTCCCGAGGACCCCCTCGGAAACGAGATGTCTCATCTCAAGGGGTTATCCTCCTTACAATAAATTTCAATATATAAATGACTGTGGTCTTTATGTTGACAGTGATTAAACCTGACTTTTAAGCAATGATAACATTTAAGATTCTAGAGGTAGCATTACTCACTCTCCCTCACAGTAGATAAGGCTATGTATGCTTTAAGTCGATACTCTTAGACCTGTATTAATATTTCAATGGCTATTTATAGTTGACGTTTTGGAGGAGGTCAAGTTTTATTTTCTAGCTGACATGGCCCCAAGGTAAACTCCCTATTCTTTAACAGAAAAAAAAATAAGTATATAAAAACATTTTATTCACTTTAAAGAATACTTTTCAAATTCTCTCCCACCCACAGAATTTGAGTGACGTGATATGGATTGAACTCTACTCTGCTGAAGAGGATTGTTGCTCTGCCAGCTGTAGCTAAATCACAGACCCCCCACCGGCAGCTATATGTGGTGAGCAATATGAGGCTTACAGATGTGTAGGTATTGTGGGCTTCTGAAAGAGCAGAAGGTCGCCCCCAGGATATTGATACACATTTTCCATGCCAATGCACCACTAAACACTATGCCTGGGAGGGATTATCTTAGGGTCATAATGTAGTCTTTTGTTGTTCTTTCAACTGGCCTGGCATGGCTGGAGAATTTAAAAAGAGCGGAGAGAGTACACACATCCCACATGTAAACACATGTAAACACATACCTAAAATAAGCGGACATGCAAAAAATGAATATCTATGCAGAATGTTTTCATTTACTTTGTGGCTGCTTTACCAGGGATTATCATAGAAACACATATGATGGCTTGTTGGAAAGGTGGGGTCGTACTGAATCCAACAATACCAAATATGTAAATATAGTATGACCAATTAGGGTGTTCTGTCACTCAATGTATGAGTCAGGGGCGGTTCTAGGGGTGGGGCCACAGGGGCCCTGGCCCCCGCCTGAAATCTCATTGGCCCCTGAATGACCCCTGTACTGTCAATCATCAATAAATGTCAAACTTGTTGAGAACTAGAGTTCTCAACGGGCCTGAAAATTACAACCCGACCCGGCCCGTGGCTTTTAAAGCCCGGACCCGATGTAACCCGACAAATCAACATGAATTATCTGCCCGAACCCGGCCCGACGTAAAACATAAGCTTAGGCTACGTTTTGACTGTTAAACCCTGACTTTATTTAGGTTAAGATTAAACACATTAGCGTGACAATTTACTTAAAATGGTGATTTTCTCCTCTTCTGGTGTATCGTGACGGAAGAACCATGCCAACTTTGGATGCGGTTACCTTAGCGATACTTTTTGCAATACCCTCGATATACATATTGTTGGAAAGCTTAGTTTATGGCCATTCATATGAGCACAATAAATTCATTTTTACCAAAGCGACTTGGTTTCGCCTTGCAGGGTCACATATTTCATCAGCACCTTGCATTTTGAGCATTGCACATAACCTGTAGAATTTACATCAGAATCCAGCACCACTCTAAACACTTTCCAGACCTCTGATTTTCCCACTCCTGTAGTAGCGATGGTGAATTCACAACTCCATCTTCTTCTCCAGGCTAAAGGCGTGCACGCAGCGGCAGGTCTGCCCCCGCCCCTCTCCATGATGCACATTGCACGCAGCAGCAAACTTTCTTTACGGTGTACAGCAGCGATGATTAATAGGCTAAATGTTTTTGTTTTTTTCACTGAGCAGAAAAGATTAAGCACGAGGTCCGACCCGACCCGAGTCATTTGCTTATATTTTCGACCCGAACCCGGCCCGAACCTGCAGGTCCCGTCGGGTTTGTCAGGCCGACCCGACCCGTTGAGAACTCTATTGAGAACAATGATCAGAGATGCAATTCCATTCCCAAACAACTGGTGGCAGTAATGCACCTGAAGCTTGAAAGCTAAAGCACACAACAAACTGCTAAGGTCTGTGCACGAAAGAAAGAATACATTTGGCTAACCAGAGAACTCTCGGCTAATGTGAAGAACTGATACATTTGGCTAACGGAGGTATCAGCTATCGTGAAGGACCGATCAATGGCAGCGTTTCATCCTCCACAGAAGTTTCTTGGTGAGTCACAAATCTCTAGGCTATGTGAGTTATCATTAATATGTGAAAAGGACGTTTATTTGTTGCTGTTAAGTTTGTCAATTAAATTATAAAGCAGCAGCAAGCTGCTACGTTCGGTTACTTGAGTTCAGGTTTGAATTCATTGTGGGCATGCTGATAGATTTTATGCATGGTAAGGTAACATTAATGTATGACATTTTTGAATGGCGTTATATGAAATGGCACTGCAGAGAAATGGACATTGTGTTTGTTTGGGGTCCAACATTAATTACATGCGCAAGTGCGTTCGATTTTTCGCTTGAGGAAAAGGTTTAGCAGCTGCTAACATTAACGTTAAATCTCATGAGAATGCAGGCCTAATTGAGGGGTAATGTTAGCTAACACTACGTTTTTGTAGAGTTAATGTGAGCTATCATTGCAAAGTTATTAACCACTAGCCTGACGAGCCAGACGCACATTAAAATGTAAGGTCTGGGCACTCACCGTTCGCAGTGCTCAGTCCAGTGGGGCGGGATAATCGGTTGTCTTTCAAATTCCCTCTGCACGCAATAGGACAGCGCTGAGTCCCATGCGTTTTCCCACCAGCGGAGCTAGTTGGCTAGTTCAAACTTTTGCCAACTTAAAACAAGCTTAACTCGTGTCACACTGTTGGCCAACAGCAACATCCATCTTCTTTGTTTTCAAGTAGCAGGGAATTCAAGCCAAACCGTTGCAACTCCATCGATCATTATGTTAAGCCCGCCTAACGATTGGCCTGATAGAAGTTTAATTTTTCGAGCTCACAAGCCAACGGAGAGTTGCTAGACTAACCCTGGAAGCAAATGTAATTAGCTGCCGCTAGGGTGCGTCTAGATTTCTAGGCTAATTAACCACTATTCTGAGTTTATTTGATTCATGGACTTCGCATGAATTCTGAAAAGGTTTTCAGTTTCAATGAGATAAATTGGTTAAATTTTCTACCCTATTCACTCAAGCTTTATATGAATTTTTTTTATAATAACTGGTTTTACAGTTGCTAGACGACATGCTGAATACAAGTATGGATTTTGTGACACACATTGAGACCATTCCAAATCAGACCATTGTAAAAAGAATTGTTGAACATTTTTTTTTGTAAATATGATGTAGTTGTTGTTCACATGCTGTGTGTGTGTGTGTGTGTGTGTGTGTTTGTTTGTTTGTTTAAATGTATGCAAACTGGCAGTGAAGGTGGTTTCTCTTATCAACAAAAGGGGAAAGAGTTGAAGTAAAACTTGTCCAATTGAACAAAAATGAATATGATTGTACAAATATGATGTATGATTTCTATTTAAAATAGCAATGCATTTCTGCTGAAGTGTCTATTATATTTTAGTTTTATATATTGTGTTTTCAATGCACATTATAAATAAATGGGAAAAAGATTTATATTGGCTTTTTAGTTTTTTAGCAAAAGTATTTGAACAAGGTGAGACTGGTGAAATATATGCACCTTACTGCTGTGGTGTAGTCTAGTTAGCTGTAGTGGGTATACTGTGATCAACCCCAAATGTTAATACCTTTCCTTGCCCATTTTAAATGGGTTATACTGCATAGTCCTGCATATCACGTAGACTACACCACTGACTTACTGAACAAGGGATGCATGGATGTTGACCGGTTCTTGGCCCCTCAGTGTATGATGTGGCCCCTTTGTGGCCCGTCTCCTAGAACAGCCACTGTGTATGAGGTGTCCAAAATGAAAGAAAACAGAACACTGGCAAAATACAGTCTCAATACAGTCTCAAGTCCAAATCACATTATCAGTGGTGAGAAGAATGTTGACAAATTCATTGTTACTGCAAGGTAAGTGCTGATCTATATTTACATTTAACAATGATACATGTCATATGAAACACAGATCCAATTGAATCAGGTTAACATTGGAATGGACAACCAACCGGAACACCTTTATTAAAATATTTACATTCACTTGAATTTTGTTTTGGTCAAGTCATTACTGAATAATAGAAAACTAGATGTACCGCATAGCGGTACAAAATATGACCGCCGCTCAGTCCTGTACATCCGTTCCGCGAAAATAAATCACACTTCAATTTGTCTCCATATTTTACTCCATCCCCCACTCTTGAAACTTTTGTGTATGCTTGTTTGGCATGCCTGAGTGTGTGTGTGCGGCTGCACAGAAAGTACCCTACTGGTGCTGAAAAGGTGAATAGATTGTAGAATAGCCAAAGAAGATGTAGAATCGTTATAAAACCTTTAAAATCTCAAATAAAATAAACAATCACAAGTAGGGCAGTTCATCACAGTTCATCCATTGCAACTGGATTGATGAAAGGTCACTTACACCTGTAGGCTACATTGTATTTGGGAAAAGCAAAAGGTATCAGCATAATGTTATTTATTTATTTATTTATTTATTTTTTATGTATTTTTAAACAAAAACATCTCTGTCAGTTCCATGCCGTTTTCAACAGCTATCAAAAACAAAGGTCATTTTTGGATGGATGGATTTTTTGTGAATGTTTCTTCTTCTTACATAAGATTTTAGTCATCTTTAGTTCATGTAATACTTTATTGTCAATGCACAAATTAAGTAACAGTAGTCTGAAACGTTATTGTTAATGCACAAATTAAGTAACAGTAGTCTAAACGTCTTGTTAAAAATTAAGTAACAGTAGCCTAGTCTGAAACGAAATGCTGTTTTACATCTAACCAGTGGTGCAAATAACTGACATGTCCAAATGGGCCTTGATGAAATGCGTCGCTAGACTGTTCATACACATTTTAACGGGCCAAAGTTGAAGAGCTTTTGTCCGTTATTGTTAATGCAAATATAGGCTGATTCATGTTCCCTTGCATTGTTTAACTGAGGTCCATGGCTAGTCTGGCTTTCATCAGACCAAGCTCAATCTTTTAAGAAATCAAAAATAAATAGCGGGCAGATCAGCCTGGGTTCACCCAGCCTAGTCCATAGGCACCCGATATTGTTTAATTTTCCGATTGAGATATACACGCTCTGGCTATTCTAAATGCAAAAATGCATCAGGGAGTTATGACAAAACGGTAACTAACAAACTAGATCCTAATAGAAAGCTGTTAGCTTCCCTAAGCTACAGGTAGGATTATAAGGTAGGCCTATTTACAACATAAATTTTCAATAGGCTATGCTGGCGACACAAATAAAATCTCCTTTGGAAACCAATGGCTTCATGCTTACAGTATCAAGCGGACTTAAACTGTCATATCGTGGCGAAAAGTTGTAATAACATTCACGCAGCTCCATGAGTCAATAAAGCCTTGAATGAAGTAGCCACTTCTAAATGGGACCCACTACACAGTAGCTTAAGGTGTTTTGCTAAAGCAGCCATAATGAAATGAAGGTGTCATTGTTTGGATACTTCACACACATGCTTTTTAATTTCACAGACTACAACTACCAAGCTGTAATCAAAGCACATCGATTCCCCTCTCACACCCTGCACGCACTTAAAACAAAATAAACAGGCTGCCTCAGTCTCCACGCATGTATAGGCAAAACTGTATCAGACCCGGTGTAACGTTGGTAAATCTTCCATTGCACAGAATGATTTTTGTAGCACGTGCAATAAATGACAGTCGAAAGATACAAACAGTGCTGCTATACATTTGCTTGGTATAACCGCATTTATAGTTTTCTACAAATGCAATAAATCAAATGCCTCCATCACTCAACCAACGCTAACGGTAACATTACCTAGGTCCTTATTGATATTACAAGATTAACGTACCTGCAGTAAAACCAAGCATGTCCGATAAACATCCTCAGATTTGTTTCGCTTCAAGAAGAAATGGGAATTACACTTCATGTGAACATCGTCCTATCCTTATTAGATGTTCGCGCGTAAATTACAGTCCTTGTATGAAGCGTCCATTGTTTTTCCAACCCACTTTTAACTTCCAACAAAATTACGTCTCACTGCAACGATCGCCATCTAGTGGACAAACGACTACTTCTTGCCAATACTGAAAATGCAGCCATGATGATGATGATGAATATTTATTTTGGCTTTCTTTTAATCCTACTGATTTTCATTTTTTTTACCGGGGGCAAATCACAAATGAGTGATTATGAGCCAGGTTGATGTGGGCCCTTGAGACCAACATACCATAAAAGATTCACAGAGAACTGTGTCTGCCCTACCCTCCTTTCGGGGTCCAGTCCAGCGGGGGCTGCAGATGAAAACGAAAAATGACGGTTCCATGCTATCCATGTGGGGGTACATGCCCACCAAGTTTTGTGTACCCGGTCTTTCAGTGTCCCGGAATCCTTGTTGGTGTACGTCACTAAATGTACACATAAATTATTTTATTGTAAGGCCCCCATGAACGAAAGTACACAAAACTTGGCATGCATTCAGAGGGTGTCATAATGATCCTACACTTTTAATTTTGTGCAGTTTTGACCTTGTCAGCCAGAGATATTGAGATGAAAACACCTAATTTTTTGCTTTTTAATTTTTTAACTAGGTGGCGCTATACATGAAATAAGTGGTAATGGGATGGGTTGACATGCCCCTTAAGACCAACATACAAAAAGGTGGACCTCCTAGGCCCTACGGTTCTCGAGATATTCACAGAAAACTGTCTCCGGCCACCTACAGGCCAGTTGGTGTATAGTAACATAAATTAATTTATTGTGTGGCCCCCATGAACGGAATTCCACAAAACTTGGCGTGCATACAGAGGGTGTCATAATGATCCTACACTTCCAATTTCGTGCAGTTTTGACTATGTTAGGTCACAGATACCTTCAATTACACCACCTCATTTTTACTTTTTGTGTTTAACTAGGTGGCGCTATACATGAAATGAGTGGTTATGGAATGGGTTGACATGGCCCCTTGAGATCAACATACAAAAAAAAATGGTCCTCCTAAACCCTACGGTTTTCGAGATATTCACAGAAAACTGTGTCTGCCCTACCCTCCTTTCGGGGTCCAATTCAGCGGGGGCTACAGATCAAAACGAAAAAATGATGGTTCCATGCTATCCATGTGGGGTTACATGTCCACCAAGTTTAGTGTACCCGGTCTTTCAGTGTCCCGGAATCATTGACGGAAATTTGGGCATGCGAAAAAGAAAAAAAAAGAAAAAAATCTGACTAAACCTATATGACGCCGGCGGTCATAATAATGTTGTTAGCTTTTGTCTGTCCAGACCAGCAGTGGACAGTAGAGCCTGCACTGCTTACTTCACCCCTAAGTAGCTAAACAGTAAGTTGTAGAAACTACTTTCCCTAGCTATGAAAGTACTTAGCCCTCTGACTAATGTTGCGTGTAATTCAACTTGATTTGCATTTCAATGAAAATTCTGAAATGTATATAATTTTCCCTTTTCAATAGTCTCTTGAATTATGGAGAATGTCTTACAGACATTGGATCCAAAGCTTGTGGGAAACATTTTGAAAAGGGCAAGAAAAAAGATCTCTATGTCCAAAACCCCACAGTAGAAGGCCTCCAACGCATACTTACCCTTGCTCAGCAGAGAGAGAACTCTTTGACTGATAGCTATGAGAACATACTAAAGACCATTGCTGAGCAAAAAGGTGTGTCAACACAAGAAATATAGATCAAGGACAGTGGTGTCTACATCCCAACTGTTCTCACTTGAGTTGCTAAACAAGGAATTGTTGATGCAGTGGTAGACAGTGTGGTAGAGAGTGGTAGACACCACTCTCTGTCCTTGATATCTGGTCTGCTGCAACAGATGTGAGAAGTGCCTAACTTCTGTATAGGAAACACAGTGTCCCATTGCACTGAGATCATTGATGACTGTCTTACTACCAAACTCATGATGTATCAAAATGGGAAGTCCCAGTGTGATTGGCGTATGGATGTGACAGCTCTGTTCAATGAGATCATGGCAAATTGCGATAACACACAGATTCTCCTTTGAAGCTGGGTCATCATCACATGTTTGGTAATTTCTGTGGGCATGTTAATCAACACACCAGTTCACAAAGTCATACAGGATGTTGGGTACATACTTGCTGCATTGGAAACATAATAGACAGTCACTGCTGACAGCAGCTTCCCTCAGTGCACAATATGGTCATAATATCTGAGCAGATCAGATCTGACTGTCTTGGACGTGGAACAAATGCAAGCCTGTCTTTGTAATGCTGTATCAGTTTTTCCTTTAGTTTCCAGGATCTATATTTATTGTGTTGAACTATAGACACACCTTCTTGCTCAGCAATGGTAATTAGTATGTTGTCATAGCTATCAGTCAAAGAATTGAGATCTCACTTTCATATCTTTGGACAATACTGTTTTATCAATGTCTTCAGTGAGCTTAATAAAGGCTTTGTTATAGATGTTGGTCTGCTTTTTTGATTCTCTTCTATGGCTTCTGTTATATTTCGTTTAGAGATGTAGTGTGCAAGGCACATTTTATGGTATTTGGCATCATATGCAAAGAGATCTGGGCATGAAAGAATTTGAATGTATCAAGCCTTTCAGAAGCTGCCTGAAGGACCTTGTCTCTGGTACTGAGGACAGCCATGGCCTACTGGTTAGGGGTTCAGGCTTGTAACCGAAGAGTTAACTTTGATCTTCCCGACCCAGAAGGAAAAAAGGCGGGGGAAGTGGTTGAGCACTGCTCTCCCATGCCCACATCCACGGTGCCTTGAGCAAGGCACCTAACCCCTCACTGCTCCCCGAGCGCCGCTGTAATAAGGCAGCTCACTGCTCCGGGTTAGTGTGCTTCACCTCATTGTGTTCACTTTGTGCTCTGTGTGTTCACTAATTCACGGATGGGATAAATGCAGACCAAATTCCTTGTATCACATAATATACTTGGCCCCTAATTATGCTTGGCCTATAATTTAGGTTCTGATCTGCCCTTCCCCACAAATGTACCAATCTCTCAGTAAAAATGGTTGTTTCAGCCTTACTCAGCCTTCTTGGTGCAGATGTGCTCTCACTCTCAACATTTACAACTTGATTTTTGTCTTACTGCAGTAGTTCCCTCTACATGATACATGATATGAAACTTTGATTTTGGATTAAATATCATCTGTATATGGAGCCAGAGTTGTATGGACATCACCATCTCTCTCTGCTGAGCAAGGGTAAGTATGCATTGGAGGCCTTCTACTTGGAGGCCTTCTACTGTGGGGTTTTGGACATAGGGATCTTTTTCTTGGTTTCTCACAACTGATACAAAGCTTTGGATCAATGCCTGTAAGACATTCTCCATAATTCAAGAGACTAGTGAAAGGGATTTTTCAGAATTGATTGAAATGCAAATAGGGCAACATTGGTCAGAGGGCTTTTTCTTAGCTAGGGAACAGTTTTCAGTTTCTACAATTAACTGTTTAGCAAAAGTAAGCAGTGTAGGCTTTGACTCCACTGCTGGTCTGGACAGACAAAAGCTAACAGTATTATTTTCCATTATTCAACAGACACAGTTTGGATCATTGAAGCTAAAAGGGTTGAAAACAATGTAAAAGAAATGACAATCTTTCGAAAGGAAAAATGTTTTGCCTATACATGATTTTGTTTTAAAATCCAGAGTATTAAAAGCACGTGTGTGTGAAGTATCCAAACAATGACACTTCGAAATTTAGAAGTGGCTAATACCATTTATTAAGACAATAATTTAAGTCTATTGTAAGCTTTAAAAGGAGATTTTATTTAAATGCTACTAGCCTAGTTTGAGTTTGTTAAGGTTACGCTTTGTCATAACTCCAAATTACCTTTAAACAATGTGAATGACTTGATAAAAGCCAAATGTGTGGCACAAAATTCAAATTTCAAAACGTGAACTGATGTTTTTGTTTATAACAAGTGAATATAAAACAAGCATTATTAAATGTAAATATAAAGCAGCACTTACCTTATGTCAGGGGTTCTCAATGTTTTTGGTTCCGAGGACCCCTTTTGGGGGAGAAAATTTTCCGAGGACCCCCTCATAACCGTAACAATTAAGCATGTCATTTGTATTCTCTGAAGTTGTGGCCTACACATTCATCAGCTAGCTGGCTAACAAATAAGCTAAGCTAAGCAGTAGTAGGAATGGTTCTTCATAACCTAAGTGAAGTTAAATGTGGGTAGGAGAAAATAGATACAGTACAATTTGCTTGTTTTATGAGTGAAAAAGGGGCATCATCCATAGATATACATTTTTAAAATGATAAAACTCAACTTATTGCGGGGTCCGCAAATTATCTTGCGGACCCCTTGGCTATGGGTCGCAGACCCCACTTTGAGAACCACTGCCTTATGTAACTTACCTTGCAGTAACAATGAATTTGTTAACATTCTTCTCACCACTGATAATGTGATTTGGACTTGAGACTGTATTTTGCCAGTGTTCCGTTTTCTTTCATTTTGGACACCTCATACATTGAGTGACAGAACACCCTGATTCGTCATACTATATTTACATATTTGGTATTGTTGGATTCAGGACAACCCCACCTTTCCAACAAGCCATCATACTGTATGTGTTTCTATGATAATCCCTGGTAAAGCAGCTACAAAGTAAATGAAAACATTCTGCATAGATATTAATTTTTTGCATGTCCGCTTATTTTAGGTGTATGTTTACATTAGGGCTGCACAATTAATCGAATTTTAATCACGATTACGATTTTGGCTTCCCACGATCAAATTTTATTGATCGAAATGATATTTAAAATCGTGCTCTATCCATAGAACCAACCTGGCAACCCATAGAACGGCTCCGCTACAAAACAAATCAAGCGCTCCTTAAACTTGTCTGACTATGTGCCTGCATGCAGCCTACCAATGACAGCTGTTTTTTTATCACGTTAACTTTTAGTCCTTGTTTGCTTCCTCCAATATAGCCTATAATAAGTGTTGAGCTAACGACGGATTCGTTCATTTATTCATGTGTTTTATAAGCTACATGTGCAACCTACAATGCCTCGCAAAACAGTGAGCAATAATGAAAATATAGCCTACACGTCAGTGGTTTCAACGAATGACTAAACCAGGGGTGTCCAAACTGCGCGCCCGCCACGCACTTCAATCCGCCCGCCGAGCATTTTATTAGTTTATCATAGGCTGCTCGCTATTTCTTTCCAGCGATGAGCGGCGTTGTGGTCAACTTTAGGCTACTGCAAACTGTTAACACTCTTCTTAGACAACGTTTACAATGTCAATGTCAAAACAGCTTGTTACATCGAGATAGATAGTATCTCCATAGCAGCAGATCTAACTATGTTATGCTACTCCATTTGGGGCACGATTTGAGTGCGACGAGAGGGAGAGAGCCTTGATGGCAACAGTAGTTCCCACTACTGACCATTATAAACTGTAAGAGGAGCACAGCACTAGCCATAGCAAAGAGTCTTAAAGTGACAATGCACCATTTATAAATGATTTAAACAGCATCAAATTAACAGTATTTCTTAAGAAATTAAGTTGTCATTTAAATAATACAAAATGTTATTATTATTATTATTATTATTATTATTATTATTGTGTGTGTGTGTGGCCGGATTTTTTCAAAACCCAATGTGGTCCTTGAGTCAAAAAAGTTTGGAAACCCTGGACTAAGCGATTAAACTCAGGAACAAGAAACAGAGCTTAACTGGCTACTGGGGGCGTTGGGAGGATGCCAGTGGATGGTTAACGTTTCCCAAATACTAACAAAGTATTGCACAAAAAAATTTGTTTGGAAGTTTGGAAGTTCGATCAAGTCTATATTTGCAGCAATTTAGGGGAGTAAATGTGAAGGGAAGAATTTGGATGAGCCAGATAATAAGTCCAATATGTTTAGGGAAAAAATATTTTTGTCACTAAAATTAATTAATAATCGTGATAAATAATAGTGATCTCAATATTGATCAAAATAATCGTGATTATCATTTTGGCCATAATCGTGCAGCCCTAGTTTACATGTCTTACATGCCATACATCAAGATATTCACATCCAGTCTTTTCTAGTAGGTGAAGCAAAAGTTGTTCTCAGAGCTTGTGTGATTGATCTGCACTAATTTATATGCCTTTACTCCAATACGGACAGGCTATATTTTAGTCCTTTTTTGGTTTTGGGGTGTATAACAATATCTGTTAATTTAACAATCTTAGCAGTGAAATATTTTTAGCCAAGTATCCATTTCATATATGGGAGACCTTAGAGATGAGGAAAAACATTGTTGGGTTTAGTTCTACCTCCGGTAGGGGTATCTCAAAAACTAAAGCCCTTTCTGGCCATTTGTCACTATTATATTTATTATTTTATATTTATTATATATATTCCGGCACACAGACCACTTATTCCTAGTTACCCCACGGCTCAATAAGGAAATTGGGCGTCGGGCCTTTAAATTTAGAGCACCGGCAGACTGGAATGCACTTCCTTCCTCTCTAAGGTCTATCACATCTCTCCAAATTTTCAAATCAGCTATAATGACACATTTTGAAAATGACGCATATTTTTATTTTCTTAATTACATTATCTCTCTCTTGTCTTTTTATGCTCAGAGTGAAGAGAAGGGCATACATTGTGATTCTTTATTTTATTTTATTCAAGTGCTATGTATAGTTCACAGGCGTGCTAACGCATTCCCTGTGTTTTCTGTTTACATGCCTATGTGCTGGAAACTTAGTGGTTGGTGAGGAATGGGGTTGGGGGGCTGGTCTGGGGTGCAATGTTTGTTGTGTTGAGTGTGAATGTGTTTGTGTCTTGTGTTTTGTCAAGTATGTATTTTGTTATTATTTCAAAAAAGAGCATGTAATGTATTGATGGACCCCCTTGAAAACAAGATGATTCATCTCAAGGGGCTATCCTTAATAAAATTGAAATTGAAATATACTAGTCTAGTATCTCTAGTATACTTTGTAGCTGAAGCTATCCTGACGTGGGTAGCAGCTAGCTGACTTAGCTCCTGTTATATTCTCCTTCGGAGACGGACTCGATTTGTGCTTCGGTGCTGGGCCCACCGGAGCCAGACCTCCCAGGAACGACTGTGTTTTGCCTCCAGTGCTGAGCCCACCGGAGTGCCAACCGCCAACTACCCACTGCTGCTGTTGAGGTGTGCAGGCTGACTGCAGCAACATCCTCCACCGGAGTCGCATCCTCGGCTAGCTGGGACATACATACAGTCGGTTAAGACGTTCGGAAAGGTTACCGCCCCCCATGAGGGGGAAGCATGCTAACATCACACAATGGAAGTCAATGGGCGAACTCACTAGCATTTAGACATTCGTTTTACATTCAGGTGGAGTTCTGCTTGTTTCTGAACACAATAATTTAAAGGAATTGTGTTTACTTAACTGCCCAGTGTATGCTAACAACCTAATTCACCCTCGATTGCCCATTGTTGACGACAAATTTCTCTGGAAGCTATATACGATGGTAGCATCATTAGGTTGCTAACTGGCTAACTTTATATTGTCAGTGAAACATTCATTCATTCAACCTTTATTTATTCTCGGAGGGTCATAACATAACCAACTGGTACACATTGTTAAAACTATTCCCACAGACATTGTAGGGAATGTGCATTCATGTGAGAATAAATTAAGATGCAACTTATGAGTATGTGGTGTTACGGCAAAAGGCTTACCCAGTCAACACACCCATGTGGGGCCCATATGTATAAGTATAAGTATATATAGTCTTTTGATCCCGTGAGGGAAATTTGGTCTCTGTATTTATCCCAATCCGTGAATTAGTGAAACACACACAGCACACAGTGAACACACAGTAAGGTGAAGCACACACTAATACCGGCGCAGTGAGCTGCCTGCTTCAACAGCGGCGCTCGGGGAGCAGTGAGGGGTTAGGTGCCTTGCTCAAGGGCACTTCAGCCGTGGCCCACTGATCAGGGCTCAAACCGGCAACCCTCTGGTTACAAGTCCAGAGTGCTAACTAGTGGGCCACGGCTGCCCCAATGGGTATATGGGTTGGACATGGGCTGGTGAGTGGGCCCCATATGGGCTGCCCAGCTGGGACCCAGTTAATTTTGTCCGGGGGTTCCATGGTGGACCCATGTGGGCTGGCCCAGATGGGCTGAAGGTGGGCTTCACATGGGCCCTAGCTAAAACCCACATGGGCAACCTGAAGCTGGGCTGGGCTTCACCCATGTGGGCAAGAGTGGAGAAAGGTGGGCTTCACATGAGCCTAAAAATCCACATGGCCAACCCAGGTTTCTGGGCTGATTATGGGTTCCTGCTATTCTGGGTAAAATTCATTTTGGGGGCTTATTTTAGTCAGCTCATACAGTTCTTTAACCGTCAGGTGTTCATATGTTTGTTACACAGCCAATCTGGGTCTGTTGAACCCACCACATTATAAGGCTTTTTCAATACAGGCATAACAATGTATGTAAAAATACTTGACAGATGTTCACTTTAGCTCAGTTACCAATGATAGACTTCATTTATGGTTATTTGCTATTTAACTCATCACATTTATGATCATCATTTTGCGAGAAAACAAGTAAATTCAATTATAAAAAGGTAAATAGAAATAAGTTTTTTTTTATTTTTATCATTATTGGTGCTTATTTCTTAGAACTTAATCAGAACAGGTGAAAGTGCTTGAAATGTAAGTTTTGTAACTTTGTGTGGGGATAGCAGATATAGAAAGCCAATGAGTTTGAGTGAGAAGAAATAATAAATAGCATAATTTTCTTTTAGCAAATATTGAAAGTGGGTCCCACAGACCCAAACACCTTACAAGTGTTAAAAAAAGCTATAATAACAAAGAGACTAGTAATATAATTCAATACCTTTTTATTTATGTAAAATTAAGAAAACATGCCCCCCGGTCCCTAGCACCAATGATTTGGCTGGTCATGCCGTTTTTCTTTAAACCTCCTGCAAGAAACAAATATAACGGTCACTTACTTCATACTGTATTGTCTAACACAACTCTCAGCCTGGACTGCAACTATGTTAAGAAAAGCGCTATATAAATGAAGATTATTATTCAACTACACACATACTCTTGAACACACAAGTTAGGAAACTGAGAGACGTGCAAACACACTGCCCAGCCAGGACAACAAAAATGGACCTGTTTATAACATTAGGGTATTGTGACATCTTTCTAGTATCAGTACATAGGGCTGGGACACCCTATGTACTGATACTAGACTAAAAAATAAAAATAATACAAATAAATAAATAAAAACAGCCAGTTAAGCTTTAGACAGCCGCAGGAACTTCAAAGATCACTAGACCAAATACTTCAGACATGAAAGCAGTTTATCAACAAGGCTATCGCGATTTTAGAAACTGTTACATTCATGGCGTTTACAACTGTTGCAACAGTAGGGTACCGCACATTTTAATGGCTGCGTCAGGTTGTAACAAAGGTAGGTCCTAGGCTAGCCTAGGCCTATATGTCGCTGTTAAGTTTAATTCTGAGATTCTGATACGTTTTCAACCCGGAATTGTGCAAATGTCATAGTTGAAAATGTATCAGAAGTTCAGAAATGATCACGTTATGCAGTCAGCTTAAGACCTCTGCAGAAGGCTACATGAAGTCGAATCCCCCAAACGTTTCACATTTTTTCTTTTTCCTTTTTTTTTTTTTTGCAGGCCACGGACCGCGTGTATTGCAGTAATGTGGTTACCTTCCCAGCCCTATCAGTATAACTTAAAACATTATCCACATGCACACCTATCATATATTACTTCATACAGTTGTAAGGCCTTGAACTCTCTCATCCCGTTTGGCCCACAAAGTTGTACTGCCTGGATAGGCCATGGTCTAGGAGGAAGGTCATCATCCTTCTTGTGGCCTCGTCAACAGTTGTCCCCCCTATGTCAGTCACAGCTGCAACCTGAGGGGAACAAAGACAATACAAAGCAAAGTTATCTATATTGCTCACTGGAGTAAACCACCCAACATGAACATCAACAGAACTTCCAGAAGCATGGGTGTGAGCACACTGAGGAAGTTTCAGATCAAGTTCACTGCCCAATAAAATTGAGTTGCACCACCCTAGACTTAACATACATACCAGTTTGGACATGAAGATTTGCCAGTTTTCCTTCCATGACTTCCACATCCCTAACGGTCTTTAGGGGGAAACCTTCTGGGATAGAAGAGACGGTGGCGCCAATGTTGCCATGCTTTCAGCCCTACATTAAATTAAGCAAAGTTGCTCATTTATTGCAAAAGCAATATATCTTCAATTCATTTATCGTACTTCAAACCGTGTGTGTGCTATGATAATAGCCTTTATACATGCAAAGAACTGACCATGAAAATCTGAAATAATTCTTACAATTTATTTCTGTAACACTAAATGAAGATCAGATCACATTTTGTGACCAATTTATGCAGAAAACCAAATAATTCCAAGGGGTTCACAAACTTTCACATTTTGGCTGTATGCATTCTCTACAATTAAAGGCCTATTCACACCAAGAACGATAACGATAACTATAAACAAATATCGTTCTCATTAATATGAATGACGACGTTCACACATAAACTATAATGATAACGACATGAAGAACGATATCATTGGGGATCACTTTCAGAGCGATTTTGAGAACAATAAAAACCTAATAGCCAATCAGAAGAACCCATCGAATTTTAGGCGTCACATTCATTAACAAAAGGAGAGACTTTGGCTATCGTTGTTCAGTGTGAACGCTTTTATCATTAACGTTATGGTTATAGTTATCGTTCTTGGTGTGAATGTAATTGAAGTATGCAGCTCTCCATTTTGAAAACCATCCGCCAAAAACACCTCATTACTGTGTTGAGGTGAATTGCTCTCCACTGTATTTAAATATCTAGAACTATTTATTCTGACGTCGTGAAAACGTTGTCAGCAATAAACAAGCCATTAAGTAGCCTAGTGATACCTAGGTTACCGTTACGGTCCAATACAATCGCTAACGTTACCGAACGCAGAATAACACCAGGACAAGGATGAGGGCAGCATCACAGCAGCAACGGTCATAGAAAGGCATTCGTAAAAAAAGAGACACATTTACTGAACGCTTGCCATAACGTTAATGGTTGTGGTTTGATATTACATCTGACAGGATGCTATCTTGCAATCAAATCTAATTCTTTGAATCACATGGACGAAATTACATGTTTAAATCATTCATTTTTTGGGGCTGGCATGGGTCGACATAATCGATTAACTTTATTAACGTTAGAACTAGGCTAGATTCTACCTGCCTCGGAATCAAAAAAACATTGCCGCCTAAAATGTTTCGGCCAGCAGCTAACCAGCTAACATTGGCTAGTAAATAAAACAAAATAGGGTTTCCAATATCTTCCAAAACATTTTAGTTGTTGAATCAGCAAAAAACTTCTAAACAGCCTGAAAATACTAACGTTACTCCTGTCAAAGACTTCAAATTCCTTTCAGAAGTCAAAGACTAGCTCTAACGTTAACGTTAGCTAGTGCTTTCTACAAGTCAGCCATTCAAAATAATCTTTAATATCGGATAAGCACTTTCAACATCAATATCGGAAACGAGGGTCATTGTGCTCACCGGTTAAAATGGTTACAATTAAGTTAGAGTAGGATGACATGACGTTAACGTTAGCCTAGCTCAGGGATGCAAACAGTGCGCCTTTTGGCGGATGCCGCCTTTTTCACGGCTGTCTGGGGGACTTGTGTGAATCGTGCAGATCCGACGAGTTTTTCTTTAGGGGGTTGAAGTGTCTGATTATAATTTCATCAAAGTTAATTCTGTATTAAAATGACTACATAAACACATAGCCTACAGTTACAGTCCATGAAACATATCGTAACACCCCCAATTATCACCACTTTTGTTCAGAAATTCTAAAACAACGATGTTTTTAACACTTCAAAATAACATTTGCTAAATTAACCTGACATTTTCAGTAGCCATAGGTGTGTAGATTTGAACAAAATCTGGTTTGTTTGTCAACGGAGCATTTACTGCCTGAAATATCCGATTTTGTTTACCACGCTTCGGAGTTATAGTGCTGGCCTGATGGGTTGCCTATTTACACCGTTTCAACGGCACATGAACGGCTAGACCGAGAATTCTCGTCGTGAAATTAAAATTCCACTGGAGCTCCAAGCGGTTGTGTACACGCAGCCTTACAACACTGTCTACATCTCTTTGAGTCACGGTAAAATGTCATTTTTTGGTACATGGCTAATTTAGATACACCTATGGTGTGGGTGGTTGCGTTTCTTTAGAGTCTGCTGTCTTGGTTTGTATAGAAATTGATATTAAGTGACACATACACGCAAGACGGTGGAAATACGGGACCGACGGTAATAGGGGGAGTTACGATAGGAAGTGTAAGACAACACTAAATCAAAAAGCCTGGTCTTTTTTGCAATCACATAATATCTACCATTTGCATTGTGTAATGTTTAGGTTGTCCTAATGTGTCATTACAGTCTTTACAATAACTATGCCAGGTTAGTGCTAGTGGGTTTTATGGAACTATTTATTTGTTTCTGATTGGCCGAGAGACGTTCCATGAGTTGGAATATCCCTGGACATTTCAACTCAGACTTTGCACAGCTAATAATAAATCACTCCGCGATACAATGTGAAGATTTGACACAATGTTCTCATCCCAGCTCTCCACTATTTCAAGCAATGGGTTACTCCTTAGCAAACCATAACGAAACAGTGCTTCACCACATCTGTGGATTAAGCCACAGGGACTTACTATTGCAAGCAGAGTACTGTATGTAATGTATGTGAGTGATGACAGTGAAGATGTGTGTGTGGGCGGGAGGGAGGAGTGGAGCAGTGACTGTGTGTGTGTGTGTGTAGTAGTGTGGGTAGGTGGGGGCAGTGTGCTGTAAGATGTAGAGGATGTGTGTTGGAGAAAGATCCTGAAGACAATGTGCTGTGTATGTGGGGGGCAGTGTGCAGCAAGGAGGGAGGCTTACTGTAGCAAGCAGTGTGCTGTATGTATGTGAAGTGATGACAGTGATGTGTAAGTGTGTGTGTGTTGGGGCAGGGACTTACTATTGCAAGCAGAGTACTGTATGTAATAATGTATGTGAGTGATGACAGTGAAGATGTGTGTGGGCGGGAGGGGAGTGGAGCAGTGACTGTGTGTGTGTGTGTGTGTAGTGTGGGTAGGTGGGGGCAGTGTGCTGTAAGTATGTAGAGGATGTGTGTTGGAGAAGATCCTGAAGACAATGTGCTGTGTATGTGTGTGTGTGGGGGGGCAGGGACTTACTATTGCAAAAAAAAGTACTGTATGTAATGTATGTGAGTGATGACAGTGAAGATGTGTGTGTGGGCGGGAGGGGTGGAGCAGTGACTGTGTGTGTGTGTGTGTAGTGTATGTGTGGGTAGGTGGGGGCAGTGTGCTGTAAGTAAGTATGTAGAGGATGTGTGTTGGAGAAGATCCTGAAGACAATGTGCTGTGTATGTGTGTGTGTGTGTGGGGGCAGTGTGCAGCAAGTATGTAGGAGGCTTACTGTAGCAAGCAGTGTGCTGTATGTATGTGAAGAAATGACAGTGATTATGTAAGTGTGTGTGTTGGGGATGGGGGTGGGGGGGGGGCAGAAAGGCTAGGCAATCAAGGACATAGGTAGATGGAGGAGAAATCAAAAATAATAAATGAAAAGTGTGCAAAAGTTGGAGAAAGTCAGATATGTGTGTGTGTGTGTGTGTGTGTGTGTGTGTGTGTTTTGACGTGTGATGAAATAAGAAAATAAATAAAAGGTCTGTAGCATAGGGAGAGGGATGTAAAAAGTGCTAAAAAGTCTTGTAGGTGTGTGTGGGTGTGTGTGTGTGTGTGTGTGGGGGGGGGGGTCATGAGTGCTGAGGAGTGAATGAGTGCAAAGTCAGTATAGTGTGAGTTCAGAGTTGGGAAATGTTTGAGAGTGCTGAGGAGTGAATGTGTGCAAAGTCAGTATAGTGTGAGTTCAGAGTTCGGATGGCCTGGGGATAAAAAAACTCTCCTGAGTCTCTCAGTTCTGGCTTTGTGACTACATAGGCGTCTACTTGATTTCAGCGGTTGGAATAATCCATTGTTAGGATGAGAAGAGTCCTTCAGAATCTTTTGGGCTCTTAGGAGTACTCTTCTGGAATAGATATCTTGTAGAGCAGGGAGTTGAGTTCTTATAGTACGTTCAGCTGAGCGCACTACTCTCTGCAGAGTACTACAATCTCTAACTGTGGAGTTCCCATACCAGGTGATGATGCTACCAGTTAGAACACTCTCAACCGCTGAAGTGTAGAAAGCCTTCATGATGGATGTAGAAACTTTGAATTTCCTTAGCTGACGAAGGAAGTAGAGTCGTTGTCTGGACTTCTTCAGAACATATTGAGTGTTAACAGTCCATGTTAAGTCTTCAGTAATGTGGACACCAAGGTATTTAAAACTTTCTCTACAGACTCTCTAAGACTCTCTCTACAGGTTGCCCGCTGATCATTAGTGGGGTGTAACTGTAGTTCTGCTGCTGCCTTCTGTAATCCACTACCATTTCCTTGGTTTTATTGATATTCAGTGTCAAGCTGTTAGATTGACACCACTGTGCCACCACATCAACCTGATCCAAGTAGAACTGTTCATTGTTGTTACTAATCAGGCCCAAGATCACTGTGTCATCTGCAAACTTGACTACTGTTGGCTTTGCAGACATGTGTGTAGATGTTGTACAGCAGTGGACTCAAAACACAGCCTTGGGGAGCACCAGTGCTGATGGTTAATGAGTCAGATGTCAGACCCCCCACTCTAACCACTTGTGAACGGTTGGTGAGGAAGTCAAATATCCAGTGACACAGGGTGGTGTTCAGTCCTAAGGCCTTCATCTTTGTGACCAAGGTGAGAGGTACTATCGTGTTGAATGCTGAACTAAAGTCAATGAACAGCATCCTCATAAATCAACATAATTCCCATTCCCCTCCTCCAGGTGAGTTAAGGTGGTGTGCATGAGGTTTGAGATGGCATCCTCTGTAGACCTGTTGGCTCTGTAAGCAAATTGGAGGGGGTCGAAGGAGGCAGGGGAGGGATGAGCAGATAATGTTTTCACAAGCTTCTCAAAACACTTCATCACTGTAAACGTCAGGGCTACTGGGCGGTAGTCATTCAGACATGATGGACTTTTGTTTTTCGGTACTGGAACAATAACAGACTGCTTGAGGCAAGTAGGAACTGTCTCTTGAGCCAATGATGTGTTAAAGATAACCGCTGCTAACGTGCTAGCATCGTCATGTCAGGCTGTGCACAGTAATATAACATTTATTCACCATAAATTAATAAAGTTGAGTGGTTCTGCAATGTAGACAATGTTTCCGTTTTTTGCAGTACCATGTCCCTTACATGACATGGCCCATTGTCCTTGTAACATGCATTCAGCAAACCTAGATATGAATGTGATTTCAGCCCGACTTTCTTTCAAGAAGACATGTAAACCACCAAGACCCGTAACGAGGGATCTAGAATGTTGGTTACCTAGCAACCAAGATGATGTCTATTGAAAAGGGAACTATTTTTTGATGCGTAAGAACGATGTCGAAATTAACATTTTTAAACAATAATGGGGTGTTTTCAGATTATTTAGTTTGTTGTAGAATTGTTGTATATAAGCAATATAGCACTGCGGATGGATTGGGATTGGTCATGGATATTCCCACGGCTGTTTGCTAAGCCACTCGACCTCGGTCTGGCTACTGACCGAACAACACCCGTGGGAATATCCATGACCAACCCCACTCTCACTTCGTGCTATATTGCTTAAGTAGCACACTAAGCCTACATTTTACATGACTAGCAAAAAATACAGTTGGATTTTTTTTTTTACCTTGTTTGTTCAGGCCAGTCAGTTTAGTTCAGTTCGGACAGACTAGCAGTATTTTGTCCTGTAATATTTTAGTAGCAGCCTAACGTTATATCCAACTCTACCCCTTTCCAACGTGTAGCCTAATGGTAGCATTTTGTTTAGGCTAGCAGCTTGTTGGCGCCTAGTAGCCTAATGAGCCGCTGGTCTAGGCTTTTTTTAAGAAATGCAACCCGAAGTGACAAGTGACGAACTGACTTATTTTCAATGACACCTACCACATAAGGGCTGAGAAACTGATGTGTGGGCTTATCCTAACAGAGACCGCACTACTGTTGATACATTTTAACTGTACATTTTTGTGCAGAATAACGTTATTTTTAAGGCATTGAGAAAGGGGCAAAGTGAAGTGAACTATTTTGCACTCTGTTATGATACTGTCAGGTCTAGGGTAACACTATGGCTAATATATGCAACTTTTCATTTACAGAATGAGAGAATTTGATAAGAGTGAGGCACTAACAGTTAACAAAGTGGATGAGGGTTGTAAAACAAATTGGAACTGGTCTTGGTTACAGGTTGAAACGGAGATTGAGGTCAAGACAGCCAAACACAAATTCAAAATGTCAGACTTTTTCAAAAAAATTTGAAAAAAAGGGACATGCCAAATGTACTTTCTGCATGAAAGAGATTAATTATGCTAACAAGGGAGTGCATGCTCTGTTGAATCATTGCCAGAGTGCTATACACACAGCGAGAGTGGCTACCATCATATCTACCCAGTGTGGCCCAGCTCCTCTGTCAAGACAAGCCAGCTACCAACCAAAGTCAGGCCCCAGCAGACAGAATAAGGGAAGGAACTGGGACAGTGTATTTTCATATAAAGAACATTTTTGTGTGAATAGGGTGAGCCCAGGATGGCAGAGGTGCAGTGGCGATTCTAGACATTTTTAACTGGCACTGGTGAGGCACTGATTAATTCAAGGGTGGCATGAAGCAAAACAACCAGATAAACAGAAACAGGCTCAAGATGTGAAATTAGCACAAATACATTAGGGAAACCAGACACAAACACCATACTCATAAATTGAAAGAAAAAAAAAAACACAAATACCTTACTCTCACATAAAATGTCTTTGTATTTGAATAAAATAATACAAACATATTAAAGTTAATTATCTAAGTTGTCTGTCCCTGGGCTATGCTGTGCTAAAACAAATTCCATCATGGGGACATTAAAATATAATCCATTTTATTCTATTCTATTAAATGAAGATATACAAATATTCGCAACAGCCCACATTCTGCGTTCAATCCAGAGAGACAAGTGAAATAAATGTTTTTTTTTTTCTTTCTTTTAAGCGGACATCGCTATAGGCACGATATTTAGGCTACCTCTGTTAGGCCTACAAAAGTTGCAAATTAAGGAGTATTTCCTGATCGGGAAACCTTTTGGTCCATGGTTCTATAATATCATTCAATTGTGCATAAAATTAACAGACAGAAGTGGGGCTTAATTTAAATTCATGGCTCCGTAGACCAGCAATCTACTTGTCGAGGAGGCTCATAATTTGAGAAACGCTGCAGATCATAGACAGAGAAAGCTCTGGGAACAGAACGCAGGCATATGATAGTAGTATATTATCATGAACTATCTGTCAAAAATAAGCCCCGCCCCCTGAAATGTCATAAATCACGTCATAACCACGCCTCCTTTTTATGCAAATTAGCCACGTGGTTGTCACCACGTGTTGTTTGTTATTGTTATTGTTTTGTGAGTCATGTGACAGTCATGTGACTGGTGTCAAACCCTGGGCAGCCATATTGGATGTAAAGTCATGTGACAGTCATGTGTCTGTTGTCAAACAATGCCACGCCCCCCTTGGCATCCATATTGGATGTAGTGTCATGTGACAGTCATGTGCCTGATGTCATACCCCTGGGCGGCCATATTGGCCCCCAAACCCACATGTGTGTTTTGTGGATAATGGGGGATCAGATAAACTTTGTAAGAGTTGTATATGTTTAGTGGTAAATGGGGCTAAATACAAAGTGTGCTGCTAGGATGGCCGAGTGGTTAAGGCGTTGGACTTAAGATCAAATGGATGTTTGTATCCTCGTGGGTTCGACCCCCACTCCTAGCAACTATATTAATGGCTGAGAGTAGTATGAAGTTTACTTTTATTTTTTGATAAGTCCTAGAGATATTGAGAGATATGGACTAAAAAATATATATTTTTTTAAAAAAAGTTTAAATTGGTTACCATATTGCTAGGCGCTTTGGTTAAAAAGGTGTCAGCCAAATCCCATGTACTGTAATTTTTATAACTAGAATCATGGGGTCGTGTGTGTGTGTGTGTGACCAAATGGGTCTATGCCTGGAGGAGGTGTTGGGCCCGGGCATGTCACTGTGTGTGATGTTTGAAGCCCCTTTCATGTGTCTTATCATATAGTTGGCTAGCCGGAGTCATACTGTTTAACTGATTACAAACACAGTGGTTAATTATGTATGTATGTATTGGGGGTCTAAGAAGCCCCGACACTTTGTAGAGGCGGTGTTGTGCCCAGACATGTCTCTGAGTTTATTGTTTGAAGCCCCTTACATGTGGCTCATCAAACAACAGGCTAGCCGGAGACGTACTGCTTAACTGATTACAAACACAGTGGTTAATTATGTATGTATGTATTGGGGGTCTATGAACCCCCTCACTTTGTAGAGGAGGTGTTGGGTCAGGATATGTCTCTGAGTGTATTGTTTGAGACCCCTATCATATGACTTGATATAGGCTGGACTATTCCATGATGCTGTGTAGCGACTGTCCATAGCAGGCTGTACAATATCCTTCCAAGAGTCCCTAAACATCACCCAATCTGCATCACAAAATGAAATGTGCGCCATGTCGTCTGAAAACGCCAAATCCGGAGATGTCAAAGCGTATAGCTTCACACTGCAATCTTCCTTGTCAAAAACATAGCCTCCTATGCGCCCATCGTTCAACAACCATTGGTATTCCACGCCATCATTAGGTTTACTCAGAAAATTAACAAAAGTTTCAGGTCTCCTCCTTTGCGGTGCATAAGTCATTTCAGGATTCGATAGCTTAGCGCTAACAGGCGTGAGTGTAATCCGTCTCTTTGATTTTGCCGATTCAATCATGTCAGCCATGGTAAGTTCTGTTCAAAATCACTGCTAACAATGATAGCTATACATCACCCACAGCTTTTATAATCTCAATCCTAGAGACATGCCGGGGCAAAACACACCCACTACAAAAGGGTTTATAGATAACCAGGTGTCTGCATACAGACGTCACTAATCATAAACAGATCTTTTACAATGTTATCAGCACTAGTGTACGTGGGTAGTAGGCAGACCCCCACATGAAAGGGGCTCAAACAACACACTCAGAGACATGCCCGACAAAGCCGTGGCCTACTGGTTAGCACTTGTAACTTATAGCTAACACATTTTTTCAACCAGAACCTCTAACAACATGCTAAACAGGTTAACGGCTATGCTCCCAGAGGAAACTTTTGCTTCTCATTTGTATCCCTTCTGTTGCTAAGGAGGCAAAATGGTGATTCTCTTTTAAGGATCATTTAAGTATTACTTTTGTCACAATTATTTCTCCTAATTTTGAGAAATAAAACAAGCAAAAGATGAGACACATAGCAATAAGACAAGTAGGAGTCACATAAGAGATATTAGTTTGAGAAGCAGGAGAAGTACAGGAGATCTCTTATATGTTTGAGTGTAGTCTCACTTACAACTTGTTTCTCCTTAGGAGAAATAATAGAGCAGATGGAGTCACATAAGAGATATTAGTTTGAGAAGCAGGAGAAATACGGGAGATCTCTTATATGTTTGAGTGTAGTCTCATTTACAATTTGTTTCTCCTTAGGAGAAATAATAGAGCAAATGAGGAGACATTGCAATGAGAAACTGTTGAGAAGTAGGAGTTACAATTGAGATATCAGTTTGAGGGTCAAAAAATAGGGCACTCCATAGCATTTCAAACTTTTATTTTATAAAACAAAGCAAA
>NC_063212.1:14133569-14206069 GCF_017589495.1 Alosa alosa
GTGTTCCTTTCTGTTGTAATTCCCAAGTTACACAAAGTTACACACAAGGTTACACATCCTTGTGTACACATCCCTCATAAAAGAATGGTAAAAATGAAGTTATTTACAAGCTGTGGCCAATGTTCCACTTACCATTGTGTGACAGTCTACATGAACTATTTATTGGTGAAGGGGGTGTCTTTATAAAACCATCAACTGTGCATAAGTTAAGACAACCAGAGGAATACAATAAATCATCTGTTGGAAATTGATCTTAATGCCTCAATTAAAAATGAGGAAAAAAAAAAAATCCAACCTTTAAACACACCCAATATTCTTTGTGAATGAACCAGGTATCGTAGAAATTAATAAATCCCATAGCAGGCAGATTTTTTATTTTTAAAGGCCAGTTATTGAATGGACTCCAGGATACTATGCATCCTGATAAAGTTCCCTTGGCCTTGTAATTAAAAAGATAGATAGATAACCCCACATCACATACCCTTCACCATACCTAGATATATCATGGTTTTATATTAGGGCTAATAGCTGGTTTGATTTGCATGCTACAGATTCTATTAATTGCAAAGAAATGTTGACTGGCAAGTTATTCATGACTGCAGATGCTGACTTGCCTATTTCACGATCCCTCCACTGCAGCAACGCTTCTTCCTAGTTTACCTGGGTTACAAGAATGCCCTTTCCTCCTGTTACAATATGTTGTAATTTATAGCAGGTTAAACAAAGTGAGAAACATATTGTGGGGAAAATATACTTACCATTTTGGTAAGCTGTTTGTTCAACAATTTGATCTGATGGTCTTTTAGTCTTCCAGAGCTGCCCGTACCTCTTTTCAGTGGAATTGAGCTGGAACCAGTTTAAACCAGTGGCAATAACGTTAGCTTCATCATCTTGACTGACATCCCAAAGACATTTTAAAAATTCCGTGCATTTTGTTACAGCATGGCTTAACACCATTCAAAACCTTACAGACTAAAGCTGTATAAGGCAAAGTAAGCTAAACAACGTTAAATTGTCCTAGCGTTGAGTATACAAGCGGCAGCCAGTGATGTAACCTACAAGTAGCTAACATTAACTAGCTAAATAACAAACTGTGCCAAGCCGTCCAGGTTGTTCAATTATATATTGAGTCTAAAAATATGCAAACGTTAGCAAATTACCAAAATGTTAATGTACCTTCTCTGAGTTTTCATTGGTGCAAGTTCTGCAACAATCTTCATACCCACACACCGTTTCACTTGGTTTCACTGGAACAAATCTAGACTGCATTTTCTGGTAGGAGTCTTCTGCACGCGAGTTTGTCACGTCCGACCATCATAGACCTCTGGAGTCTATCCTGTTTCTCTAACTTGCTAACAAGTCACAAGTTAGCTCTGGGGCAGCAAAAAATCAAATTGCGCCTTCACGCACTACCATTGATTATAATATCTACTCGAAGGTTGAGGACAAAAGTGTGTTGAGTTCGCGTCATGCGTCTCCGATTTAGTCGCCTCCCGCGCCGAATTTAACAGGTGATCTCCTTGTATGGGCATAGATGGTAGCTTTTTTTGTAGGTCTGTCAACTTCAGAGGTCTGTCAGAGCATCGTTTGCATGTGTGGTGAAAATCATTTGAGAATTGTTGTCACATTGTTACAGATCAGACTAATTTATAAAACTGTTTGATGCACATGTGAACTAAGCCTGAGTAAAATATGTGCTGAATTAAAACAAATAAGCCAATGAAAATCATTTGAGAATTGTTGAACAACAGCTGAAACAGCTCTTACAGATCAGACTAATTTATAAAACAAATAGCATTATTTTCTGGATGAGCATTACATTAGTTCACTTAGAGAGCTCTCTGATGGATACAAGATACAACTCTTAGGAGAAACAACAAAGTTTATCTGATTCCCCATTATCCACTAAACAAACACACATGTTTTTTTGGGGCCAATATCCACAAAACACACCAGGGTATGACATCAGGCACATGACTGTCACATGACACTACATCCAATATGGATGCCAAGGGGGATGGCATTGTTTGACAACAGACACATGACTGTCACATGACTTTACATCCAATATGGCTGCCCAGGGTTTGACACCAGTGCACATGACTGTCACATGACTCACAAAACAATAACAATAACAAACAAACGTGGCGACAACCAATGGCTAATTTGCATAAAAAGGAGGCGTGGTTATGACGTGATTTATGACATTTCGGGGGGAGGGGCTTATTTTTGACAGATAGTTCATGATAATATACTACTATCATATGCCTGCGTTCTGTTCCTAGAGCTTTCTCTGTCTATGATCTGCAAGCGTTTCTCAAATTATGAGCCTCCTCGACAAGTAGATTGCTGGTCTATGGAGCCATGAATTTAAATTACGCCCCACTTCTGTCTGTTAATTTCGGCACAATTGAATGATATTATAGAACCCATGGACCGAAAGGTTTCCCATCAGGAAATACTCCTTAATTTGCAACTTTTTGTAGGCCTAACAGAGGTAGCCTAAATATCGTGCCTATGACGATGACAGCTTTTAAAAAAAAAACATTTATTTCACTTGTCTCTCGCTGGATTGAAGGCAGAATGTGGGCTGTTCTTAAATAGATGAATGAGGGAGGGGAGATTCGTTAACAAAACCCAAAAGTTTTGCTAACATTTTTCCATTATTATCGTAAAATATGTCTCCATGCAGGGCAGGGCTGGTTCTAACCTAGGCTAGGCTACTATATTTGGGTGGGCTGGTAGAAATTTTGGGTGGGCAACATAGCAAAGCTGTCAAATTGGATCAAAACTAACATAAACACAAAACAAACACAAAACAATCAGTACTACCTAGCTTGAGTTGCTGCAGCCAACAGCCAGGGGATAGGCAGTATGTCTGATACATGTATGTAAAATACAAAATAGTATGTGGTCATTTTTATTTTATTTAGTTGGAAAAAATGGCATCATATTTTTGTATCAAAATACTTTATAGGTTTGTAGTTTAAAAATAGTGCCAAATTATTTTGGTAAAACCAATAACCTACTTTTGGTGATGTGATTATAAAAGTGCAAAACAAGGAATGCAGCACTGGTGCTGACTTGTAATTTGCCCAGAGTTGTTGTGATCAGAATATTGAGATTCAGGTAGATAAGTTTCTTGAGAACTTTAGTCATCCAATTCAAACACATGGAAGTCATCCAATTCAAACACATGGAACCGGCACAATGTTTGCACACATCCACAATACACTCCTTCATACTAACCTCAAGTTTCTTGAGAACTTTAAAGTTCTCAAGAAACTGATGATTAATCATCTAATCGGAAGACATGGAACCGGTTATGGTTGCCCTGCAACAAGTTACCCCACGTGAAAATTTAATTAATAATTTGCCCAGACTTGTGATCGTAATATTGAGATTCAGGAAGATGAAATTGCTCACATACACAATACACTCCTTCATACCAACCTCAAGTTTCTTGAGAAAATAAACAAATAGACAAAAAAGCAGGTCAAATTATTGTAACAGCTACAAAAATAGATGGCCATAGAGTGGGGGAAATGTCTTGGATGAGTATATTTTGTATATCTTCATTTACAGTAATATAATAAAATTGATTATATTTTAATGTCCCCATGATGGAATTTTTTTAGAACAGCATAGCCCAGTGACAGACAACTTAGATAATTAACTTTAATATGTTTGTATTAAATTTTATTCAAGTACAAAGACATTTTATGTGAGTAAGGTATTTGTGTTTTTTGTCCTTCAATTTATGAGTATGGTGTTTGCATCTGGTTTCCCCTAATGTATTTGTGCTAATTTCACATCTTGAGCCTGTTTCTGTTTATCTGGATGTTTTGCCTCATGCCACCCTTGAATCAGTGCCTCACTAGTGCCACCCTTGTTAAAAATGTCTAGAATCGCCACTGTGTATATATAATATTAGGATGGATGGATGGAGCCTAGTTGTAGATAGATAGATAGATAGATAGATACTTTATTGATCCCCAAGGGAAATTCAAGAAGATTGTAGGCCTAGGCCTAATGTTTAATGTGAAATAAAATAAGTAGCCTAAAAGCAACATTCGAAATGAGGAGAAATAAGGCAAGATAAGAGTGATTGGGGAGAAAACTGAGTAGCCTTGGCTATTTTAAAGATCTTAACGTGAACTTAAAATAAAATTTGAGCTGAGACAAGGCTGGTTCCTTGAACCCATTAATCAGCAAGTTTAATTTAATTTTTTTAGTTTTTTTTTTTATGTTGACCCGAAATCCTGGAAACCCAGGAACATCACGTTGTTGGGCAGTGAATGCATGTCGGCTTAACTAGATTGTGGTGGATCAATCATATTGCCTTCTTAAATCATAAAATATTCTGTGGTCTCAGTTCACTGTTGAATGGGCCTAGCCTACCCTATGCTTGCTCAATATGCTTTGTCTAGTAGAGGTGCTTCAAATTGGCTTTTTAAAAATCGCCTGTCTCAGAATAGAAGAGGTCAGGGCAATTCTGTGCAAAACTGTCACATCCATATTTAACCTAGTTGGCGTTACGGGACGGACAGTTTTGCGTGGTATTGCCCCCGTATCGTTATATAAAGCTCTGTTCTCGCTGTCTAGCTTCCTCCCCTTTGAGCAATCGATGATTTGAAAATAACTTACTTATCGTTAACTTAGATATCCATCTGATTGTTTCTCGTCCGTCTCCTCTCCTCCTCGCTCGTTTCAGGCTATCAGTCTCTTTCCCATAGTAGGCTAGGCTACTTTACTCACTGACTCGACTTTATCAGAATTCACAGATTTCACTGGCTGAGTAGCAGCAGTTTAAATGATGGTTCCTGAAGCTCCTGGAAGTAAATGCTGTTATCCTAACCAATCTAAACATTTAGCAGCTTTGAAATCTTACGTGAAAATCTAAATTAGGCTATTATGGTCTGGGTCCGGATAGGATCACGCCACGGTCCGGACTTGATCATGGGTCCACCATTTGGTGATCCCTGGTATACACCATACAACAAATATTGTTGGTGAGTTAATCATTTTGGCCATGTCATTTTGTTTTACTTTTGATGTATGTTCAGCCCATCTGTAAAATATCTTCATAAAACCTAGTGGAAATTTTAGCCTCTATCATTTCTATGACAATGTGATTTTGTAGCTTTCATAGCTACACAGTTTGATGTTAACTGTATAAAGGTTGAATAATTTTAGTGCAATAGAGGTCTACCCTTTATAAAAAGCCCACCAATAATGCTCACCACAATTGGAAATAATTTAAAATAAGAGAAAATTACCCCAGCTTCATGGATGTTTTGGAAACCCAGCCCTCGTAACAAAAGCCTTCTTGACCTTTGCGGATTCCACAGCTGTCCATCCAGAGGCGTTCCACAGTGCATAACGTGGGCTGCAAATAAAAAGCAAAATCAATCTATCAGTGTGGTAATAATAGCTCTGAAACTGACACTTTCAGTCATTGATTTTGATTAGCTGAAACGTGTTCCTTTCTGTTGTAATTCCCAAGTTACACAAAGTTACAAAGGTTACACATCCTTGTGTACACATCCCTACGCAAAGAATGGTAAAAATGAAGTTGTTACAAGCTGTGGCCAATGTTCCACTTACCATTGTGTGACAGTCTACATGAACTATTTATTGGTGTAGGGGTGTCTTTATAAAACCATCAACTGTGCATAAGTTAAGACAACCAGAGGAATACAATAAATCATCTGTTGGAAATTGATCTTAATGCCTCAATTAAAAAATGAGGAAAAATCCAACCTTTAAAACACACCAATATTCTTTGTGAATGAACCAGGTATCGTAAATTAATAAATCCCATAGAGGCAGGCAGATTTTTATTTTTAAAGGCCAGTTATTGAATGGACTCAGGATACTATGCATCCTGATAAAGTTCCCTTGGCCTTTGTAATTAAAAGATAGATAGATAACCCCACATCACATACCCTTCACCATACCTAGATATATCATGGTTTTATATTAGGCTAATAGCTGGTTTGATTTGCATGCTACAGATTCTATTAATTGCAAAAGAAATGTTGACTGGCAAGTTATTCATGACTGCAGATGCTGACTTGCCTATTTCACGATCCCTCCACTGCAGCAACGCTACTTCCTAGTTTACCTGGGTTACAAGAATGCCCTTTCACTCCTGTTAAAATATGCTGTAATTTATAGCAGGTTAAACAAAAGTGAGAACATATTGTGGGGAAAATATACTGACCATTTTGGTGCGCTGTTTGTTCAGCAATTTGATCTGATGGTCTAGCCGTAGTCTTCCAGAGCTGCGGCCTCTTTTCAGTGGAATTGAGCTGGAACCAGTTTAAACCAGTGGCAATAACGTTAGCTTCATCATCTTGACTGACATCCCAAAGACATTTTAAAATTCCGTGCATTTTGGCTACAGCATGGCTTAACACCATTCAAAACATACAGACTAAAGCTGTATAAGGCAAAGTAAGCTAGCAACGTTAAATTGTCTAACGTTAGCTTTATATACAAGCTGCACAGCCAGTGATGTAACTTACAAGTAGCTAACATTAACTAGCTAGCTAACTTTCTGTGCTGCTTCGTCAGGTTGTTCAATTATATATTGAGTCTAAAAATATGCAAGAACGTTAGCAAATTACCAAAATGTTAATGTACCTTCTCTGAGTTTTCGCGGGTGGCAAGTTCTGCACAATCCTTCATACCCACACACCGTTTCACTTGGTTTCACTGGGCCAAATCTAGACTGCATTTTCTGGTAGGAGTCTTCTGCATGCGAAGTTTGTCACGTCCGACCATCATAGACCTCTGGAGTCTAGCTGATTTTCTCTAACTTGCTAACAAGTCACAAGTTAGCTCTGGGGTAGCAAAAAATCAAATTGTACGCCTTCACGCACCATTGATTATAATATCTACTCGAAGGTTGAGGACAAAAGTGTGTTGAGGAAAACGTCTGCGTCTCCGATTTAGTCGCCTCCCCTTGAGAATTTAACAGGTGATCTCCTTGTATGGGCATAGATGGTAGCTTTTTGTAGGCGAACTTCAGAGGTCTGTCAGAGCATCGCCATGTGTGGTGGTCACATCACATGGTTAGGCCTACTGCCCTACTGTTTGCACATGTGAACTTGAAAATATGTGCAATTAAAACAAATAAGCCAATGAAAATCATTTGAGAATTGTTGAACAACAGCTAGCGCTCTTACAGATCAGACTAATTTATAAAACAAATAGTTCTGGATGAGCATTACATTAGTTCACTTAGAGAGCTCTCTGATGGATACAAGATACAACTCTTACAAAGTTTATCTGATTCCCCATTATCCACAAAACACACATGTGGGTTTGGGGGCCAATATGGCCGCCCAGGGGTATGACATCAGGCACATGACTGTCACATGACACTACATCCAATATGGATGCCAAGGGGGGCGTGGCATTGTTTGACAACAGACACATGACTGTCACATGACTTTACATCCAATATGGCTGCCCAGGGGTTTGACACCAGTCACATGACTGTCACATGACTCACAAAACAATAACAATAACAAACAACACGTGGCAACAACCACGTGGCTAATTTGCATAAAAGGAGGCGTGGTTATGATGTGATTTATGACATTTCAGGGGGCGGGGCTTATTTTGACAGATAGTTCATGATAATATACTACTTATGATTTTGTTGTCACGCACTACTATGGAAAATGAACTTTATAAAGACTGGCTCGGCCAATAAAAAAAAAAGGAAAAAGTATGCCAGATGGCCAGTCCAGCCCCGGGCGTTCAGGAATTATTTAATTATTATAAGCAAAAGTAGACGCGTGCACAATGTTTCATTTATCCCTCCTGGTCGGGACTTAATAAAACAGGTATTGGGGACGAAATAAGCATACAGTTTAGCCTAAGCTATGTAAACTTCCAATAATTTCAATATTTTACAACAAATGCTTGACTGGTTGAATGTTCATACATGTCATCAGAATATCGCTACCTGTAGCCTAGATCTTAATTTGAGTGTTTAGTGAGTAGGCCTAAGCTTGATGAACCATAAATGAAAAGTTTTCTTAACATTACATTAGGACATTATTACCATTAAACACTTTTACAAAAGTATAGGCCTAGCCTACAGTTAACACTTAATGACCTCTCAAATGTCGGCGACTTAAGTGTGTGATTAGATAAATTGGCACTGGCAGATGCAATAGGTAAATAGATATCTTTGCGTGTTAGCACAAGCAGTAGCCTGTAGGCCAATAAAGGCAAGCGTGTTTGCCACTTACATTTCTGACGTCCGATACTTCAAACTGCTGCAAGTGCATCAAGAAAGGTCCTGCCTTAGACCATGTTAATGGCCAATTGTAGACTAAGATTTGGGGGTGGCCAATCAAATCTAAAGGGTGGCCTGTGCCACCCTTCTGACTCCGCCCCTGCAGAGGTGGTGGCAAAATGTAATTATATGATATTTCCTGTGGGGGCGTGGGCTTCGATAATCTCACTCCTTTTTGACCATATCTCTGTTTGCATCCCTGCTAGCTAAATAGCGATTTTCGCCTTGTTAGCTGTAGAACTAACTTTATGCCAACTGTCACTCCCTCCAACTTGCCAAGTGTTTGGTTCACTTATGCCATGATAGTTTTCTACAGAATGTAGATTCTAGTGCTAGCATTTTTCAGTTATTAGGCCTAGAATCTATACAAGGACTGTAGTTGTTCTTACCTTTTGCGAGACGAAAGCAGCCTCTTCCAGTGCGTCCAAGTAGGTAATCGTGGAGAAGAATTCATTTGAGAAGAATAAAACTAGTCACAGCCTAACCTTTTTTTCTGTCACGTTTCAACTTTTCCTACGGTTCTTGGGGAGGAGTTTCTTTGCGCAGGCGCTTACCACGAGAACTTTGGGTGCAAAATCAAAAACGATTCATTTTTTAACTAAGTAAACTAAGTTTAACTAAGTAAAACAAAGCTAAACAGATTGTAAAGCCACATTAAAATGGTTTAAGGCTCATTACGGAATACTAACATATTACCCTAATAGATTTTTAAATATATATTGTTAATTTTATATAACTGCAAACCAGCATGTCATATCAACATACTTTATCGTTGTTTTTTTTATATATTTTTTTTTTTAATTGTGGCCCAGTTGGGACCCATGTCGTGCCCATGTTTAGTTTTAGCGGTGTATTTTATCTGGGTTGCCCATGTGGGCCCCAACATCAAAGCCCACTCTAAGCCCATGCCCAGCTGAAGCCCAACTAACCCAAGTAAGGCCCATGTGGGCCCCACATGGACGTTTTTGCTGGGTAGCTTGCCAAACCAAGTTACACAGTCCGGCCATTGAAAGCAGTTCTACAATGAGTAGCCTACACTCGAGACGGTTCTGGCCGTTTAACTGGAATTAGCAAAATGAGGGAACTTAATGTTACCCTTAACCTCGTTGACACACAGATAACTCTCCCCAGATAGCAGACGGGCATTGAAACTATGTAGAATCAACATTACATTGTCAACCATACATCATTGAATCAATGTCGGATTTCGATGTTGATTTAACATCAGTTTGCACCCTCAGTTAATATTGAAACAATGTTGATTTATTAACTATAGACCAGCGGAATTTCAATTGTATTTCAATTAAAATAAATATTGAAACAATGTTGAAATTACAACCAAACTAAAGATCAATGCGATTTCAATGGTATTTCAATTCATATTAAACCGCAGTAAACCACTAAAAATATTGGGAAATTCATACCCTGCTTTATCTACAGCCAGGATACATTTGGCTAGGCCTAGGTATGTCTGGTTTAGGCTACACAAGCTTGCATAAATAACCATTGACAACTTGTTATCAGTTTGAAAAGCAAGTGCATTTATTCACTCTTCTTCATTTATAAATTCCCGTGTGTTGTGCTTCCCTGCCATCTATTCAGTAGGCCCTACGGTTGCAGTCAGCCTGACCATCCAGTTGAGTGAAGCGGCACCTAACAGAAATAGAAGAAAAGATATACAGTGTTAGATAAATATGTTAAACTGAAGGCTACTTACAAGTGAAACTTTAGAATAATCATATTCCGCCTATGTACATCGTAGAGCCTAACTTACAAACTCATTCATGCTTGAGCAGGGTCGGACTGGGAACAAAATTCGGCCCTGGCAATTTTCTCCTGGACCCCCACACACACACACACACACAAGCCCACCCGATACCAAAATCCCCCTGATTCCCCCATAAATAACAAACACACAGTATCATGCTGTAGCAACACTTCATAAACTGAACCCAAACATTTAGATTTGGACCTATAGGTTATTATATAATCAGTATCTAGTAATTTTCAAGTAATTTCTGTCAACTATGACGATCTCCATGCATGTTCAGTAGCCTATATTTTCATTTAGTCAAGCAGTGACATGTGGTTTAATCAGTGTTGGGCAAGTTACTTCAAAATCGTAATATATTATGTATTACTTATTCAAAGTAATTCATTACATTATAATATTACTGTCTCTGAATTGTAAGGCATTACACTACTATTGTATTACTTTTAAGTTACTTTTACCACGAAAAATATCTGGAAATATGGATTTGGAATTCTAAATGCAGTTTATTATGCTCAATGCAGCTCATTGCACTTCTAATGGAGGGTGATGTGGTACAACATAATGACTGAGCTAGGCTTAAGGCTACAGTAGAATGCAATAGGTGCAGTGATGGCTCATGATGCAATACAAGGAACAATCATAGCCAGAATTTTGTTAAAAGAAGGTAAAAGGTCAAAGTCTGGTCAATTGTGATAGAAATGCTGTAACTGTAGGCTTAGGCCTACTCATTAAAATCAACAGAGAGCCCACTACCTGTATATTGTAACCCAAAGTTACCTAAAAGTTTGTGTGCCGTCATCACATTTTGCAAAATTAGGCTACCTTCGTTACTAACCTACCAGTTGATACTTTTTACGTGCATCGAGATTGATTGTGCATCTAATGTAACGTTTTCGGTGGAGATACTTCCACTTTCCAAGTTCCACTTTCATTTGTCGTTGTGAGCTAAAGGCTACTATATGGGAAATTCCTTTTTGAGTCCAAACATGAATAGGTTTTCTTTAACCTGTGCTACACGTTTCCACCAAGTTGTGCGAAAATTGTAGGTACCCGGAGTTTTTTTTATGTTGACAGACAAACCGCACTACAGTAGCCTACATGGTGCAGTAAATGGAAGCTCTTAAGTAGCGCGTGCAACTTACGTCTATGAAAACAATATATTTATGGAATAAAATTAGACACCTCTGATTGCTGTTTACGGTTAAACTGCGATGATGTGAACACCAGCCAGCGGAGGGCACTTATATAGCCTAGGCTACCATGCATGGACTCAGAGGGCTATATATACCCACAAACCAAGCGGCTGCTTGGACAAATCCACTTGAGGGGTGGGGCAGGGGCGCGATCGTAACACACACTGAACATGAAGAGGCCAAAATGATTGACCTGTCACCCCCCAATCCAAATGGATGCAACTGCATGTATAGGCTAAGCCTAGGTCTACATGACGGGCCGCAAATAGGCTAAATAACTTAAAAAAAAAAAAAAAAAAATCCCGAGGTCACCGCCCACATATGGACCGGCCCACCGGCATTTGCCCGGGTTGTACAGATTACCAGTCGAGCCTGTGCTTGAGTCAATTTAGGCTAGCTAGCTGGTAAGTAATGGTTCACGTTAGCCAGCAGCACATCATCTTCAGCCATCATTTTGACAGTAAAAGTTTACTACGTTTACTAGTATAAGTTTAAAACTCAACAAACATTTTATGTAAATCATATGAATATAATAAACTCTAACTTACTGACAACTAACGTTAAGGAAGGCCTAATTATAAATCAGACTGCCGAAAGTAACGCGTTAACGTTAACATAACATTATGATGAACTGCTAACGTTAACGTAAAACATTAATTTGACCAGCAACGATAACGTAGCTAGCGTAAGTTGACTCAAGCATGAATGAGTTTGTAAGTTAGACAGTAGGCTACGATGTACATAGACTGTAAACATGCCGAATTTAATGTAGTACAATTTCACATTGAAACATTATCGTTAGATAAATAAATGCTTGCTTACCATTAAGGTGGAGCGGCTTAACTTGACAGAGAGCTGAACACGGTTGGTCTGACTGAACCGTTGCTCAAAATGATCTCCCCGCGGACAGTTCAAACGCCGCCGCTTGGGTCAACTAAAAAATCCACTACTTTTCAATCACCACGTCAAAATTTCCCAGTAAACCATACATCCATGACTTTTCAATATCTTTTACTGAACTATGTATCGATGCTCTATCGATTATGGCAATATAAACTATAAACCAATGTTGTTTCGATACTTTATATAATGGTTAATACTTTATATACTTTGAGTTGTGTATTCTTGTAATTTCTTGTGTATTGTCGTCTGTCTTTCATACTGGTGACGTTAAGTGTTTAGCTGAGGCTAACTGTGTGGGCCAACCATTAGCTAATGGGTTGCTTTTGGGTTGTCACGTATATGACGTGGCTATTATTATTAAATAAACATATGATCATTATATTACATTATTTACAGGTGACAATTCATTGTGACTGCATTCACCACTAGTGTAATTACACATTCATTGTTATTTAAATTCTGTAGAAGTGCATAATACACTAGCCTAAGGTAAGTATACTATTTTTACAGTGGAGGCACCCGCTACTAAATTTGTATTTATAATTATTCATATTCATATTTACCATTTATAATCCTACAACACAGCTATACATTTATATTTATAATATTATAATTTATATTTATGGTATCAGGAATCTCAGCCAATATATATTTGTTCCACCAACGACATCGTCTAACATTGCCATGATCACAGAGAATAAAGCTGCATCTCATTGGACTGCAATTGTATCTTGCGTTTGCCTGTTGCTCACAACCTGCACCCAAGGACTTTGCTAAAGTAGTTTAAAGTGGGTTAGCCAGTGATCTTTCTTGTCTGATAACTTCTAGGCTACAAGAGGATCTATGATGCAATGTTCTGGAGGCAGAAAAGGCTAACATATTTCTCTACATTTCCACAATCCAAGTGAACAAAACACAATACATATCCGAATTATCTACTGATATCTTTCTCCGCTGAGTTTGTTCCTATTATTTGCCACTTGCCGTGCATAGCCGACGAGCTGACAAGGGCGCACCATCAATAAAAACATTAGCCTTGGCTACTGTAAAACGTTGGCTAACATTGCCTACCTAGCAATGCTATATGCAAATGCAATACGTCCAAAGGTAATCTAGGCGACTACATCAGCTACTGCTGATGTCTCCGCATATTGCATAGGGGCAGCTGTCTGCTGTCTGTACTGTCTTAAACGTATTTAACTTAATATATTATTAATAGCTTAATACAAATATAATAATGGCGATGGATGTGAGGAGTTGGCTGTAAGTTTAGCCTATTTATCCTATCTAGCCACAAGTCTCCTGCGCTGACTCAACTCCTTAGTCATTTTCTTCTCGTTTTCTGACCATGCTGTAGCTGTCAACATTGAGCATTGAAAATAAGGGAGATTTTCCAGTTTACTCACCCAAAATACAGGGAAATTTCAACATTCGTCTTTCGGGCTAATGTAATGAGAGTAATAAAATATGGGATATTTTACGGAAAAATATTAAAACAGGAAGACAGCTGGAAAAAAGTTGACAGGTATGTTTCTGACAGTGGGTGACTCTAGGGCTCTTTGCTGTTGTTAGAACCATAGACATAAGACGCAGCATTGGCTGCTGGAAACGAGAAATGCGGCCGCCATCTTGGACCGGTCATACTCTTCGTTGCGTTGCAGCAGAAGACACAAGATGCCAGTACTGTGCAGCATGTTCCTGCTCAAATCGACGGACCATCGCAAACAGGGCTCGGGGGATTTACTTTTCACAAGTAAGATTTAACATTACCGTACTAATGGTTGCATTTTGTGAATACAATATTACCAGAGAGTTGAGAAGGAGCAAGGATCTTTGATATTTCTGTATGAGAATCGTAGCCAGCTAGCTAGGCTGTTTACTCGGTGTTCACCCGGCTATGAACTGAGACTTGATAAGTCATATTCCATAACACTGACTTAGATTACAACTGACACAAAAAGGCTATTGTAGAAATAAATCATACTAGATTTGGCGGCGAATTTTTACACAAGTGGCACAGACTGTAGCCTATATTATTGGGCAATCGCTAGCTGCTACTTGTAGCCTAAGCGTGTTGGTAGCTTCACTATTTCCTGAATAAAGTAACTTTTCAATAGCTTAACTTCTTTATTTATCAAGTGGCTTAGCCACACAAGCTACACTTTTCTTGTCATGTGTAATTGGCACAATTTAAAGTAGCTTCCTATGTAGAGAACTAGCCTACCCAGCCGGCACACGACCGACCTTCAACGTTGAAATATAGGGGAAATAACGTCAGTTGTTGCGTCAATGTTGAAACCATGTTGAAACAATGTTTAATGCTAAATGGTTGTAAAAGGGTATGTAGACAGACATTGAAACAACGTTGGTTGTAAAAAGGTCAAGAAAATCAATGTTGAATTATAGGTGAAATAATGTCAGTTGTTGTGTCAATGTTGAAACACTGTTTTAATGCTAATTGTAAAATGTTGACAAATGGTTGTAAAATAAGAAATCAAGGAAATCAGCCCCAATGTTGAAATGGCGGATGTTGAAATAATGTTGCGATATCAACGTTGATTCAATTTGCAAATCCAACACATAATTCAACGTTGATTCACCTGTTATAACGTTTTTTTTTTTTTTAAACGTTTATGACGGTTATTAACCGTTGAATCAATGTTGAAATGCCAGCAGGGTACTGCTGTGTTTGTGTTACTAATACATTTGACTGGGTGGTAGTATTGTGTAGTGTTTTATTCATGGCAGAGTAATTGATAGTTTAGCTCACTACAATTTCTAAGTAGCTTGCCCAACACTGTATTATTCACATGTCATTTACCCTAACAAGAATAAGATGCCTCTCAAATTCCTTTCATTTATTTATTTTATATCTCCCCAGAACAACTGCCTTGCTCAAGGAGACTGTGAATGAACTGAATAGTCTCCTCACATCCCTGGAACTGAGGAAGGTGCAGCTCTTCATTGCAGTATTGCAGGGCATCTGCTACACTGTGATTGAATATTTGATTTATGAGCTCCACCTTCATCACCTGCATTCACCACTCTGTGTCCCATTTTCCCATCGTCTGGTTGACTCAGTCCTCTTTTAGGGAGTTTACCCAGTTTCACTATGTACTGCTATCTTATTTGCCCACCTGCTGTCTGAAGCACTTTTTTCTTAGCCAAAGTGTACCCAAGCAATAGCGGTCGATGCGGCGTCTATGTATATTATGTCTATGGTTAGAACGGCATGTATAGAGTGTCCCAGTGACTTCCGTTTTACTTCCGCTACAAGGGACCTATCTTTCAAAAAAATATGAACGGGAGTTAATGGAGAGATAACAATTATTTTTTGGTCCAGTTTGAATTGTGCCACGAATTTTACATATGATGTGTGTGAATTTAAAAGATAATTTTTCACGTCAAGAAAGTACTGTTGTTCGATAGACTTCAAAGGTTATGTTGGTTTTGTGCGAATCCGCTCAGTGGACTACATCTCTCGTCTCGAACGATGTACGTCACCAACGTAATAGAGTCCCGAAGCCATGACGTAGTGTTGCCAAGGCAGCAATTTCACTGGATCTAAACAAATCAATCTAACCATTGAAATCGCCATAGCGGTGGCTTTCTTAATCTATTTCAATAATTTAAAACGTTTCTAAGACGTTAGTATATTTTTTTACACGGTAGGAATCACATACTACAACATATATTCATACCAACACGATCAAATTCGTGACTACAGAGTTTTATGTTAGCATGGGTTTCCTCCGTAAAAGAGACCTGCATGTAACTTCACAGCATGCGGTTAAAATCCTTAAATTCACGGACGTGTTTTGCCTTTATTTTTTTGGCAAAAAACCTCGCTCTTAACAACCGCCAGTCTTTGAGAAGACGTAAAATATCCACTGGAATTTTCTTTCTTTCTATTACACCTGCCATGGAATCTGTGTTATGTGGGTAAGCTGCTGCCTAGCAGGTAAAACACGTTTAAATGGATATATTTATTTTTATTAGCTAGAAATGATGCCACATGTCTACATCCAATGCTATTTATGCCACTTCGAAAGTTTGTTTAGATCCAGTGATTCTACCGTCATGGAAACGCTACGTCACACTTCGGGACTCTATTAACCATAGACTGTATGCTATTAAAGATAAGATTAGCTGTTATGCTAGTTAACGGTTGCATCTTGCAGCCTGCAATATCACTTAACAGTATCTAATGTACAGTCTATGGACGAATACAACTTACCTGATGTGTTTAATCCTCTGACTCATGGTATTTTCATCGGCAAGGAAAGCCCAATTAAGACCTGTTGCTGGTATGCTTGTACAATCTAGTGTGGCTGTGAATGAGCTAACGTCACTAGTAGCGACTGATGGGTTTGTAGTCGGGAATTACGATCTTTCACAATGTTGTAATTCAATAGTTACGAAACAAACTGCAAATGTCTTTACATGAAAAATTCTCTTTAAAATTGACAAACATGATATGGGTAATTCAAGGCACAAGTCAACCGGGACCAGAAAATAATTTCTTTTTCGCCATAGACTGGCGTTCAAACTTTTTGAAAGATAGGTCCCATGGAGGCAAATGGAAGTGGCGTTACTGGGACACTCTATTGCTGTTGTTAGAACGGCCTGTAGCCTATTGAACAACATAGGCCTACCATCACGTTAAATTTTGTACAAATAAATAAATAGCCTACAGCGATAATATGCAGAAAAGTCGCTTGTCAATTGACAGCTGCATTAAATAGACCTACCTATGCATTTTCTATATCAACAAAATGGCCGCTGCGAACATTATTACCTGATTATTACTAATAGGCTACACCAGCTTGTCTTGTCACGTGGTACACCCGCCCAGGATGGCTGCTTAAATCAGAGCGGAGCTTGTTATTCCTCCAAACCCTTATAAAAAATATGTTAACGACGATAGATTCGTTTTATTTTGGTCAAGATCGTGCAAATACAGTGGGATGAGTCAGAAAAGTCATTATTTTACGCGCAACCAGCCGTCTGCCTCGCGAGGGACAGTTGCTCACAACTCCCAGGCTAATTCGTTATCTGTAATGGCTGAGTCACCTGTTGCATCCACGAGTTCATCTAAAGATAACGTTGCCACTGAGTTGACTACTATAAGATCTATTCTTGAGCAGCTAGCTCATGACATGAATGCGGTGAAAGGTGGTATCGAGTCTCTTAATGAAACTATGAGCAACCTCGGCACTAGGGTGGAAGAAGCTGAGTCAAGAATATCCCGGTTAGAAGATGAAGAGGCTAAAGCTAGCTCAATTAGAAAGGACATGGTGAAACAGAACCAGCGGCTGCAAGAAAAACTGACGTCGTTGGAGGGATTCTCCCGACGCCAGAATATCAGAATCTCTGGTGTCAAAGAAGGAGCTGAGGGCTCTGATTTAGAGGGATGTTTGAAAACTCTGCTGTACGAGGCATTGAATATTGAGGTGGATGCTTGGTACGAAGTAGACAGAATCCATCGTGTGGGGCCCCACACCAACAGCTGAGGACGCGAGACCGAGACAGATCATCGTCCGCTTTCTGCGGGACAAAGCCAAGATGTCTGTTCTGACTGCTGCTAGAAAAAAGAAACCGATAATCTGGCAAGACATGAGAGTTCGTTTTTTCCAGGATTACGCGCAGGAGGTGCAAGAGAAACGCAGGAAATTTGATGAGGTTCGACGCTTGCTACAACAACGCAATATCGACTACTCTCTTCGCTATCCTGCCATCATGACCTTCTCTTTGGATAATCAACGACATCAGTTTTCAACTCCAACAGCGGTGAAGCGGTTTCTCAGCGGCCTGGCATTGGCTAATTTCCCGGCAGGTGACGATGGAGGTCAGGTGCTTTCCAACGCAGATGGCAGTGGTTAATACACCTACTAGGCCCACAGTTCAGCTAAATATAACGATATGTTATTGCTTGGATATCTGCTTTTTCTCCCGGACGTTATATGCTATTCCCAGCCTTTCACAAACTGTGTAGCTATGCCTATGCATATCTCCTTTTTCATTTGGATTATAGAATACAAAGCTGCCTCTAATAAGGCTTGGGACGATTGTCTATGGCGGAAATACTCAGGAGTTTCCTGCAGTTTGATTCCGTTGAAAATGCGATCCGGGACACTTAAGTTATTTTCCGACGTTTTTCTGTTGAGATACTAATACAGGGGGAGGAGGGAGGCCATATATGGGATTAATGAGTACTACGGACCTGCTTAATTCTTGTTATTCTGGGCCCGGTTTTGCCCAACTGTTACTGTTAATGTTTGTTTTGTTTTATTTTTTCACATTGTTGTGCCTACTGTTTTGTACAGATGAATCTATAATGACCTCTGGGTTTAATCAGGAAATTTGTCATATGGTAATGAATACACAAACTGAAGTCCTCTGGACTATTTATCCATTAACAATAATGTGGTTTTTAGGGCTCCATGGCTTTATGTAAAATAGTGTCATGGAATATAGCTGGTTGCCATAATGTTGTTAAAAGAAAAAAAATCCTAACATATTTAAAGCACAAGAAGACAGACATTGTTCTTATTCAGAAGACACATCTTGATGAAGAAGAATCTTTAAAACTGAAAAGAGATTGGGTGGGCCAAGTGTTTTATAGTACATATTCCAGTAGGAAAAGAGGGGTGATCATATTGATTAGGAGGAACTTGGATTTCAGGGTATTTAAGCATTATGCTGATCAAGAAGGTCGATGGGTGGTCTTGGATGCATGCCTGAAGGGTCAGAAAATGACTATGGTCAATATCTATGCCCCCAACTCTCCTCAACCAGAATTCTTTCACACAGTTTGTAACCTAGTACGGAATATTGGAAATACAAATATTGTAATTGGGGGGGATTTCAACCAGGTCAGGGATGTGTTTTTGGATAAATCTTCCCAACCCAGGCGAAATAATGACCCTGTATATGTTGCAGTGGATGTTTTGTCAGAAGAATTGGGCCTAGTGGATATATGGAGATTGCTCCATCCTCAAGAAAGAGACTATACATTCTTCTCCCATCCACATTCTACTTCTAGGATAGATTATTTCCTTGTCTCTTGCTCTTTGGTGAGTCAAACTATTGGGTCCTCCATTGGTAACATAGTTGTAACTGACCATGCCCCTATAGAGTTTGTCTTATCTAGCAGAGAAGGAGTGAAACCTTCACTTAGGTGGCGTCTAAACAACTCACTATTACAAAACAAGGGTTATTGTGAATATATAAGAATAATAATGAACGACTTTTGGGTTTGCAATGAATGTTCTATAGATGATGTTGGAATAACCTGGGATGCTTTTAAGGCTTACGTAAGGGGTCATCTTATTCAGTATAGCTCCTCGATCAAAAAAGCTCAGAGGAATACATTGTTGAAATTAGAACAGGACATTAAGGTATTTGAGAGACAACACACACAGCATCCTGAGACGGAAATATGGAATAAATTAATTAAGCTTAAATTTGAGCTGAATAGCTTATTGCAGAAAAAAGTTGAATATGCAATGTGCAATGAACATTGGTTTAGGTGGTCAAACAATATGGGCCTATATTTAGCACAGCAACAACCATACCATAGCAGTAAAAGTAATGTAAAAATGACGTAAAATACCTGCCAATTGTCCTCTGTTTCCACCACTGCAGTAGATCATGATGTGAGGATGCGCTCCGTAAAACACCTGTTAATGGAAGCAAGGACTGAGGTGTCAAGACCAGCATGCTTCAGCCTCTTCAGGAAGTAAACAAATGAGTAGCCAAACAAAGACAAACAAGGCCTTGTTTACATGCTGGCTGTCTTGTAGTTTGACACCATTCTCCTTTCTGTGAGTGTTCTGTTGGAGTCATATAATGAAATGCAACCCATACATCAGGATATCAGGAGCAAGGATCTGTGAAAACATAGTAGAGGGGAGAAAAAAAACATAAAGATACGTCAAGAAAACGTTACATGACCATCCCTAAACAACAGCATTGGGCAAGTTACTTCAAAAGCGTAATGCATTATTTATTACTTGTTACTGTCAGTAATTTGTTACATTACAATATTACTGTCTTTTAATTGTAAGGCATTACACTACGTTTACATTACTTTCACCAAAATAACAGAAAATATGGATTTGGTGTTCTCAATAGATCTTCATGTGTTCAATGCAGCTCATTACACGGCAGGAGGTGATGTGGTATGGCATAATGACTGAGTTAGGCTTAAAGGAGAATTCCGGTGTGATATTGACCTAAAGTGTATTGAAACATGATACCGAGTGTGAGCATTATGTCTCATAGCCCATCTCGGCTTGTCCCCTGCACTCCAAAATCTGGCGCTAGTTAGCCGATGCTACCAACAGCTTTTTCAATAGTGGTGCTTCGGCATCGGGCTAGCCATGCAAATAAATCACTGTTTTACACCCATTTACGAGGCTCAATGTATCTCCACACTTCAGCTGTTGGTAGCATCGGCTAACTAGCACCAGATTTTGGAGTGCAGGGGACAAGCCGAGATGGGCTATGAGACATAACGTTCACACTCGGTATCATGTTTCAATACACTTTAGGTCAATATCACACCGGAATTCTCCTTTAAGGCTAACAAAAGAACAATATAATGGTTGCAGTTATGGCTCAATGTCGGTCCCAAAGGCCAAAGGTCACTCACAACTTAATATAGTAAAATATAGCCATAGTGAAATTGTATGTTGATTTTAAATGGTTCTCATCATTGCTGGTTGCCTTTCCTTCCACTTACAGTGGTGTAGACTTAATGCAAATAATTTGAGAATAATGGCTACGATCTTTGTCTGTAAAAGCAACATTTTAGTTATTCTCACTGCTTGAAATAAGAAGTAAAGCCTAACCATGTTAGATCTGTTGCATGAATGGCAGAGATAACTCAAATTTCCTTTCTACAGTCATCTAAACAAGACAATTCCAGGACCAGCATAGATTACTTTTTTTAATTCTTGGATAATCTTCTCTGGTGTCAATTGAGCATTTCTCAACTTTGGATTAAAAAGCAAAGTAACTTCAGTTACTGAGAATTGTACCGAGTAAAATATTACTTTAATTGTATTGGTAATGTCTTACGTTACTGCATTACAGCAAAAAAACGCATTTCTGTAATTACATTACTTTTTTAATGCATTACTCCCTGCCCCCTCCCCTCAAATACTGGAATAGGCTACTAAACTATCCACAACTTCAAGTATTAGTTCTTATGCAGGAAAATACAGTATAGGCTACTTTGGACAAAGCTGTATTGCACTACGTAGTACACTGCAGAAATGCGCTATTTTGGAGATAGAAACGTTGTTGTACTGGTTTGTTTTTCAGAAAAACGGTAGTAGCCTATAACAGAATTTGTCACATGAATTACCCAGACCGTTCGTTTTACAGCATGAAGAAGTTTTGGTCAGGATAAGTATCCCTATATTTTATTCGAAACAACAAAAACCAACAACATTATTATTATTTACTAAATTTACGTAGTTTAACTTACCCCACATAGGGAGGGAAAGTAATCTCATCGCCATCTAGTGGTTGCGTTCCTAGAGTTTAGCGGAGGGGATGGGATTTTTTTTTAGAAAAAATATATATCGGTGCACATTGGGATCTTAATTTAATGCCTTCCATATGTTAGGCACTGGGGTCACCTCTATTGCTTCAAGTGGTCATACCTTATTTTTAGGATCAGTTGAATTGTTTTGAGTTTTTGTCGTAACATGGTGATAACAAACTACAGTTGCATGTGACGTCACAGGTTTGGGCGCTTAATCTCTAACTGATCAATACAGCAATTTGCTTAACTGGCTTACATATTTTTGTAATAACGGAAGGTGATGTAAACCGCGTGGTGATAACCTTTATGTCTGGATAACTGGTGTTGTGCTTCTACTCACATGAAGAGCTGGCAGTAAGTGTTAAGTGGCAATGCTAACCAGGCTAATAAACAAACCATGCTACCGTGAGTAACGTCGAAGGGTAAAGTCACGTGGATTTTTTTTTTTTTTTTGTAGTTCGTTTATGAAACAAAATGAGCAATTTCGATTTTTTTAAATAAGGCAGAATATGGTCTGACATTTTCACAGTTAGAAGATTATTACTGTATAAACACTGAAAAATATTTTTGGTGGATAAGATCGCTGATTTGGCTTCACGGTATTTTAAAAAAAAATAGGTCTATGGGACTTAACATTGGAGCTGCTCTTCGATAGGAACGCAACCACTTGGGGCGCTGGTTTTCACTTTCCCTCCCTTGACTCTCGCTCTACGATGCGTTTCCGCTTTCTTGTGGTGGCGTGTGTCACATGACAGCAACCATCACGCACTTCACCGTTTCCTGTTTACATACCTCGTCATCACTCCACGTTCCAGAAGCGTTCTGACCGGTTCTGACGCATTGACGTACATAGCCAGTTGCTAGCTTTTAGTGCTAATAAATCTGCCGGAGAAACACCTTCGCAAACACAAACTATGATGAGTCATGACTCATGATTTCATTCACCATGAGAAACCTATGATATAATTGATCTTCGTTTCAAAATTGTAGTCATTCATAACATGAAACACAGTAAATAATCAACTATCAGTACAATTAAATCAATAGTAAATCTCATTTAGAAAAGATCCAATATGGAGGAAAGACCGTGGACAATGGGGGTGTGGTTAACAACGCGTTAAATCGTACAGCTGTGTACTATCTATCGTGACACGACTTTTCGTACATGGCTTTGTGATCACGTTGCCCATTGTCTCCATGCCAATCTTCAACAGAAAAATGTCAGATATCTCAACCACAATGACATCAATAGATGGTAAGGTGTTGAGTGTGTTGGAATTCCCTTCCTTGTAGCATTCTTTTCTGCATTCTACAGTGGGGAGAAGTTCACCTTGTTTTATTAAATAACAATTCTATTTCCTTATTAGCTGCATACTTGAGGTTGGATATTGAGGCATGTCAAGTCTCTCACATACTGGAACTTCAAGATACATAGCCGTGTGATTTTCTTATTCAGTTCTGCACTGGACTTGAATTACAAATTTCAGTCGTAGTATATTGTATGGACTGGACTTTTTTTTTATTTATTTTTTTTTAAAGGCGACGAAATTGTGAATTTCCAGAGCGTGTTACTCCACACTCGGCAATCGACTCCTACGGACTTTCCCCTAAAGACGCCAGCTGCAGCAGCAACATTTACGGAAAGGTACTGGCTTGATGAAATTCATTCTCGACTCTCTATCCGACCACATAAAGACCTCGGGACACTTCGGTTTGGCTTTAGGGACCCTCTACTCACTACCACGTAAGTGTAATGTTGTTTGGAACTGTAGAAGAGGTATAAAAATAGCGTTTTGTAGCGGCGAAATGACTTGCCCTGGTCACTTCCAGGCTAACGAGTTTTGACTAAAAACGGTAAAATCGAACTTTCTCAAAACACATCCGAATGACATGATTTTGATGTCAACTCGACGTATGTACTCCCAATCATCCGTAAATTGATCTAAAGTGCATTTTACCCGGATAATTCCTTTAACATGAACTTGAAAGCACAAGGTTTGTTGGAGTGATTACTAACTCAAATATTGGTATTTTATAGATCATATAAAGGTGTTATTAGTGCTATCGTGCAAATGAATATATTTTTTTCCTTCTGCATATAAACACAATGTGGCTACTCAGGCAAAATATTGTAAACCAAAGTGTTTTATTATTTACACTTAAATTAAGAGTCATAACATGTTTTACGTGAATATGTATATTGATATGGTATAAGATACTTTGATGTTTTGATATGAATGTGTTTTTAATATGAACATGTTAACATTTATTGTACCTGTATTCATGTGGAGTAATGTGTGTAATATCCCCCAGAATAAACATTTAAATGTACTTATTGGTTGTGCATATATTTTAGTTGTACCACCTTAAATTTTCACTGGGGTTGTACCCTTGAAGTACCGATTAGTACCTTTTAAGGGAACTATGTGATAACGATATATACAGGTACATTTTAGTCATTGCAGGTACACAAGTGTACCTTGATGGGTACAGATGGCTAGGGTACACAAATGTACCTGCATTCATGGGTACATTATTGTTCTTCAAAAGGGTACTGCCCCAGCGACAAGCATTTGTACCGACTTAGGTACACACTGGTACTTCCATTTCTTAGAGTGTAGATAACTGATACTGGTATCCTTGGTAAGGGAGTTTTTCCTTGCCCCTGTTGCTCTTGGGTGCTCCTTGTTGGTGCCCTCCACCCAATCCCAATCCTCCCCCACCTTTTTTATGCAGCCCTTGCCACTTAATCTACTAAACCCCTTCTTCTACTTTTGCACCCCCCCCCCCATTAATGCACAAATAGGCTGACACCAGACATAATTTCACTGCATTTCTTACTTCCAGTAACTATATGCATGTGACAATAAACTTCCTTGTATCCTTGTATCCTTGTATTATATTGGATGTAAGTGTTTGATATAACCAGAGGTCTTTGTTAATGTAAGTTTGTAGGCACTTTGTTCTTGTTTGTGTGTTTTTTTTTTTTTTTTGTATATGTGTGTGTGTTGTTTAATGCTTTATCAAAAAAAAAAAAAAAAAAAAAGACAGGGAGCTGATTGTATGTTTGTAATTTCCACTGCACCGGATGTCTATGCTCTGTATGTTCTGCTGTCTGCCAAAAACATTAATAAAAAAAAAAAAACATTTCTTGCTTTCTTTGCCGCAAACTCAGCAATGAAAGCATAGGTCAGCTTGCAGGTAAAGTCTTTTTCAATTAATAGAAGGGTGAGCCCACATCTCTCCTGTGACATGGGGCTGCGAAAATAGTTTTTAATAGCTATGTTTCAACTTTGAAAAGCTTCATTCTCCCGATAGACTTGTTTTTTCTTGTTAGAGTCAATGTATTAGTTGGAATTGATATATATTTTCAAGTTGGGAGCATTTGTTGATTCAACTTGATTATCTAAGTTATTTACTGTCAAGTAAAACTTACTCAAAAAAGCTAGTGAAATGTGTTGACTTGTTTTTTTTAAGTTGGAAGAACTTTTGATTCAACTTGAATTTTTGAGTTGCCAACCTATTGTAAGTCCACCTTACTTACAATACTAAATTGGCATTACTAGATATTTCAAGTTAAAAGCACTTGATTCAACTTGACTTTTTGAGTTGCTAACCTACTGTAAGTCCACCTTACTCACAATACTAAGTTTGCATTACTAGATATTTCAAGTTGGGAGCATTTGTTGATTTAACTTGATTATTTGAGTTCTTCACTGTCAAGTTGAAATTACTCAAAAAAGCTAGTGAAATGTGTTGACTTGTTTTTTTAAGTAAACGCAGAGAGTTTTTTACAGTGCAGTCACTGATTGCAATTTCAAAGTTCGGGTAGGTGTAGGCTATAGCCTATATCTGGCTCCTTTGGAATTATACCTTGAAGTAGCCTACCCTCAGGAAGAGGTCAGTGCTTTGTCCTGGGATTAGACGTGCATCAAAAATGATAAAAACGTCGGGCTAGATTTTTTGACAGTTTTCAGGGGGTATGAGGAGCAATATGAGAGAGAAATTTGGGGATCAACGATCGTGGTTTTGGGAGCCCGTTTAGTCTATAGGCGTCAGTGAAGGAAGTGGGAAATTATTTAACCATTCGCACGAGGCGCTTTTTCGGTGGGGACATTTCAGTCGTCATTTGACATTGGTGTGGACACGTCCTTAAGTCCCTACGCAAATATACGCCCATGATCGAATATGTTCAAGCATGGCGAGCGCACGACTTGCTGAACAGGTTCTTGAGCGATAGACGCAAATTGACCGCACCACAGTGGTCCATTGTGTCCCGAAAGAATTCCTGCCTTCGCTGTACAGTAAAGCACGTAGTCCGTTGTGCTGCGCACTTCATAACCCTGAAGATGTGCTATAAAAACCGATCCGCGACCCCTGGTCTCTAGTTTCTAATCTCCAATTTAATAATCGCGGCTTTTTAATGCACTGCCGTCGACTCCCCCCTCCTCTCATTCATGTGTGTGTGTGTGTGTGCTCGCGCAGAGGCAAAAAAAAAAAAAAACCGGTTGGGGAGGCATGCCAGTCTGTCTGCGCACGAGGAGTCTTGGAGCACCGTTGACAGTGCCGACCTGGCAAGCACAACGCACTGTAGCTCACACGAGACGCTGTCGCCTCCCGCAAGACAATTGTCCAATCCTTCTATTTCGGTAGCCTATAGCGCTCCAAAAGTCCTCTACTCTTGTTGTTCTTTAACATTAGTTTGAACGGGGAAAGTCGGGAGATTTCAGGTTTGACTGCAGATAGGACGCCGGTGAGACGACCACAAACCCAGCCGTCCGCTGAGGATAACGGCAGTTCAATCAATCTCCGCGCTGTCGCGACATGACAAAGGTGGGTGTAAATACCATTTTGCCTTTGTTCAGTTTGCAACTGCGATTCAAAAGCAGTGACAACTCGCGTTTTATGCTTTTGTGTCATTCAACAATGAATTTAACCGGCGACATCTAAAGCTGGTGTAGCTATCAGGTGATTGCAGAAAGAAACGTTGTTTCTGCAGTCTATTAGGCTATTGTCCAACGTAGCAGCCTACAGCGACCCTGCAATAGGATAACCCACGGCTAGTCTGTAGATGACTCAATACGAGGCTTCCATGCACCCTTTTGGCTGCAATTATATCATAAACCCATCGTTATGCGAGCTATAATCCACATGTCCTTGTCAGTCTTTTCTCGGACACAAACATTCAGGCTGCTGGGTCGATATGTAGCACATTAGCCTATTCTGATTAAAAAATTGGAAACGTCACCGGGAAAAATATTTTATTACAACGGAGGAGTGAGGTTGCAAAAGCCTAGGAATCATTGCTTATGGGCCTGCGATATTTTCCATGATTCTTCAGAATATTATTGGAGTTGTAATCCATTCCAATAGCCTACTGGTCACCTGAGAAAATGTGTAAAACCTGGAAGTCTACATTCTACAGACTATGGAAAAACGATCATCAATATGAATAGCGTGATTATGTTAATTATGCTACAGCAATGTGCCTCTGCAGTCAAGTTTAACAGCATGACTTGTAAAATTACCCTATAGATTTAGGTGGCTTTAACGTTTTCAGCTGGCATAAGACAACTTTACATTTCAGATGCTCAATCTGAAAATCCCAAAAGGCAAACTAACTCTAAATATTTGAGGAAAGTAATCACCTTGACATTTGTAAATTATTTACTCAATTTAAGCTACAACGAATATCCAATCAGAGTATTTTTAAGGTGACTTAAGGCAATGAACGTTAACTAGAAAATGTAATTTCGAGGAAATTACAATTACTTGTGCATGAAAATGCAAAACATATATTAACATAAAAATGCAAAACAAACTTTTATTTGGAAACAGTTGTGGGCAGAGAAAGTCATAGTTGATGACAACTGACCGTTGAAATGGCTGAATAGTTAAATAGTTAAGTAGTTAAAATAGTTAAATTATTTAATAGTGAATTGTGAGGACATTTATTTCTGAAACAGTTGTGGGCAGAGGAAATAGTTGAACAGGATCTGTAGTCTTAAGAGAGCCAGATTGTTTAAAGCCTGAAACAGAGTATATAGTTTAAAAGTTGAATGTAGATAGTGTAATGGATGTTGATAGACCGAAAGTTGAATGGATGTTGATAGGCAGATTGTTTAATGGATGTTGATACTGTAGATAGTTTAATGGGTGGATGAGTGAATGGTTTGAAGAGGATGAATGGATAGAAAGTTGGATGGAATATGCCTTATATTCTTGTAGAATGGAGAGACAGAGAGAGTTGGCCTAGTTGACCAGAAAGCAGTTGATACAGTTGCAATCAGTTTAACTGGCTCTTTGATGGGGCCTAGTTGAGCAGCTAGCAGATACAGGTGCAAATCAATTTAATTAGCCCATTGTGATGTCATAGTGCCAATGCAAAGACTATGGGGAAAAGAAACAGTTGACGGGAGCCATAGTTGATGACAACTGACAGTTGGAATGGCTGAATAGTTAAATAGTTTAGTAGCTTAAATGGTTAAATTATTTAATAGGGAATAATTGTAGTGAGGACTTTTATTTTGAAACAGTTTTAGGCAGAGAAAACAGTTGGCGGGAGTCATAACTGATGACAACTGACAGTCGGAATGGCTGAACAGATCAATAGTTGAGTAGTTTAAATAGTAAAATGATTTAATAGTGAATTAATAGATGTGTATAGGAAGATAGTTTAATAGATGTTGATAGACAGGTAGTTTAATGGATGCAGTGAAGAAAAAGAAGTGAATGAAAGTGAGGAAGAGAAAAGTGAGCTATCCAGTTCAATGGATTAGGTTCCATTGAAGTTGCTGCAGTAAGTGAGAGCACAGGTGCGGTTGATTGCATTCTAATCTTTATGATGTCATAATGCTAATGCAAAGTCTGTTCGTTCATATTCGTCTGTTCTAATGCAAAGCCTGTTCGGTCATACTCGTCGCTCGACTTATCGTGACTAAATTCAAGATGGCGTCGAACAGTAAAATTCCTTAAGGTACTGTCTGTATAAATCGTCTTGTAAATAAACTACCAGTGCTTTTTCAAAGTTCTCTATGTCTCGTTTTAAATGTCAAGGCCCTCGGAAGTCTACCAATGAAGTATGGAGCTACTTTGAGCCTCGTAAATGGTGTAAAACGGTGATTTATTTGCATGGCTAGGCCGATGCCCGAGGCACCACAACGAAACACTGTGTTGGTAGCATTGGCTAACTAGCGCCAGATTTCTGAGTGCAGGGGACAAGCCGAGGTGAGCTATGAGATATACATTCACACTCGTTATCATGTTTCAACACACTTTAGGTCAAAATCACACCTGAATTATCCTTTAAATCTTGATTATGTCTGCAGGTGTAGTGACCCTGGGTCAGGCTTGTTTTACAACCAGACAGAATATGTTTTAAAGAGCCATGGTGTAAAACTTACAGCTTCTGTCGCACCAACCCATTGACTGAGCCTCTTTGAAGTTGGAAGAACATCATGTAAAATAAGAATTTCATGCAGTTAGCATCCACGGCCCACTGCTCTCAACCCTGCACCAGTTCATCTATTGTCCTTGTTTCGCTTGAGACAATGCTGATGTCCAACGTCCCACTTACTAAAAGCTGTCATAACAACAATGCAATTGTGAAGTTAACTGTTTACACAGACAAGAACAAATGAAAGCGTCTGAGTCACATTGACCAGCAGACATCAGTAGGTGTACAGAAAAATACAGTACATACAATCAGCAACAGTGGGTGTAGATTTTAGGGGGGAAAAGTTAACATGTATTTTGACAAACACAACATACAGTAATAGGAGGGTAGAATGTTTGTGGACAGTAGTTCATATTCAGTGCTTTGTGAACATTATTTGAAGGGGACCAAAATATAAATGTGCCCTCACACAGCACGCCTGACTGTACTGAAATACATAGTCATTTTAAAACTTACATCGGTTGCCTCTCTAAAGCATAACATCCAATGGACTATACAAACAAATGACCGTTGTCTAAGCATCACCAAGCCGAGGTATTTGTTTCATAAACTGTGCTTGAATCACTAAAGAGTTCTCATAATTTATTTGGAGTAATTGGATGTTAAATGTCAAGCGTTGGCCTATATATGGTCTGTGAAGTTAATTAATGTAGAATTTTTTAAATGTCAAACAGGTCCATACACCATAAAGACCAAAACTTTAGGGGAAAATGGCTCTTGGTGTATTGAACAACATGTTCCACTGTTGTTGTTTCGTGTAGGTCACTGGCATTCCTTAAAACCCTCCTCTTTCATACCTTTAGAAAAGGTTTCTGAGTAGGCTACACCTATTCTACACCTTCAGTGCACTCTTGTATTTAAGAGTTGAACTTTAACTCAGTATATAGTGGACATAGGACAAACACTTTCCTCTCACAAGTCCAGTAGCCCTGCATAGCGTTAAGCCATTTCATCTTCTCATAGCTCAATATGGCGGTGCTTAGACAACAAACCTACCTCAGTGAAAGTCATTACGGTGATGTATTTTACTGCAAGGGGCCATCACATTACCAAATAATAAATTATTGACTGCCTCTGTGCCTAGTCTAATCTGGACGGCAAGTCTGTGCATATCTGTGGCATTGGCGAAAAAACTACGCCTGGTCAAAGGCAATGTTTTAAAAGAACATGATTGATCAAACTTGTTAATGTTATCAATAACTTGTGGGTAATGTAAGAGGGGCTAGGGATCTAAAACACATGCACACAGCACATGCCACTGCTGTTCCCATGCAGTTATGCTGATCTGAGCATCCTCGCTCTCCCGTCAGACATAGAAAAAAACAGTACTCCTGATCCACAGTATCATTAGGTGATGCAAATTTTATTGCTTTACTGGCATGGCACAGTAATACATAAACATGAAATATTCAAATGAACCCAAGACTCTTGATGGGAGAATTCAAGAAGAGGACAGGTAGTGTAGGCACACTCTTTTAGAGGCTATTCAACTTTTCACATTGTGGTTAACTTACTAGACCAGCTCTTTTACTGGACTACCCTGATCTATTTAGTGCCGCCTGGTTAGCCACAAGCTATTTTCTCTCTTTCTTATTTAGCATTACCGTCATCTGTAACTCCAGATGCCTGTTCATTTGCACATTTTAAAAATCAGCCTTCTCTGCCGTGTGCCCAAGTGGTGCTAAAAACCTGGTTTGCACTTTTACAGCTCCGGCATGCAACATGGTTTGAGATGGCTTTTTGTGGGATCTTGTTACTCTGGGCGGGCATGGCTAACATATACAAGCTCATTTGTAATTCGCCTAAAATTTCTAAGGAGCATAACGAGTGCTTTAAGAAGTGTGAGCCTACAAGTGTGTGAATGTTCTTTCCTTTTATGGGTCTTAAACAAAGAGCTACTTAATCATGGTGACACTCTTATTTTTTCTATCCTGTCTTGTGTTTTGGACTAAGCATAACCATATTTTGTTATGTAATCTAGGTTTTTCTCTGAAAATTGGACAGTTAGTTGGTGTATGACTTGGTCCGTCATCATTCATGCAGCATTCAAAATGGTTGAGATGAAAAATGTCATGACCGCTGAATTGTTTCAAGCTTCTTCTTGTAGTTCTCTCTTGTTTTGACCAGTGGGTTTCATACGCTCCAACAAATCTGTACGTCCTTAACCTGAGTCTGTTTATGTCCCATCCGGGTCAGTGAGCTTTCAAATGGGCGGAGGGGTCTTTCATCACGGTTCATCTCATAGGTTAACTTTTAATTGCATCCTTCAAGGGATTGGCCCGAAGACATCCCCAGCTACTGAGCCTCTAACACAGTAAGCTTCTTCTGGGTGTACAGACATTACTCGTTGGAGAAGGGAAATGACCATCGCATGCCTGAAGGCTACAGGCTCAGTGTGTAGATTTGGCTTCACAGGAATATAAATTGGTGCGGTGGTCTGTCCAATAGTAGAATGGTCACAAAATGAGGTGAAGAGAGGGACTCTGATGAAGATGTAAACCATCAAAACGTTAGTCTTTTACTGCACCGTTCAGAGATGAAAAAAATAAGCAACTTCAACATCTGTTTGTTCCAGTGACTCCTTCCTTTCATTGCTTTCTCAAAAGAGCTTCCAGGCCTTCCTAGCAAGATGGAAAAGTGAGAGGTGCTGTTTCCGAAAGGGAGTCGGGCAGGCTGCATTTTGATTCTGCTTTTTCTGACATCTGGGGCTTTGCTAAAATGTCCTATGATTAACTTTTTAATGAGTTCATTAGTGTCTGTAGTACGTTTGTGCCAGAAAATATTTCCGATGACCCTGTTCAGTCCCTGATTCATGGGCTAAGAAATACTAGGGCATTCACCATGGCAACAGCATCGCCACAGAGTAGAACACCTTATGTCTGCCTTTAAAGATTCAAAAGTGCCAGAAATTTAGTAAAACATTTCCTTAAAGTTTTTCATTTTCCTTTTTCTTCTGTTACAGTGATATATGATTAATTAATGAATTATTGTTTTCTACTATTTTCTTTCTCTTACTCTTGTTCTTGAATTATTTTTTGTTCATTGTAACAGTGGAATTTACAAATAGACTCTGACTCTGACTTCCCTGTGTCTGTATATGAAAATATGACTAAGACATGGTTGTGCGACAGTTGTTAACAAATATCAATATAATGTCAGCTTGTGTGAACAGAGATGCTCTTTCTGCGCTATATAAATAAAAGTGACTTGACTTGACTTGATTTCTCAGCCAAAAAAAGTTAATGAAAGAACATATCACATCTATGGGCTGGGGCACTACTTTTTACCACACCTCTTGCATGAAGAGGGGCTGCAACGAAATGTTGTCCCCCTACAGCTGTCTCAGTAATTAAATACCAAGTAAGCATCAAAAAGGCCCGTGCCTTGCCTCTGTTTTATCTCCCTTTTGGACAGCCATCGTCCAGCATCCCAAAGACCTCCCAGATTAAACAAACCCCTGGCCTGGATTAGTGCTGCGCTAACACCTCTTTGCTAACTTGGCAGCTTCTGCAGTAGCGTGCATGGCCTGTCGGAAGGCCACAGAAATCACAAATGCAGAGGAAGGAAGGATAGAAAGATAGAGGGATAGAGAGATGGAATGATGGATGGAGGATTGATTGGTTGCCATCCATCAGCATTAGAGTAGGTTTACCCTGATTTGGCACCCCTCTTTCCTCTCCACAGCTTTGTGCTTCTCATTTCTCACTTTAAAAATGCTCGCTTCTCAAATCTCTCTGGTTTGCTCTGGTTTTCCTCTGTTTGACATGCAGTTGACTACATTTCTTATTTGATCTACTCCGTTGTTTTCTGTCCACCCGTCTTCTGATGTGTCTTTATCTGCACTGGTGTCTGTTTCTTAGTTTCAGTAATTATGTATTGCCCATGCTTGGCTCCTATAGACTGAGGTCAGCTTAGGGTCAGTGCAGGATGATGGTGGTTGGCAGAACTGGGGCGTAGCCAGTGGTCGGATAAAAGAGAGATATCAAAAGGGGCTGGAGACCGCCACTCTGGCTCGATTATGGCCAAAATATTTAGCTCAACAGTCAATCTCATTACACCCTTCTTGCCATGCTCCTGAAGCAGTGTGTTCTCTGGTTGGCTGGAATGGGTTATGACTTGGTTTATGGCCCGAACGACTGTATTTCCTGTTTGCAGAGTCCGTATGAACACTTGTTTTTGAGGGCTCACACAGAGCAGACAGCTAGAGGATGAATTCAGGAGCAGGACGCTGAATCTGACCATACGTGTTTTGAATTGCAATTGTAGCCTGCACCTGTGAGTATATTCTGTTGTCCTTCTCTTACTCAAAATAATATCAATATTTGCTTGGACAAAAGCATCTGCGAAATACAATAAACATAAATATAATAAGATGTTGACAAACTTATATAATATCTCCATATTTATGACTATGTAACAACATACAGTACCGGTAATCATATTTAAAAAGATCACAGTGTTGTTTTGTGTATTGATCTTCAAAATATTCTTTCTGGTGTTTGCAGAGGGTTTTTTTTCTTATTATTTTGGAAGGCCTACTTATACATTCAGTGTTCATTGAAAAATATTAGTATTAAGAGAGCCAGCCACATATTAGTTAAATCTAGGAGCTTGAACTTTTTAGCCACATGTTAGTTATACACAAATCCGGCGAAACACGGAAGTAAAGCAGCGCCGCCATTACTGCGTTGCATTGCTGCTAAGGAAGTAGCAAAGTAATGTGTTGGTCCTGTAGGCGGCTGTAGCAGACGTTAGCTGTAGATGTGAAATCTTCTTTTTCTTAATTTTTATTTAGTACGTATGCTGTCCAGTGATGCCAGGAAAAGCGTGTTGTGTGGTCGGCTGTTTTAACAACAGTAAGAATATACAGACCTAGAATTAAACCGTTTGTGAAATTCACAAACCTTTGTTGCACATTGAGTGCCCATGTTTACAGGCTTACGGATTACACAGAGTTCCTTGTCGAGTGGAGGACCAAGATGTGCGTTAAAAGTGGATGAAATACATACGATTAATAAAATAATCCTGAATACCTGTAAGAACATGTATTTAACTGCTACAAGTGGTCGTGGCTAATAGTTATTTGCAACTTCTGAAGCTTGTGATATTAGCAACACAGCTACTAATGATAGCATTCGGCTTATTGTTGTCATTAATTAATACACGTCTTAATACATTATGTTGTCAGTAAATTACCTTCATTGGTAAGTTTTGGCCACTGCCTGACATCTACCCAATGTTCCCTTTCACCTGACATTTTTTCATGAGCAGGATCTCCTATTTGATATTCTCTGACAGGATGCTTTCATTGAAAAGCCATTAGAAGGCACTGGCAAGTGTCACACCGTCACACTCCGCAGGAACGCAGTAATGGCGGCAGGCAAGATGGCAGCGCCCATAAAGTTCGCGGCGGATTGGTGTATATCTAGGAGCTTGGAATTTTTAGCCACATATTAGTTATATGTAGGAGCTTGGACTTTTTAGCCACATATTAGTTATATCTAGGAGCTTGGACTTTTTAGCCACATGTTGTAGTTACTCGTGGTAAATTCCTTGTTTTATTTCTCAGCCATAGACGTTTGCCTACAAAAAGCTACTATCTTTGCCCATTTTTTGTAGGCGAACTTCAGAGGTCAATGGCAGCTTAATAATGCGGCAGACCTTACAAATTCTGGCCATAGTAAATCATGAATGCACCAAGACCCTGAATCCAGGTGTATTAAACAACCCCAACAAGAGCCTTTTGTACAATCATCAAGTTGATTTCAGATAAGAGCAGTGAAACACTATTTCTACTATTTAACCTATTTAAACTATTTAACCTGTTTTCTGTTTACTCTAATCAACCATTCTTCTTTCCTATGGCCTTAACCCCACTGGAGAGAGAAATATTCAATTCAATTCTGTTTTATATATATAAAATAAATTACACCACCTAGCTTGAAGATGGACTTTGATAACCCAGTTAAGCTATTAAATGGTAGGATGTAGGTCATTAGCATCATAAAAATGTTTTATCATAGGAAAAACATGAACAGACTACTTTAATTACAATGTAAATGCAGTATTTATGCTGTATTGGATAGTGTACCATAGAGTTTAATATGTTTGTCTCTCTTCAGCCTTTGGCCCCTACAGGTGAACATTATCCTTTCCAAACATGGAAACTAAGTCATGTTACATGCAGTATTTTCAAAGCCACAGATGTCAATGATGGCTATTCCATAAAGCATTTTAGCCTTAAGAACACGTTTTAGACATAGTATTTGTCTTCCAGGCAGCGCTGCATGGAAGGCACTAGGGTTAGGCTAGGGTCAGGGTTAAGGTTAGGATTAGGTGCCTTGAAGTCGACAGACGCAGCACTGCCTTGAAGTCGACGGTGGGGGCTTAAAAAACCATCGAGCATTCGGGGGCTGTACAGTACATGTATACACTCTAATTTGCTGATTCTGTTATCAGTATTTATTTATTTAATCAATCAAACACTCCCACCCTTTCAGTATACATATTTCTAGTGCAGATACTTTCTCTACAGTTAGGATGTGTGCTGTGTGTATGATTTCTTATATCAATCCGTCTAACGAACACTGCAGAGATAACTTTTTTTCTGGATAGTATTTTTTGCTGAAATACTATCGTATACTATATTTGTTGAAGAATTGTTGTCATTATTCTGTTAATTTGTCATCATATAGACCCACGGGGTTGTCATGGGGAGCTACATGACATGGGCCTAAAAGTGTATGATACCTGGCTTTTTTGTATGGGTAGCGTCATGGAACATGGACACAGTAATTTTGGACATCTCAGGTGGCTACCACTGTTCGACAAACACACACACACACACACACACAAACAACTCTCCTATCCACCGAAATGCAACTCCTCTCTTAAAAATACTCTCTCTCTTTCTCTCACTCACTCACACACACACACACACCGTAGTCTCCCTGTCACCGGTGGTGTTCTCTTGAATTGGTACTCCTTTAGAGTTCCCACGGTGAAAGACTAGCCAGTCTCTGGAGAGGAGGACAAAACACCCATAGGTACACCACGCACAACACTTTCTGGACTCAAGGTTCAACAGAGCTCATACCACACAATTGTTGAAGGTGCCCGATGAAGGCTAGTATAGATAGACATGTCAGTTAGGTAAACATTTTTCTGGATTCAAAGTTGGACTAAGATGGTAGCACAGTCAGAGTTACATGTGCATGTGTGAGAGGGATAGAGTAAATACAGTTTCACTGTTGAAATGTAATATGATAGTACCATTTACCTGTTATTTTGTTCTCTACTCCTGATACATGCCCTATACTTTTTACATACAGTTAAATACTGTATATTTTTATAATCATTGGGGACGGAAAAGACCGGAAGGCTCTGGTTCCAGTCCATAGTGATCCCGTATGGGATGTGTGTTCTGAAAGACATCCCAGTGCTCCGGAAGGTCAAGCCAAAGGAAGAGGATAGCATGTAATTAAGAGAAAGTTCAATGAGATACTTAGCCATGCGTGAGTGGAGAAGACATCCTGGATTTCAGATATCACAGTGCCATTTTGGTCCTGTAAATGACAACAGATCTGACAAAGTTAAAACTGTTAATCAGTGTTAGGTGTCTGGGGCATGTGTGGAAAAACTGTTTTACCCAACAATTTCTCTCACTCTCACTCTCTCTCACACTTTCTCTCTGTCACACACACATTCATAGAGAAAGCCAGAAAGCCCATCTTATAAAGCCAGTGGTCCCCGGACTGCAGTATGGAGCAGCTAATTGTGTCATCTCTCCTCTCTGTCTGTCTGAGGGTCTCTGTTCATTTCAGTTCTCTGTCTTTACCACATTAGACAATAAAACAGACAAAATAGCCACTCAGGGACCCTCTCAGCGCACAGATGGTATTTCACCGGACAGTGGAACTATGTTTTTTTTTAGGACTTAAGACTTATTACAGTGTGTGTCGGTGTCTCTATGTCTGTGTGTGTGTATGTGTGTGTGAGAAGGGCCAACTCTAAATGTGTTCCGGTTTCGTTTGTGTGTGAATGAGAGTAGTGCCCACAGGTGAGTGTGAGAAAAAGGCACACAGCAAAACAGCTACCTGTTTGGTGAAGGGTTGCTCTATTGTACGTGTGTGTACTGTTGTTTGCATCTATCTCTAACCCGTCTGCAGATTTCAGTGAGATGGAGCAGACTGTGTCTCTTATTGGGGGGTTTAAGAGCCATCTCAGTTACCGCCCCCCCCTGTTTTTCAAACCATCCTCTAAAGTATCAGCCTGTTACAGCTAGATCTTGCCACTGCTCTCTACCTCCACCCCCTGTTTTTCAAACCATCCTCTAAAGTATCAGCCTGTTACAGCTAGATCTTGCCACTGCTCTCTACCTCCACCCCTGTTTTTCAAACCATCCTCTAAAAGTATCAGCCTGTTACAGCTAGATCTTGCCACTGCTCTCTACCTCCACCCACACACACACAGTGTCAGTCTAGTCTGTTCTTCCCGAGTCCATCTCAGTGACCACAGGGGTGTCAGATGAGATCTGATAATGGACTTAACAGAGGCCCTCTGCGGCCGCTCCAATGAAATCACATTACTCCCGCTCGCTATCTTTCTCTCTCACTCACACACATGCGCGCATGCACACACACACACACACACACACACACACACACACACACACACACACACACATACAGTACACACACACAAGCATACACACACATATTCATGCACACACACACACACTAACTTTATCGTTCAGAATCCCCATTTCTGTCTATTTCTATGTAGCATTGAGAATAGCCGGACGGCTGAAACGTCTGCTCTTGCTCCCAAAATTAAATGGAAAACTCCTTTCTGTAGACTTTGTTTAAGTCTTTTCTTTCAGTGTGCGAACTACTCCTCTCTCTGTCTATTTCTATCTCACATATCTATTTATTTCCCACATCTCCTGTTGTGATCTATCTATCACTCCTTCAATGCATTATTCTCAGCCATTTCAATCGTTTCAGTCGTTTTCAATCTACAGTCTGTGTTTTTGTCCTCCCTCCTTCTCTCCCTCCCTCTCTCCCTCTCTCTCTCCCTCCCTCTCTCCCTCTCTCTCTCCGTCTCTCCGTCTCATTGCACCGGACAACAAAGCTCAGCCCGAGGCCGCGCCATCTGCTTGAGCCGCTCTTGTAAAGACCGTGCGGGAAGTCGGGACCCTGATTGTTACATTCTCGTTTTGTAATGCCGTCCTCCGGCTGGACGTGATGTCCACATGAGAGCACGCCCGATGCTGCTGCTCGGCCGCAGAGATTATCCCCGTCGGGACGCCGCGGGGCCTGCGCTCCTGGTGCTCGCGCTCTGGTCATGGTCATCGTCAGCCACATAGCAGTGACGTCTGGTTTACATGTGAATTTCGTAAGGTATTTACTGTGACTAGTCTGACCACATCGTTTTAATAAGTCACATTCTGAATGACTCTGTGGTCGTTGTTTCACCATCGGGTTCGATGCGCCATTTAATTATTAACCAGGGCGCCCTATATGATCGATGAGGGAGGGGGGGATTACAGAGTTAACTTGAATGCAACGGTTTTAAACAAATCTGTGCAGCATTGTTATGATGCCAACAACAATTATTAATGTTTTCTTTAAACATGCATGCAGGTTCATTGAGAGAGAGAGAGAGAGACAAGAAGAGACTGCGCAAAGGTGCACATAGCTATACAATGAAAGGATTTCATCCCATTTAAATAGTACAACATAGAAAATCATTGTGTGGTGGTCATTGTTGATATTGTGGTGGGCCGCCACAAATAAGTCAATAAATGGGAAACAATAAGGTATGTTGACATAATAAAACAGCTAATTTTATTTTATTTTTTATGTGAGATGGAAAAAAAACTCACTACATCCAATGAAGCCAGTAGTCCACGGACTTCCATGGAATCATTAACCAGGACTCTGTAATAAGTAATAGACATGATGAAGGTGCAATGTTGTATTTTATAACGTGTTGTAACCGTCAACTTTCAATACACACACACATAGGAATTGGGATTGGAAATGATTGCATTAGTAGGCAACATCATGTGGCGGTCATATTATGGCATTTTATGTAAGGGTAAAGTTTACGACTTGTGGTGAGGTGAAGGCGGACCACATCTTTCTATTTTGCATGTCATCCCTGTGAAAAAACTCATTCAAGGCACTTTGTATGGACAGAGACTCACTATTTGTTTTACAATTTTTCAACTTTCCATAGTATTTTAATTCCACCTCTCTTAAAAACCGCTGACTGTTGAAAATTATTTTAATGAGAAACAAGCTCCTCCTAACCTTCCAGTCTCTCTCTTCTCCTGTGTCAGATAACATTGTGCAGTCGTAAACTAACAGTGGTAAAAATGTGTAAGTTTAATTACGACCACCCAGATGCATGTGGTAAGTGTATGGGCATACATCAAATGCCCCCCTGTGATAACAGGCTATTTTTAAAAGATGCCCTTGTTGCATCTTGATGAGCATGCGTGCCCATCCAACTTTGGAGCTCTTCTTCCCCTCTCCCTGTAGTCTGCAGATAAAGAGAACAGACGGCCTCGGCACTAGCCTGTAACACAAAACAAGCAGAGGCGCTCGGCATTTTACAAGAGCATCAGTAATTGCAGTAATGCCAGCTTTTTCCTGCCACAGTGGCCATCGGGACGGGGGATGGGGTTGCGCGAAAAAGCCGGTAATGTGGTTTTGTAAGCAGTGAAAACTGTTTACAGCGCTGCTATTAATCGGCCGTGAGAGGCACTTGATGAGAGTGTGATTATAGTGTGGCTGTTTGCTATTTCTGGTCCAATTTGGCAGCATCATCTTTGTGTCTTATGTAAACACATCTCGATTCACTCCTTGGTCCCGGAGCATCTGGGACTACATATCCGCCAGAACAGACTTTTTTTTTATTGGTGTCTTATCTTCCTTTGAGGTGTTTATTATCTGTCCACGTGGTGGGAATAAAGCACTTGTCAGACTTGAAATGAAAGAAGTGGAACATCTTGCTTGCTAGAAATGGTCACCACTGCGGCTGTAGGCTATGGCAGCTACAGATCCCCCACCGCACCGAAATGCTGAGCCCCCTGCCAAGTCAGATCAATCAGCAAGGCACAGGCCAACAGAAGCAATCCCACTCCGAAACGTATTGATTTTCTTCTAGAGGGGAGTGAGAAGCTTGCAGTGAATTTGGAGTTACAAAAACTGTGAAAACGAGCTGCTGTCTGACAGAGTGTTGCTGTTCCAGCAGGTGTTCATCAACATAGAAGGCCATCAAAGTGCAATGTTACTGCTAATCTGTCAAAGAAATCCACCAAATAAACGACAGGATAGGTATAGTGATTTTCCAACTTGTTGAGGATAATATGACAATAAATTTTTTTTTAATATCCTTAGTGATAATAATTATAGTCATTTTAAAGCAACGTGATGAAAGGTGTTTGGTCTGTTTGGATATCCCAACTCCCTTACAGGCCAAGGAAATTATTGTTATGGAAATATGCCTTTTATAAAAAGATAAGATTATTTAGATGGCTAGATTAAAGGCATCACCTACATGGAGTATTAGGGCCACACATGAAGAATTTTTTTTTTTTTGCCATGGCGAGATTAAACTCGACATGTCGACTTTAAAGTCGACAATTTCGAGAATAAAGTTGAAATATCATGTCGACTTTAATCTCGACGTGTTGACATTAAACTCAACATTTTGAGAATAAAGTTAGTTTGGAGAGAGAACGACCGCTCGGGACGATTGAAAGGGAGGATTAGACAATGATTAGACATAGGCCTAGGCCTACATCATGTGGACAAAACATAGAACATAATATCCGTTGCTCAGCCAAATGCTTTCCTGTTATCACGGAGTTACAGGCGATAAATGCGATGGTCAAAAGTCAACGTCATTAGCAGTTTATTTATTTATTGTAGGCCTATTATTAAATAGTGTTTTTCATCTAAGGTTCAACTTCATGCTTATGCACTAGACTAGGTATACTAAGTGCTCCCCAATCCCAGACTTTCACATTGCATGTTTGTTTGTAATGGATGCAAACTGCTAAATGTCTGGAGGGACGAATGAAGCTGTCATCCCGACCAGGCAACCCCATGTATTCTAAGTAAATGCACACATATTCCCTCACAGGATCAAAAGAGTATAGGCCTATATACTTATACATATCTGTGTTTATAGCCTCCTATATGTATTGCAGGTGAGACATGGAAAAGCAGTTTTAGAACAAATAGTTTTGCCATGTTAACGGTCTGTGGGTCATGAGGGCCGTTATTTGGATGTGCGGTGGCCTTACCCACGTAAAACAGAGTGAAATAACATTTTGTAGCCTACTATAGAAACATTATATCATTGGAAACATGTATTATTCTAGCTATATAATAGTGCATGGTATAACCGCGAGATACAGCGCTTCACGATGACGGCAATGAGAAGACGCAATCTACCTGAATATCTGCAATCTAGCAATCTATCTGAAATAAACCTACAATTACATGTAGGCTACATAGTTTAAACTGTAGGCTATGTTTAAACTTTATTTCGAGTTTAATGTCAGCATGTCGACTTTAAAGTCGACACGTCGAGATTAAAGTAGGCTAGATATGATATTTCAAGTTGTCGAGTTTAATGTCGACATGGCAACTTTAAAGTCGATACTTTGAGATTAAAGTCGACATTACATTTCAACTTTATTCTCGAAATGTCGAGTTTAATGTCGACATGGCGAGTTTAATCTCGTCATGGCAAAAATATTTTTTCCTTCATGTGTGGCCCTAATACTCCGTCGTAGTTACCTATTGTTTTGACATAACACCCATTACTGTTAATAATTTACAAGGCAAGGTCACAGACATTGTTTGTCATGGTTATAACATTTGATGTGTCAAACATCAACACGCACTATGATGTATGATGGTCAGTTGGTCCAGCTAGTCCGCTTCCTAGTCCAGCTTCCTATTTCTGATGTGTGTCTACTAAGGTGGAGTTGTTTGGTCTTTTCATATCCCATAGTCATTTCAGAGGATTTAAGAGGATAAACCCAAGCAAGTGGACACCAACCAACCAACCCCTCCATCCCTCCTCCTCTGTTTGCATCTCTCTCTCTCTCTCTCTCTCCAGGGAAGATGGGGGATTTGTGGGTAAATGAAACAGCAGGGAGTTTAGACAGATCGAATGGGAGTCAGTCTCAGCGTTAGTCTGGTGGTTTGTTTGTTTGTTTTTGTGTCTGTTCCTTCTTCTGTTTACCAGCACTTCTCAAATTGATGAATTAGATGTTTTTGGGGGGACTGCTGAACTCTACAGATCAAAACCTATAAAGAAAATATCAACAAAAACATACTTTAACAGTGTTTCTTAAGCTTGTGGTTTAATAATTATTATTATTATTCTTGTTATTATTAAATGGCCAAATTAAAATGCTACCTTAATCAGATCTAATGTTAGACCTTTATTTTTATAGACTTCATTTGTAGCCTATGTCAATCATTGCCATGGACATAGACAATGTTTATGTGACGGGTCATGTTAAGACATAATTTTAGAGGTGAACGCAAGTAGGTTGCAACCCTGAATATTTGAAGTAGGCTAGGATATGGATTCACTTAAATTGAGGACAAATTAGGACAGAAATCCCAGTGTGCAGCGAATTGCTGGCACATGACAGCATGAAACCATCAAAACTAAAATGCCACATGGAAACAAGGCACCGCTGTCAAAGTCAAACCTGTCGAGTACTTTGAAAGTTGAAGACTTCACAGATGTAATGCCAAACATCCGCATGTTCCAACCAAGTAAGCCTACAGCCACTTTGCATGGCTTGAACGCTAAAAAAATATATGGGTCGCGATTTAATGAACATGGGAAATTGTGGGTTCCAATGCCAGATCAGTTAAGAACCACTGCTTTAATCAGAGTGGTATTATTACTTTGCCATCACATCATTAAATATAACATACGACCATGAAAGACATTCATGACAGCTGAATAACAACTCAGTGATGTTATGCAAACAAATTAATGTTAGAATTATTTAGTACTTCAATGTAAACTTAATTTCAATGTTTCAATATAATAAGAGTACAGTAATTAAGTTTCACAATACATTAATTGTGTGTTGCTGATGTGATTGACCTAGATTTAGAGTCAGTGTGCTACCTTTCACATCTCAGGTCTTAGGTTCAACTTGGTCTCTTTTGTACTGTCACATTTACTTAACCACCATCAACCAGAAGCTGTTGTTGTTGGTCCAATGAAACGGCACAATGCAGCTTTTGAAAGCGTGGTAGCTTGAGCCCCCCCTTAAGACCAAGGGGGTGAGTTTGGGAGGGGGTTGGACAGTATAGCAACCCCCCACTCTAGCCACCACGACCACTCTACAGACATTGAAGTCCATTAGCGATCGCTGAACGTATTGATGTGTGTCGCCGGGAACGAGCTGTTTGTTTTGCGAGCCTTGTTTGCTTTATTCAGTGAGAATGAAAGAATGAAAGGAAGAGTGAAAAAGAGTGACTGAAAAAAAAAATAGTGACTGCTCACTGAATGCAACCCCCCTTTTGCACAAAACCCACGAGGCAAACCCTGCTGGACCACAGGCGCCCGAAGCTCAAAGGAGCGCTTAAGGGTCTCATGTTCCTCGTATAATATGTGCTAGTGCAGGGGCGGTCACTCAAAAGAAGAGTGAAACTGTAGCAGAAAATGGACCTCTTCTGCGGCGACCCCGTGAATGTGTTTAATGGGAAATCTTTGGTTTGGGCTGGTATGAAATGGTTCTGCGCCGACCCCGTGTAATGAGAAATTTTTGGTTTGGGCTGGTATGAAATGGTTCTGCGCCGACCCCGTGTAATGAGAAATTTTTGGTTTGGGCTGGTATGAAATGGTTCTGCGCCTACCCCGTGTAATGGGAAATCTTTGGTTTGGGCTGGTATGAAATGGTTCTGAAAAGGAGAGAAAGCAAAGTTTCCATTTTTTCCCAAGGGTTTTATTGGTAGTGCTTGAAATTTTTGGTGAAAGAGTTTTTAAGTTTATGACTTAATTTGGGTGTGTACAGTATGTGTGTTTGTGTTTGTTTCTGAGTGAGCTAACTTGTATGTTTGTGTATGTGTGTGTTTGCGTGTGAGTGAGCTAACTTGTATGTTTGTGTATGTGTGTGTTTGCGTGTGAGTGAGCTAAACTTGTATGTTTGTGTGTGTGTGTGTGTTTGCGTGTGAGTGAGCTAAACTTGTATGTTTGTGTATGTGTGTGTTTGCGTGTGAGTGAGCTAAACTTGTATGTTTGTGTATGTGTGTGTTTGCGTGTGAGTGAGCTAAACTTGTATGTTTCTGTGTGTGTTTGAGCTAACTTGTATGTTTGTGTGTGTGTTTGAGCTAACTTGAATGTTTGTGTGGGTGTTTGAGCTAACTTGTATGTTTGTGTATGTATGTGTGTTGAGGAGGAGAAGAGAGAATCCAAAGTGGGCAGATGAATTCATACATGCATCAGGATGTAAACAAAACCATACAAATGCGATGTATATACGATTTCAAGTGATTTATTTAAATGCATGTGTGTCATGTCACCTAAATTGGGTTTGGTTGTTAAATGTGTGTGAGGAGAAGGCGGTACTGAGGAAGCTGCAAATCAGTTTGCATGGCACACACGCACACACACGCATACACACACTGTCTCCTGTGCTGCAGTGCCTGGGGCAGGTGAGGTGGGACCACACACACCTCTGATGTCCCTGTGCTCTGTGTGCTGGGTTCGCTGTTTCCCTGCCTCCCACTGTGACAGTGTACCCACTTCCCCTGTGTGCCTACAGGCAGTGCCCAGTGGGTGGTGGGGTGTGTGTGTGTGTGTATGTGTGTCTGTGTTTGGGGGGATACTGCACTGCATTTCCTGCTTGTTTTTACTCATTCTCTCTTTCTCCATCACTCTCTCTCTCCCTCGCTCCCTTTCTCATCCCCTCGCTGCTTCACTCTCTCCATCCATCCACTCTCTCTGCCGCTGCCCTCTCTTTCTTGGTTTCTTGCTCTCTTTCCATTTCTTTACAGCCCTCTCTTCCTCTGTCTCCCCCTGTTCTTCCCCCCCTCTCCCTCTCTCTCTCCATTGTCTGTTCCCACCATTTGTTTGATCTGATGGCCTCCATCTCACCAGCCGGCTATTATCAGCCATCAATACAACCATTATCGTCTGTTAGAGTGTGTGTGTGAGTGTGTGTGTGTGTGTGTGTGTGTGTGTGTGTGTGTGTGTTTGTCTGTTTGTAATCAACAGTCAGTCCAATACCTTTAAGGCCTTCAGCTAACCCCTACATTAGTGTTAACAAGCCAATTAATCCTGTTCATCAGTGAGCTTAATGGCTTAATGACAGGGTTACTGTGACCCTATTACACACACACACACACACACACACACACACACACACACACACACACACACACACACACATACACACACACACACACACACCAGACACACATTTAAACATGAAGCTGTGGGGTATTATTGGCATGGCAAGTCTGCCGTTCCAGTTAACCCAATGGAATTATGGGGGGTGAATGACTTTTTTTCAATTTGGGGCATTTTAGGAAACCACACCCCCCTCCCTCTGGTTAGCTGACCATAGCAGTGCCCACATATGAGTGCCAATGTCAAGCCAGGGTGTCCAGGCTGGATTTCACACTGGCACCCTTGAGCTTAGCTCACCATCACCGCCACACACACACACACACAGACACACACACACACACTCAACCGTCCAAATTTACCCACCCTTAGAGGGAGGCTGAGTAGAGATAGCTGGCTGAAGAGATGCATGGCTGAAAGGAGAGAGAGGGAGGGATAGAGGAAGAGAGAGTGAGAGAGAGTCGTATAGAGAGATAGAGGAAGAGAGTGAGAGATGGAGGGAGGAAGAAGACAGAGAGAGAGAGAGAGAAAGTGTGTGTGGCAGGGGAGTGAGAGATGATCTGAAACCCAGAGGGCCCAGTTAGACGAGAGGAGAGGAGAGGGCAAGACTGAGTGGGCAGAACAAAGAGGTCAGGGTTGGCACTGTGGGCAGAAAAAAAAGAGAGAGAGAGAGAGAGAGAGAGAGAGGGAGTAGCGAGGGCACGGCCAGCAGAAATGGAGATGAGCGAGTGAGCATCTCCCAGAGGGGCAGCGTTGTAGTCAGCACACAGGTCAGCAAGGGGGAGAGGAGATAAACTGCATAGGAGACGTAGGAGGGAAGGATGCACAGTTAGAGTGTATAGACCCTTTCAAGAGAGTTACATTATCAGCATTATAGTTGGCCCCACAAGACTTCCGTTTTAACATTCCATATGTTATCTTAATGCAGAGGAAGTAGATTGGGGCCCAAATAGAACGTTCAAGCATTGTTTTTGTTTTTATTGTTGAAAGGGTCCATAGGATGGAGGAAGACACTGCGTGTGTACATAGTGACAAAGGTGGGCTTTAGCATGAACAAATGGACACAGATGCTAACGATGGTGGTACAGTAGATATGGGATACGTAAACAACTATTTGTGAACCTTTTTATCTTTTTGAGCTGTCTTTTCTCTTGTTTTTACAAGGGCATAAGAGGCAGTTAAATACTAGCAGAATGTTTTCCCGCGCATGGCATAAGCCTAGTCTTAGTCTTTTAAAATATATAGGACTAGGCGTAAGGCATGCATGTGAAACTGGCCCTCGCCGTTAAAGTGGAAAGCTGAGAGAAGAGCAGGTTTAAGATTCCGAGGGCGAGGCCGACAGATGTGGCAGCAGACGGCACAGCTGCCACCGTGGAGGGCGAGGGGGGGGCAAACGGATACGGGACAGAGAGGATGGCCAGAGAGTACTCACAGGCAAGACACTGGAGCCCTCGGGGGTTGCAGAGCATGGGGGGGGTGGGGATGACCCCAAGTGACCCTGGTGGGACTCAGGGGAGGTTTTGAGCAGGCTGGAGAACAGCTGGAGAGGCCTGAGGGAGAGAGAGAGAGAGGGAGTGTATCCTTGGGTTAGAAGGAATAGGAGAGGAGAGAGAGAGAGAGAGAGAGAGAGAGAGAGAGAGAGAGAGAGAGAGCGTATCCTTGGGTTAGAAGGAATAGAGGAGAGAGAGAGATGAGCAGTAGGGGAGGGTGGGAGCAAATGAGGAGGAAAGACAAAGTTGAGGAAGTTACAAGTAAATAAAGTAAGTGAAATTGATTTGGAATGAAGTTTATGAAGTTTATTAATAGGATCTACCCCTTGAGATGGTCTCATCCCTTTGTACACACAGACAGAAAAAAAAACAGAACAATACACAAGACAAGTCACAGATACACTCACAGATACACTACATATTCAGTCAAAAGCTAACCACATCCACACCCACTGTTCCACCAATAGGAACAGATTATACAGTTAGATTGGTTACAGTAGTTTTGAATACACACCGTAGATTTAGGCTGTATGATTCTGTACTGGATCAAGGCCTGTGCTTGCACATTAGAAAAAAAGGGAAAAAGAAAGAAGATAAAAACAAATAAACGTTTAATAAATAAATGAGTTTGAGACGAGTACAGCTTGTCTGCAGATGGGTACAAAGAGATGAATTGAAATGATGGAAAGAGGTGATAGATCTAATAGAACGGGGCAAATTATTCCAGTCTGAGGGGGTTTTAAATTAAAATGCACGTGACCCAACTTCTTTAGCTATACTGGGAAAAGATCACAAGGATGATCAGTATGTCTTAAGCTATATGTTGACCTGTAAGGAATTAGATACAGTTTGTAAGTAAGTAAGAAGGGTAATTAAAGAAATGCAAAATAGTCAATGGAACTTGTGAATGGAAAGTCTTCGAGATTTAGGTGGTCGCATGTCAGCATGTCATCAGCATATAAATTAATGTGACAGCCTGCAAATATTTTTGGGAGGTCATAATAAAAATAGAAAAAAGAAGAGGCCCTAAGAAAGAACCTTGCAGTACACCTTTAGCCATAATTATGAATTCTGATTGACCACCATGAAAAGGTACACACTGATCTGTAGTGCAGATATGAGTCGAACTATAAAAGAGAATAATTGGAAAGATTTATAGCGTGTAGCTTATTAAGAACAGGGTAATGATCAACCATTCAAAGACCTTTGTAAGATCCATGAATATTGCACCAGTATTAGACCAGACATATTGTTAACCAGAGCTGATAAAACATAATTTGTAAACTTTAGAAGGGCAGTAGTTGTGGATTGGTATGGAGATAAGATAGAAAATTCATTAATATACTTGGTTGAATATTATCTTTTCAAACACTTTTGCTATACTGCTAATAATACAAATAAACTGCATTAAAGAGATAAAAGCATAATGAGAGTGAAATGACTACATATACAGTGCGAAGGAGTGAGAGGCCGTGAGAGAGAACTTGGAAATGCTATGGAGGGAAGAGAGAGAGAGATAGAGAGACTGTGTGTTAGAGAAAAGGACATGTTTTGTCGCTTTGTCACAAGCAGTGATGGTGAAAGGGATAGTCAAAACTAGAAAAGGGGGAACATGTCAGTCAGAGAAAGGAGAGAGAAAGATTGCAGAGAATAGAAAGAGAGTAGAGTGAAGTGAAAGGTTCCTCTGTGAATCGCTCTATGTGTCCGTCTCCCTGAGGCTTCATTGGCATATCTCAGCGCGGCCCTCCAACAATGGTCACTTCTGGCCCGGTCCGCTCCTTATCAGATCTGTGAGGGTTGGACTCCAGTAGGCAGCCCCGAAAGAGAGTGAGAGAGATGAAGACAGATAAAATAAGTGTAAGAAAGACAGACTGAGACAGAGAAAGATCGAGATAGAGAGAAGGACAGTGAGAGATGAAGACAGACAGAGGAAGTGTAAGAAAAAGAAAGAGAGAGAGAAGGACAGGCTGTGCCCTAACTGTAACTAAAGTGCAGTTGAAACAGAGCTGAAGCCTCACTGAGTCAGTCATTATATGGATCTCACATGTGACTTCAATAATAAAGCCAGCCATATTTGCCGAGATCACAGAACTGGGAAACTGGAAGGGAAACTATCAAACTAAAATAGGACACTATAGACATAGTGATGGGGGGAGAGGTCAGCTGGTTCACATAAGATCCCTTGGCTACAAGGGTCAGTTATATATATATATATATATATAGAGAGAGAGAGAGAGAGAGAGAGGGGGGAGAGTGAAAGGAAAGAGGGTGGAAAAGAGATGGAGAGAGAGAGAAAGAGAGCGATGAGAGGGGAGTAAAATGAGTGGTGGCAGACTGGTAATGAAGAGAGAGGACGGAAGCAGGACAAAGGAGCGAGATGACGGGAACAGAGAGGAGGGGAGAGGAGAGGAGAGGAGAGGATGGCGGACGAGAGGAGGAAGACAGAAAGAGAAGGAGTGGGGGAAAAGATCAAAGGGAGAAAATTGAACAGGGTGAACCAGAGAGAGGTAGGAACAGGATGACTACAAAGAAATGCAGAACTAAAAAAGAAGGAAGACAGAGAGGGGGAAGAGGGGAGAGGAGCAGAATGAAAAATGAATCAGGAAGAGGGAGAGAGGGAAAGAGAGGAGAGTGTGGGAGTGAGGTAGGAGTGAATAGAATGCAGGGTGAGTTTAGGAAAGGATTAGGGAGAAAAGAGAGAGAGAGAAGAGAGTGAAGATTATAAGAGAGAGGAAGAAAAAGAAGTAAAGTTAGACGGCAAGGCCTTTCAACAAACGCACATATAGAGGTGAACTGGGACATGATGGCTATCTCTCTATGTCTTTCTCATACACACACACACACACAGATCAGTTGTAAAAGGGGTAAAACTATCCTGCCCCAGGAGAAATCACAGCTCAAAGACCCCACTCAGCGAGAAGAGTGGGCTTTTATGTCATTTTACACACACACACACACACACAAACACACCAGCTGGATCACACTCAGAAACAAGATGGTGCTCAAAACACACTCACAGACATGTCCACAGTCTCTCTCACACGCAAATGCACCCCCCTCCCACACACACACACACGTCTTTTACTCTTTCTTTCACTCTCCCATGCTCTCTCCCTTTTCTGTGACACACACTACCACACTGAAACTCTCTCTATCTACCCCACTCTCTCTCTCTCACACACACACACACACACTGAAACTGTATTTATCTACCCCACCCTCTCTCTCTCTCTCTCACACACACACACACACACATATACAGACACATACACATATACAGACACACACACACACACTGAAACTGTCTCTATTTACCCCCCCCTCTCACACACACACACACAGAGAAACTGTCTCTATCTACCCCCTCTCTCTCTCTCACACACACAGAGAAACTGTCTCTATCTACCCCCCCACACACTCACCTTTAATTAAAAAAGCAGGGTGATTGGGTTTCTAATGATCAAGCGGAGATATGACGGCACAGAGAGGGCGAAACATGAGCCGCCTGCCCTCTGCACCGGCCTCGTGATTTAACACAGAACCGTGTGTGTGTGTTTGTGAGTGACAGAAAGAGAGAGAGAGAGAGAGAGAGAGAGAGAGAATGTGGGAGTGGGGGGGGCAAGTGACTGTGTGAAATCAATGCAATGTGCTTGTGAGTGCTGAAGAGTATAATGAGTTTGGATAAGAGGTCTATCGTGTGTTAAAATCACGTGTATGGAATGGGGTACAGAGAGACAATGAAAGATGCAGCCAGCGAATTTGACGGGAGTCGTGTTTGTTAAATGATTATATTTAAAATTACACTTTTGTCCAAAACAACATACATTATATTTTAACCAAGGACAAAACAAAACACACCAGAGAGGTAGCTCTCCCATCCCTTCAGTATTCCCAGAGAAACTGGGGTTTCGTTTTTGTTAAGGGACAGCCTGCCCCCACTTTGTTTGTTTCCAGTTTTCGGAGCCTGGGCTGCCTACAGTGATCAGATTTTGTACAGTGTACTCATGGAATGGGCAGCTAGCGGGTTGTGAGGAGATGATTGCTGAATGTGATATACACACACTCACATACACACACACACATGCATACACACACACTACTGCCCAGATTTAAGGTATAGTGGCTTGCTAAAGTATTTTAGCCAACTGCAAATCACCAATTTACTCGTTGAAAAAAGATACACATATTTTCCCATTCAGTAATTTCACCGTAAACATTTGTTATTTAGAGAACTTTTAAAGGCTAACTAAAAAGAAATAAATGAGAAAAAAAAACACAATTCCTTCTCGTAAAATGTATATGGAATAATGGTCCTTCCATTGACTGAGTTACTCGAGCTACAAGCCACTGTCAAAACTTTATCGCTATTCATTGTCCCTTCAATTCTAAAAGCTTCCCTAGTGTCCACAGTAGAGATAACAAATCCCCAACCCCACCCAATGATGTTATTTCACTGGTGGGATGGTGCTTCTAGTGTCTTTTTAATTATTTGCAGTAGCCTGTAACTGTAAAGGTTTTATCTCAGTTTAATGTGTCAAGAAAATCCTTCCTCGTGTTTTTAGCAATATCAGTAAATGCTATGACGTGGATATTTTACGCAATTTTCTGGCTTAATTTGCCACCCTCCAATAAAGTTCAGTTTTATAGATGGCCCTTATGATTGTGGACTCCTACACAAGCAACTCCCAGTAACACAAGTAACAGACAGTGAACTGTATATTTTAAGGGGCAATTGCTTGACTATGTTGACCCTTCTCCTTTGTAAATATGTTCTTCTTACCTGGTTTAGGCGTCACCGTTTACTATAAAGCATCTGGATAATGTGATGCAACTCCTTTAGGCTACCCACTGTCATCTGGGTCCACTGCTGCTCAGTGCTGGACTTATAAAAGCTCTTGGAACATTTTCTTATAGTTTCAGGAAGATATTCCTGTATTTTCCTGACTATTATTTGAATCACTTTGTCTCTTCAGTCTTCAGTTTTTTTGTCCAGAAAGTGTTGTCTTTCATTATTACAGTAATTGGGAACACCACAATCAGTTACCCAGATAGCAAGGGGCTGGCGGACCACTGGGGGCATAGCTGGCGGTCTGCTGGCATTTTGCTCATCGGTTCTCTGGCGGTCTGCTGGCGGGTTGCAGACAAATTGCCCAATATTTTGCCACTATTGGTCTAAAATCTTTTTCATTTGTTCAATTATACTCCATATATAATTTTAATAGCTTTTCTTAATATTCATGACAAGTAAAATTTAAAGAGATGGTGGTCCAATGGCGGAACACGTCACCGGCAGCATACCACCAGCGGTCCGCTATCTACCAATCTGATTTTAAGTATAAGTATATATACTCTTTTGAAATTTGGTCTGCATTTGGTGTTTCACTAATTCACAGATTGGGATAAATGCAGAGACCAAATTTCCCTCATGGGATCAAAAGAGTATATATACTTATACTTATATACCTATCACTTATACTTACTTATTTATCCCAATCTGTGAATTAGTGAAACACTCAGCACAGAACTCGACCGGCAACCCTCCGGTTACAAGTCTGAAGCGCTAACCAGTAGGCCACGCCTGCCCACTACTTTTGCTATCTGGGTAAGAACAAATGGCACCTCTAAGCAGGGGTGCCCATATTTAAATCAACCCAACAGCAACTCAAACCGTGAATATTAATCATTAAAGCGGCCTTTCGAGTTTACTGTTTTCAAACTAGCGAGTGCCATTGTAAGTGTTTAGATTATGAAACAGAAATACATTTAAATTTAGAATTTAAATGTATTTCTGTTTCATAATCTAGGAATGATCCCCTCTAATCTCATGATCACCGGTGTCATTTTTCTGTGTTTGTGTTCTCTCAGGTACAGTGACACAGAGCTACAGCGAGAGAGAGAGAGAGAGAGAGAGAGATGTCTCAGAAGAAGATTTTCCTGGTTTTGGTGGCTGTCAGCACAGTCAGTCTGCTTCTTCACCGGGGAGGTCATCTTAACTGGTGAGTACAGTGAGTGTGTGTGTGTGTGTGTGTGTGTGTGTGTGTGTGTGTGTGTGTGTGTGTGTGTGAGTGTGTGTGTGTGTGTCTATGTGTTTGTCTGTGTGTGGTGTATGTGTGCGTGAGAGTGTGTGTGTGTGTCTATGTGTTTGTCTGTGTGTGTGTGTGTGTGTGTGTGTGTGTGTGTGTGTGTGTGTGTGTGTGTGTGTGTGTCTATGTGTTTGTCTGTGTGTGGTGTGTGTGTGTGTGTGTGTGTCTATGTGTTTGTGTGTGGTGTGTGTGTGTGTGTCTGTGTGTTTGTCTGTGTGTGGTGTGTGTGTGTACATGTGCGTGCGACGTGCGTGCAAGTGTGCACTGTGAAGTACTTGCATGTGTGTGAGTCTTTAAACAGTTTTCCATTGTCTCGCTGTGGTTTGCAAATGTTGCCCAGAATGATTGATTCTGTATGACCATCATTTAAATCAAACATGAGCATGATATTAATAATGATACATGATAAGATTAAACACCTCAAACTTAAAACCTTTGTTGGCCTGAAATTCCACTGAGAATTCTTGCTTGAAAAGGTGGCACTTCAAGGGGCATTGGATTGTTGCCTAAGTATTATAAAATATAAAATATAAAAAGGGAAAGTTTGGCAGTGTAGAAGGGAAACATTATCAACAACAAGCCTCTCCTTTTCAACAAGAACCTCTCAGAATTCATATGTGTGTGTCAAAGTCAAAGTCAAAGTCAAAGTCTGCTTTATTGTCAATTTCTTCACATGTCAAGACATACAAAGAGATCGAAATTACGTTTTCCACTATCCCACGGTGGAGACAAGACATATTTTACCAATAAGGTCCACAGACAAACATAACATTCAAGTAAACAATATAAAAAGTAAATAAGAAGGCACATACAATGAAGAAATAAGAGCAGCAAAATTTGGGTTGAAATTGTGCAATTGTGCATACAGTAGACAGTCAATATAATAGTGCAAAAGTCAGGCCAATAAATGGCTGAGGTAGTTCTGTTTGACCTAAATATGCAAGTGGCATAGTAGTGCAAGTTATGTAAGAGCAGCAGAAGTGTGTTCAGAAGTGTTTTCAGGACAACAGGACAACAACAACAAGTTGCAAAGTGTGCAAGTGTACAAGTGGAGTAGTGCAAGGCAGCCATTGTGGGTCCAAAAGTCCAGGATGTTATATGGCTGAGGGGGGAGAGAGTTCAGCAGTTGGTGAGTCTGGTGGTGCGGGAGCGCAGGCTTCTGTACCTCTTCCCAGAGGGCAGTGGATCAAACAAATTGTGAGCGGGGTGACTGGCATCACTCACAATTGTGGTCGCCTTGCGGGTGAGGTGGGAGGTGTAAATGTCCTTCAGGGAGCGGAGTGAAGCACCAATAATCCTTCCAGCTGTGTTCACTATGAGCTGCAGGGCTTTCCTGTTGTATTCAGTGCAGCTTCCGCCCCACACAGCGATACAGCTGGAGAGGATGCTCTCAATGGTGCCTCGGTAGAATGTGGTCATGATGGCTGGTGGAGCACTTGCTCGCCTGAGTTTCCGCGGGAAGTACAGGCGGCGCTGAGCTTTCTTCGCCAGTGATGCAGTGTTGGTGGTCCAGGAGAGGTCTTCACTGATGTGCACCCCAGGAATTTGGTGCTGCTCACTCTCTCCACCACAGCAACCGCCGATGGTCAGTGGCAGGTGTTGGGTGTGACCCTCACGGAAGTCAACAACAATCTCCTTGGTCTTGCTGGACGCTCAGCAGGAGGTTGTTGTCCCTGCACCACGTGGTCAGAAGGTCGACCTCCATCCTGTATTGAGTCTCGTCGCCCTTGGTGATGAGACCCACCAGAGTTGTGTCAGTCAGCAAATTTCACTATGTGGTTGTTGCTGTAGGTTGCAGTGCAGTCATGCGTCAGCAGGGTGAAGAGCAGCGGACTGAGCACGCAGCCTTGGGGGCTCCCGTGCTTAGTGTGATGCTGCTTGAGATATTGTTGCCAACACGTACTACTTGAGGCCTCTGACAGGAAGTCCAGTAGCCAGTTGCAGAGGTAGGTACTGAGTCCCAGTTTGTCAAGTTTGCAGATGAGTTGTTGTGGTATTATGGTGTTGAATGCAGAACTCAAGTCTATAAGCAGCAATCTCACATATGAGTCTCTTTTTTCCATGTGGGTGAGGGCTGGGTGGAGGGCAGAGCAGATTGCATCCTCTGTGGACCGTTTGGCTCGGTATGCAAACTGGAAGGGGTCCAGGGTGGGGGGGAGAATGGATTTGATGTGTGACATGACAAGCCGCTCAAAGCACTTCATGATGATGGGTGTCAATGCCACGGGGCAGTAGTCATTGAAGCAGGATGGAGCAGTTTTCTTCGGCACAGGTATAATGGTGGCAGCTTTGAAACATGATGGGACGATGGCTTGCTTCAGGGAAGTGTTAAAGATGTCTGTGAAGACATCCTTAAGCTCCTCAGCGCAGTCCTTCAGCGCACGACCTGGGATGTTGTCTGGGCCTGCTGCTTTACGGGTGTTGATAGCAGCAAGTGTCCTCTTCACACTGTCGGCAGAGAGGCACAGGGGCTGCTCGTGTGGAGGGGGAGGGGTCTTCTGTGGGCAGGTGCTGTTTTGTGCTTCAAAGCGAGCAAAGAAGCGGTTCAGATTGTTGAGCAGAGGGATGTTGCTCTCACAGCTCTGTGGCGCGGGCTTGTAGTTTGTGAGGGCCTGAATGCCCTGCCATAGGCTTTGTGCGTTCCTGCTGTCTTTGAAGTGGGTGGTTATCTTGTGAGTGTATTCCTTTTTTGCTTCCTTGATGCCCGCGGGACAGGTTGGCTCTTGCTGTTCTCATGCCAGCTTCATCCCCAGCTCTGTAGGCTTTGTCTCTGGCCCTCAGCAGCCTGAGGACATCCCCTGTCAGCCATGGCTTCCAGTTAGCCAGTGATGATGTCTTTTTGTGTGGGTCACATCATCAATGCACTTGGTGATGTAAGAGGTTACAGTGTCTGTATACTCCCTCTATGTCTGTCTGGTTGTTGTAAGTGGCTGCCTGCTTAAACATTTCCCAGTCTGTTGTGTCAAAGCAGTCTTGAAGAGCATCAGAGGCTCCCTCAGGCACTTTTACCTGCTTGCGACCCAGTTTGTTTGCTTTCACTCTTTGTCTGTATCCGGGAATTAGCTTAACAGTGATATGGTCAGTCCAATGTGGGGGAGTGGGGTGGCTTTGTATGCTCCTTTGTGTGTAGTGTAGACCAGGTCCATGATGTTGTCTCCTGTTGTTGGAAAATCAACATGCTGGTGTAGCTTTGGAAGAACAGGTTTATGATCTGCATGGTTAAAATCTCCAGCGTGTGTGTGTGTGTGTGATGGGGGAGTTGTGTGTGTTCATTCCTCATATTTGGATGCTGTCTTGTTTTAATCACTATTAGTCATTCAAAATAAATCAAATGTGTGTGTGTGTGTGTTTGTGTTTTTAGGACCATGTCGGCCTTCAGTTTGGGATGCTCCTCGCTTCCCCTGAGCTCGTGGCGTCTCACCAATGCCGGCGGCGGTTTCGGCCTCACAATGACAGCGCCTGGTAAGCCCAAGCACACCAGCGTGGCCTTCCTGAAGACGCACAAGACGGCCAGCAGCACGGTGCAGAACATCCTGTTCCGCTTCGCCGAGCGGCACAACCTGACCGTGGCGCTGCCCGTGCCCTCCTGCGGCCACCAGTTCTGCTACCCGCACATGTTCAGCGGCCGCTTCGTCCACCCGAACACGGTCCCGCCGGACATACTGACCAGCCACATGCGGCTCAACGTAGGTGAGATGCGGCGGCTCATGCCCAACAGCACGCGCTACGTGACCATCCTCCGCGAGCCGGCGGCCATGTTCGAGTCGCTCTTCAGCTACTACAACCAGCATTGCCAGAGCTTCCATCGTGTGCCCAACGGCTCGCTCGAGGAGTTCCTCCGCCATCCGACGCGCTACTACCGTGCCGAGGAAAAGGACTCCATGTACGCGCGCAACACGGTCGCCTTCGACCTTGGCGGCGACAAGGACCATCAGCCGGCGGGCGACGGCGAGTATGTTCAGGGGTTTGTCACGCGCATCGAGTCGGTCTTCTCGCTGGTGATGATCGCCGAGCACTTTGACGAGTCGCTGGTGCTTCTGCGCCGGCTGCTCAACTGGGAGCCCGAGGACGTGCTGTACCTGAAGCTCAACATGCGCACGGAGGAGTCGCGCCTGACGCTGCACGGGCCGGTGCCGGCCCAGATTCGGGCGTGGAACTGGCTGGACAGCGCACTCTACGACCACTTCAACGCCACGCTGTGGCGTCAGCTGGAGCAGATGGGCCGGCCGTGCGTGGAGCGCGAGCTGCGGCTGATGCGCCGCGCGCAGGAGTCCCTGGTGCGCGAGTGCTTCGGCGAGGACACGCCGCCGCTGCGCTCCAGCATGCAGATACGCAACAAGGACCTGCGGCCATGGCAGCCCAGCAGCAAAGTGGCCATCGTCGGCTACGACCTGCCGGTTAACGGCTCCGGGGCCGCCGCCACCACGGGCCAGGGGGGAGGAGGTGGTGGAGGAGGAGGAGGAGGGCGCAAAGGGGAGTTAGGGGGAGGAGTCATAGCAAAAGACATGTGCGTGAAGATGGTCATGCCAGAGGTGCAGTACTCACGGCTGTTGCTAAGGTCACAGATGATACGATACCGGCGCACTCACCCACACCCGCACTGACCCCCAGCCGCCCCCTCCCCCCACACACACCCCGTGATAAATTTACAAACACATAAATATAAACAAGTATAGAAAAGCACAGACCTCTGGTGAAGGCCTCCGAGGGACAGGCAGACCTCTCCTGGGATCACTCCGACATGGACCGGAAATCACTCTCTAAGATCAAGCCCCCGATTTGAACTCTCAGTTATTCCTCCTTCAAGGGACAAGTGAAACAATTACCCAGAATTCCCTGCCTTCACCTCAAGAGGAAGCTGCTTCAAATACCTTGATTCCCCTAAAGATACTAAAACATGGAAAGATTGCCCCCAGACAGTGACAGGGCAGAAAGTGTGTGAACACTTTCATCCCATCATCCATCTACACCAGAGATAGACAGCCGGCCCTTGTGCCAGCCAGTCTAGGACCACCATTCAGGCAATATAAAATGCAATGATTCCAAGCAATGTTTATTTTGAAGAGAAGGAGGGACGCCGGTGCAGCTCAGATGTCTTCTTAATTTTCAATTTAATTAGTACAAGGTGCAAAACATACGACTAACGTTTCGATGTAGTCACATCTTCATCAGAGTACTCAAGTACTACATCGAAACGTTAGTCGTATGTTTTGCACCTTGTACTAAATAAATTGAAAATTAAGAAGACATCTGAGCTGCACCAGCGTCCCTCCTTCTCTCTGAAATATCTGTCCTGGCCTGGTTGCACCGGTTTGTTTGACAGAAGCGCGGAGAACCCTCCTTTGTCTAATGTTTATTTTGAGTCACACTGGAATATGTCTTTGTGTGTGTGTGTGTGTGTCCGTCCAGGACAGTGAGTGTGTATGTGACAGAAAGAAAGAAATATGTAATTTGTTTACTAAAAAAAGTGGCTTTACAAATAAGAGAGAGCTTTGTGTAGTGTGTGTGTGTGTTCTAAAGCACTAGTGAAAGTAACTAAGAGTACTGTGCCAGTAAGAAATTACTGGTACAGTAGCTGTGGGAGAGCTGCGGTCCGTCTCGTCTCACCGAAGCCCTACTCGTGTGTCAGCCGCACCTGAATATTTCATCAGTCAATCTCCTGGGTCTCGGTCACGCGACACACACACACACACACACACACACACACACACAGACACACACACACACAAACAAACAAATATACGCACAAGCACATACATACACACAGACACACATGCTTACACTGGTAATTCTTCAGTCTACACTACAGTCCACTTTGTCCCTATGGACCAGGTTAAAGTCTTTTAACTGTGATCTCAAGCCTAAGATGTAGTTATTATTTGTAATTATTTATCCTAAAAGGTTTGTGTACGTATGTGTATTTATTTTTGAGCAGCTTGACATCGTACACAGTGTGTGTGTGTGTGTGTGTGTGACCTTGAGTTCCAAGAGTGGGACTTAGGTTGCTCTCTCCCCAATCGGAAGCCTACTACACTGTTGACATGGCAACATAAGAAAAGGTGCCATGCTCCTGGAGGATCCAGACCCTTTAGCATTTGAATATTTATTTCCCCCTCAGGCAGTTCTCACACCATCTCGATTATCCCTGCCTCTGTAGTCAACGGCTACGGTGTCGGTTATAAACGTTCGTTCTTTGAACAATTATATCTGGTTTTGCGAAAGATGGTGGACAGACATTCATGCAGGACAATCAAGGGGGACATAGCTTCACTTAGCCTCACAAGGACACAGAAAACACTGTTAATCAATAATGATTTGATCATATATATTTACCAAGAATTCGGTTAGACTGTCAAAATGTCATGTATATGTTGCAACTTCAAATGTGACGTATTTTATTTTTAAAGAAGAAGAATGGTTGAAGGGGGAAGAATATAGTTTGCATTTTGCACTTAGAGCAATACTGTACATGGAGGGCGTGCTGTGTTTATTCCTTCACTCTTACTATCTCTCAGAAGCGGATATCCTGGACACCATACCAAATAAACTCCACACAGTACTTAGTATAGGTGTACATACAAACGGCATTCCACAGCATACTACATGAAACACATAGGCCTATAGGTAAAAGTTTTAAAGGGCATCATTTGGGGAATTACACTCATTTTCCACCTCCTGAGTTAAACAATTGATTTTTACCTTTCTCCAGTTCATCCAGCTGTTTTCTGAGTCTGGCGATACCATTTTAGCTCCAGCCTAGCATAGATCATTGAATCTGATTAGACCATTAGCTTCTCGCCTGCTAGCATTTCCGATAATTTTTCTGTTTAAAACGTGTCTCCTCTCAAGTTAGAAAGTGTAATAAGACCAACAGAAGATTGGTAAAAGATTCAATGATCTATGCTAGGCTGGAGCTAAAACTGATATCGCCAGACTCCGAGAACGGCTGAATGAAATGGAGAAAGGTAAAAATTAATTGTTTAACTCAAGGGGAGGTGGAAAATGAGTGTAATTCCCCAAATGGTTGAATATCCCTTTAAGGACACACGAAACACATACTGTACTGTACTTACCAAGGCTACTTGCTGGTGAAGGAACTCTGCTTTTTGAAGTTGATGAAGGGAAAAGAAAATGAATTTGCTGCTTTAATATTGTTGTTTTCATGAGTAAGAGAAGGACCTCAAGGACTGAGCTCTGAATGGTGACCATCTGTGCTCATCTTCTGTGACTGGACCTAGAATTTTAACAGCAGCACCTGTCCGTGGACTGGTGAATTCCTTCCACCAAGTGATTGACAAAATGATGAGCCTTAGGCCTGTATGAAGTTGTCGTTTTTTTTTTTTTTAATTATTATTATTATTGTATAAAAGGGAAAATGGTATGCCTGGTTGGAATCAAAAGTGCTCTTTAAATGTACATATTTATATATGGTACAGATGTGCTTTTCTGATTAGTTTGGGATTTGCTTCTTTGTATTTTTTTGTTTTGTTTTGTTTTGTATTAAGGAACACACAGACTTGTTATCTTAGGTGTTTTAAGAAGAACCAATAAGTACATTCTTGAAATAGCGGTACAGTTTTTTTTGTTTTTCATCTCATTATTCAATTTGGTTACTTTGGGCTGTTTGTTTTCTTTTTCTTTTCTGGACATTCTTGATAGGAGTTATTTAAATAAAACAATCTCGGAATGTTGCCATGGATGATGATGTCTATTGTCTTTCATGAGAATGAACACAGCAGCTCTGTTTTTTCTTATAGAAGGAAAGAAGGAGACAGAAAGGACAGAGAGAGAGAGAGAGAACGATGGTGGGTGCGAGTTTGACATTATATTTTGACGACAGTGCATGCACACTGTGGCCAGAGCGAAGTCAGACACACAAAGTGGGCAGAGTCAGGCCGAAGTTAATTAATAAAAGATAGATAGATAGATAGATAGATAGATAGATAGATAGATAGATAGAAAGATAGATAGATAGATTGATAGATAGATAGATAGAAAGATCCGAAATTAACACTCGTTGCATGTGATCTTGCCCATTTCAGTGTCCCTACCTTGACATACATAGATTCCCGCTACCTAAATCGCAGCCAAACTCGGGCCCGAAGCGTGTCTGAGAGTGAACAAAGGATCCTGTCTCTTGTACATGATCAGTGTGTCTCTCACTGTGATTTGTTGTGTATTTTCCTAATCTGCTCTTTTCTCTCGGCCCTCTTCCTTTGGTTTAATTTTTATACAGAACCACACATATATACACATACTATGGGTTTACACACACTGTACATGGAATTAAACGTCAGTTCAAACGCACATACCTGTAGACACCCTGAGATAAACTTGTGTACTGTGAATTGTTGACACATATGCACTGACATGGATACACACAGACATACTGTACACTTGCAATTTTACATACGCACACACACTCTGTGACTCAAGCAGTGACTCATAGCTCAGCAGTGCACTCAAATCCTGGCTGACCCATTCACCCCACACCTAACCTTAAACCCCGCCGCAAGTCTTTCATAAGCAGATCAACTCGAGAGGCGTATTTTCATTTTTTTCCCCCTAAAGGCAGCGGAATGGCCTGCTGCAGTTTTGGAGTGCTTCCCGGACAGGGATTAAAGAACCATGCCTGCTCCGCTGACTTGCTGAATTTCAATGGAGATTTGTAAGTTTAGTCCGTGGATGAGCTTTGCCTTTGCCATACTAAAAAAAAAAAAAAAAAGAAAAGAAGAGGCTACTTTTTTTCCTCTGTCCAGTGGTGATGGTGAGGTGTCCTTCATGGCTGTGCTGCTTCCTGTCGGAATGCTTAGGGACACACAATGTTTCCCAGTACTGTATGGGTTACACTTTTGTTTTTTTTTTGGGGGGGGGCTTTATTTTGATTTATTATGATGGGATAGTGAGGAGAAGACTGACAGGAAGCAAGCGAGAGAGAGAAATAGGGTGGGGTTAGGAAATGGCCGAGGTCGGACATGAACCCGGGTCACCGTGGGCACTTAAATCCAAATGGTACGGGCGCTGTAGCCAGTTGAGCCACAACACCCCAAGAGAGTTGTACTCTTGATTGGTTGACATTTAACTCTTGCTCCTGATTTGTTGAAAACACAACACTACTATAAAATCAAGTTGCTGGACCAGAGACATACCACAGACATGTAGTGCTGTAGGTCTCTCTCAGGAACAGAATTTGGAACAGAACCAAGCAGTAAGCCGAATGAGAAGAGTCCAGTCTTTGAGCAACAATACACACCTTCCTCAAAATAGATCCCTATCATCCATGCCTCTGAGACTACCATCAAATTAATAACCTAATTGAGTGTCTTTGGGGTTGAATTGCTTTGCTTTTGAAAAGCGCAGTGCTCTCTGCTCAAGGCAAGAAGAAGACAAATCTTGTGAGAAATGTGATTGCGATAAACAGCCAGCCCTTGTTATTCTAATCAGTCATGTCTGCCGCAGTGAGGTGCAGTAGATTGATGCTTAGTCTCTGATCTGTCCATTCCTCCCACTGTGATCTGTCTACAAGACAAGACCCTGCTGACTCAAATACTGTGATGGATGTGTGTGTGTGTGTGTGCTGACTGTTCCTCAGACAGATCTGAACCTGACTCAGATACACACAGCCAAGTTCTCTTTGTGTGTGTGTGTGTGTGCGTGTGTGTGTGTCTGTGTGTGTGTGTGCATGGGCACATGTGTTTGTGTTTCTGCTGTAAACATTATTGTTGGAGTGTTTGTGTGTGCCTCCAGTTTCCAGTGTGCTATTGTGTGTGTGTGTGTGTGAGAGAGAGAGAATCAAAGATACACTGTTGGCTCACAGGAGTGGAACAGCATGGGATAAAGCTCAACAATGCCATCGTCATCGTCAACACATCTCTCATTTGACTGTTGCCATGGTGATGAGGTGAGGATGCGAGGATGATGCTTACTGGCGTCTCTGTGATGTGTAAAGCTTCAGAAGCACCCAGCAAAGGCCTCGGCCAGGGATGATAAGGTGGCTGATTGAAAGGGAACACAAAGTAACACGCGTCTCCTCCCGTGGAACACTGTGGTACACACACACACACACACTCACAGAGAAACACATTCACACACACAGAAACACACACATACACATACACACAGACTGAAATTAGGCAATCACACATATCTACCAGCATATGACATATTACACAGACATACGAGTCAGACATGATACCATTATACTCATGCAAGTGTGTACTGTATGCACATAATAATTTATAATTGGCCATATTTGTGCATACTAACATTCATACTCACAACGCATCACTATTGCTCTGTGTAAAGTGGTCTTTATTCATGTCTGGCCATTTTCCAAAATGCTCACTTGTAGCTCCCTGAGAATGTACGGTAAATTGTACAATGTACAGAACACACACATAAGTGTGTGTGTGAGAGAGAGAGAGAGCGAGAGGGAGACACTGATGAGCTACAGATTGAATCCCTCCTCTTGTGTGATACGCAGCCAGTTCTCATCTCACCACAATTATCACACACTCCAATAGACAGTGCTGTGTGTGTGTGTGTGTCTGGCTGGAAAAAAACTCCAGTGACTATACTCATATCTGCCCACACACTGTGAGAAAGAGGAAAAGGAGGCATAAAAAAGAGAGACAGGTCGTCATGCATCCACTGTTTTTTTTTCTCACTCACTCTCAGCCTGACACATTAGCAAATTAGCCATGTTACTCAGCCTGACACATTAGCATATTAGCATATTAACCATGTTACTCAGCCTGACATATTAGCATATTAGCCATGTTACTCAGCCTTACATATAAGCATATTAGCCATGTTACTGAGCCTGACATATTAGCATATTAACCATGTTACTGAGCCTGACACATTAGCATATTAGCCATGTTACTCAGCCTGACACATTAGCATATTAGCCATGTTACTCAGCCTGACATATTAGCCATGTTACATCCCGACACATTAGCATATTAGCCATGTTACATCCTCATACATTAGCATAGCCATGTTAGCCTACATCCTGCAGAACTCAACCTAGAGAGCAAGAGCAGCTTGGCCTCATCAACAACGACATGTTTATTCTTTGGGATTGAAGTGTTTGGTGTTGTGACAGGAGGCTGTAGTTTCTCAGAAACTCTTCGCCCACCTACAGAGACAGTGGGAAAGAGGGAGAGAGAGATGGATGGGAAAGGGACAGTGAGAGAGAGAGAGAAAGGAAGAGAGGAAAGGGCTGGCGAGAGAGGGATAAAAAAGGAAGAAGATTTGGAAAGACTGAGTAATCCTCTCACGGTGTCTTCCCTTTTGAAGAGCAAAATACACATAAATAAACATGCTCGCTCGATCTCTTCTCTCTCTCTCTCTCTCTCTCTCTGCGTGTGTGTGCGTCAGTTATCATTAATACCATCATTTTTTAGGGACCACCTGGAACCAACCAACCAAACAAACAAACAAACAAATAAACAAACACACACACACATGCACATGCATGCGTTAGATACCCTGGGTGCCAGCCGAACTTAGTCCCGCCCACAACATTTGAGGTTCGGGAAGTTCGGTCTGGCATTGCTCCGTTGTGGAGAAACTATGCTCGCCCCAAATCTGATGGACCAATCAAATCGGGCTTTACGATGATGGACAGGTGAGCAACCGCGCCTCGTCTATCACGTCATCTGAGCATGCTTGATTATGTTTGCAACAAAAACGCTGTGGCTAGAAGGAGACAGATGGCTTCTAAGACCCCATATGGAAAATGCATATTATTTCAATGAGTTTTTTATCACTGAAAACCATTATTTCTGAAAACTTTGGCCAAAGTTGAGATGTGGGGAAAACTCATGGTTTCACTTTCATCAAGGGAAAACAGTGTGTTGCATTGTGCATTCGTTTGAAATCTCTGATTGACCACCTGTTTGAGGGATTTGCGACAGCCTTTCCCAGCTGTTTATAACATGTTTGTAGCATATCAGTGTTCAACAGAATTATTTTTAAAAACGGATCTCTGTAATCAGGTTTCTTCACTCAACTAAGATCATCTCACCCTCTACACTCCCTGTCAGTTTTTTCCTAGCCTACCCTTCGTACCCTACTAAGAAAACTCTTAGATTTTGCTAATGAGTGTTGTAGGTATGGAAGCCCGTTTGCGCCACATACAAAAAAAATCTGATCTATGATATCTCATTATTGTGAGATACTATCTCGTTATTCTGAGATAGTATCTCGTTATTGTGAGATACTATATTGTTATTCCGACATAGTATCTCATTATTGTGAGATAGTATCTCGTTATTGTGAGATAGTATCTCGTTATTGTGAGATACTACCTCATTATTGTGAGATACTATCTCGTTCATAGACCAGGATTAGGCAACATATTAATTTCAGTTTCGCTGCCCACGCACGCATGCCACAGTTGACGAGCAGATGGGGTGCACATTTTGCCATTCTTAATGTAAGTTATTTACTCAGAACCACTGTATTGAGTGTTGTCCACCGATTTCTGACCTTTATTGTCCATGCCATGATACTGCTAACATCACCTCATAGGCTGAAGGGGTTTTTAACATCATTACCCCATTGTGACTATATGAAATGTACAGTTTCCGTCAAGTCTACACATTATGCGCGTTAGCAAACCTACACTAGCCTACCCCATGCAGCAGGAGCAGGCTAACATTAGCTCTGGAGTTTGTTCGAGGCGCCTGAACTACTGATTAAGGAAACCAACGAAAAATGCTGATAAACATCACCAAATGCCATTCGTTTCTGAACATTACGTGTTGGTAAACATCACGGTTCTGACAGCACTCTCAATAAAGTGGTTCTGAGTAAATAACTTACATTAAGAATTCACAATAACGAGATAGTATCTCACAATAATGAGATACTATGTCAGAATAATGAGATACTATCTCACAATAACGAGATACTATGTCAGAATAATGAGATACTATCTCTCAATAACGAGATACTATCTCACAATAATGAGATACTATCAGAATAACAAGATAGTATCTCACAATAATGAGATATCATAGATCAGATTATGTGGCGCAAACGGGCTTCCATATGTAGGAGATATTGACGGCACAATAACTTTTACAAAAGACCAGAAAACAATGTTAAGGCATTTGTGGAGAAGAAGGATGGTTTGTGTGTTCTTCCTACATCTCACGGTAAGTTATTTCGTTGCTCTGATTAGTTAGGTCTATCCAATTGAGTGTAGAGGCATCCCCCTGTATCGGTTGAAACAAGCCCCATAATTACGTCCCAATGGAGCGGTATCAGACTCATATTCTGACTAGAATTGAGTATGGCTACGCCAGGCTACGCGTTAGAGGTCACTTTAGCACTTTAGATCTGCTAATCATCACACTGGTGATGATGATTTGATGATTAATCAAAGACAAACTAATCATAGCTCAGAGATATATTCATGCAGAAGACTGTGTATAAACATGAAGAAGGGTAATGACAGAGGGGTAATGGGGAGACTAGGCTTATTGAAAAGGCTTAGAGAGAGAGTGTGTGTGTGTGCTTGCATGTGTATGTTTGTGTGTGTGTGTGTGTGTGTGTGTGTTCTGAGAGGGGTGGATGGGAACCGTGTGGTACCGTAGGCAAGAGAGTGCCAGTACAACATCATATGATCCCAGGCGGTGTGGGAGAGAGAGAGAGTGGGTACAGCACACATAGACTAAGGCTCGTCTACACGAAACCAACGGGTGTATGTTCTCTTACCGCTTTCACATCTTTTATGATACCGGCAAAGAAAAAACATGTGCACACACAAGAAGTGAAAGTTTGCAAATGCTTGTCACTGAGGCAGTACCCTTCTGAAGAACAATAATGTGTACCTTGATGGGTACAGATGGCTAGGGCAGGGCTGGACTGGGACAAAAATCAGCCCTGGCATTTTTGGTCCAGGCGGCCCACACGCACCATGATCGGCCAGACACATTCCGTGCAGACAGTTTATTTTCTTTTTCTTTTTTTATTATTACTATTGATATTTGATATTGTATTGATATTATTGTTATTATTACTTATGATTAATATTGTGGATCATATTGGCCTATTAGGGTCCAGGGGTGCTTTTAAACACACCATTTTAACGCAGTTTGGGAGGGACAGAAATCAGTGTTGTGAGTGAATGAGTTCAAAAGAACGCGTTCATTGAACACGCTCATTTTTTCGCGGAGCGTTGAACTGAGGCATAACACATTTTTAATAAAGAACTTGAAGCGTGAATTAGTTCACATTATGGGTGTGTTCGAAACGGGTAAAGTTGCTACCTTTTAAGATATCTAACTGGGGAGCAAGGCAGCAAGTGCGGTTCGAAACCGAAAAAACAAATTCTCCTATCTTAGAATTCTCAAATAACGGTCATTTTTGAAGGCAGCATCGATGCACACTTCATGCTGCCTCCTACCCATAATCCCTTGCGGCAACATCTGAAACAGCTGTGAAAGGTAAACAAACATGGCGGATGACATCGGTAATGGCTGCTGAATCTGTTTAAAATGTCATTTGTGTGATCTTATTTTGCTTAGATTTGCAGATTACAGATTAGAAATAAACAATTTACTATCTGATTATGCCATTGATGTAACCATTACATTAATAGCGTCTGGTCTGATATATCTGTCGGCCGTAAAACTAATTTATACCGTCAGCCTGCTAGCTTACGTAAGCTAATTTAGTTTAACGTCAGGCCTTTGCTAACGTCATACCGTAGTGTTAACCAAAGATTCTAGAGTGCTACGCTCATTTTTAAAAGATGCATTTAATCCAAAGTCATGTCTAGTGAGACAGCTCTCTATGTAGGGAGGGAGGCAGTAGGCAGCTGTCTTCCGTTTGGAACACACCCTATGTGTCATGAATGGCAGACATCACTGTAAATGAACGTTGGAATTTGTTTTCCATTGAAAACTGAGTGACATCTGTTTTCTCTCGAGAGAAAGTTCCTCCCTCATTGCACTAAGTATAGAACTGGTCTACCTTGTCTGTACTGCTGCAAGTTTCATCACCTGGTAAGAAACCCACAATTGCAGTGTCATAAGCAAATGTCTACAATGAGCAGCTTCAAAGGCATTATAGTGATTTCTAGGCTAAGTAGTGTCAAAAAGTATTTATTTGAATATCTCACGAAAAAAGTAAAATGAACTGAACTTTGAACTAGTTCAGAATTAAAATTGTGAACTTTGAACTTGAACTGTTCACTTTGAGCATGTATGAACTGAACTTGAACTACAGTAGTTCAGAAAAGCTGTGAACTGGCACAACACTGACAGAAATACCATAACAGAGCAAGCAGGGCTCGTCTTCTGTCTAACTCAGCTAGGTGACATGAACATTGGCTACCTGCATATCACTTCACTGCTTGACAGTACCCTGCATCAGGGCTGGCTCTAAGCTGGGGCCGTTTTTTTTTTTCAGTTGTGCATCTGCGCAGTGTGCAGTCTCAAATCCAGCTTGGATGTAGATGAGTTGGTGTTGAGTGTAGTGGTAGCTAGCTGGTAGCTGTGCACAGGGATGTGCAGTATTTCTGATACATGTATTTAAAATATATGTATATGTATTTAAAATATGTATATGTATTTAAAATATGTCTGCTATTTTAGCCCACAATCAGTCGGATCCGTCAAACATTTGAATCTGGTCTGTCCGATTTGTTGTGTAGTTTGTTGTGTAGCCTCACGACACATGATTAAAACATATAATCAATTTTAATATATATACATATATATATACACTATATATAATGTAGATGTGTGTGGAGTGTGGGCACACTGAGTAATTGGTAATTAGGTAGGTTTGTGAGAACAAAAAAGCTCACAGTATTTCAGTGACGGCTATTGCTGAAGCATCAACTCTGGTGTGAAGTACGCAAGTAAAGATGAGCAAGTTTAGATGAGCAAAGGACACCGATAAAGGCAACCATGCCTCTATGCTAATCCTTAACAGGTAAAAAATGAACCACAATGACATCAATAGATGGTAAGGTGTGTGTGTGTGTGTGTTTGTGTCTAAACAGAGAGGCTCTTCTGTAAACACACTGACCCGTCTCTCACAGATGGACAGGGAGGGGTTCAGGTTACAGAATTGAAGGATAGGGAGAGAAGATAGAAAGAGAAGGAGAACGGTGAGAGCATGTGTGTGTGTGTGTGTGTGTACGTGCGTGTGTGTGTGTGTGTGTGTGAGAGATAGAGGGAGAGAGAGAGAGAGAACAGACTGATAGTTCTTTAGTGACTGCTGTCAATACTTCCACGGCTCCTTTGGGACAGGACCGTTTCCAAACCCATTGTCCATACACAAACACACACACACACACAGACCAAATATAAATACATTTCACTTACTGTTTTCCAAAATAATCAGTTGTAATCACAAACTGTAAAATACTATGCTAAATGATTATATAACTGACAGAGACAGGGAGTGTAGAGGGTGAGATGATCTTAGTTGAGTGAAGAAACCTGATTACAGAGATTTGCCAAAGAATTTATTGCATTTAATGTTGTAACACCATACAGAGTAGTCAATATTTATCGATTTGCCATTCAGATCAGAAATGGTTTGTCTGTTCCAGCACATCAGGCAAAATACTTCTTTATTGATATTCTAATGTTTCCACGCTGATGCACCAGAGTGGCCCAAATAGAGAGTGTGGATGGGGTGTGTGTGTGTGGGGGGATGCACATGCTGATGCCAGTTGGGCATGGATTGAAGGTGGCATGGGGTACGGAAAGGAGCAAAAACTGACTTGTCTTGTTAAAAAGTGTCATAGCTTCTAGGGTGCAGTTGTTTTGGTTTGAATATTGTTGGGTCTCAAACAATTTGAATATTGAATTTCCCCTAATTTATTTCAAAAAGTGAATCTTTCATATATATTCAAGAATAAGTTTCTCAAAATATTTCAATAAAGATTTTATAATACAGAAATGTCGGTTTCCTGAGTCTTTATTCTCTTAGTCTGGTTCAGTAAACACAAGACTGCTGACTTGATCCAGAAGACACTCATGCCCCTCTTAAAGGAAGGTAAGCCACATAAGCTCATTGCTAAAAAGGGCAGGGTGTTCACAGAGTCAAAGCATATTCATGGAAAGTTGACTGAAAGGGGAAAGTGTGGTAGAAAAAGGTGGGCAAGCAAAGGATGACTGCAGCCTAGAGAGAATTGTCAAGCCGATTTAAGAACTTGAGGGAAACTTCACAAGGAGTGGACTGAGGCTGGAGTCTGCATATGAGCTACAAGTGTTACATTCCTAGTGTCAAGCCAAGGTTAGAGCGTCTTACTGGGCTAAGGAGAAAAAACAAGTTTTTTGAAAAGCTCCTACAACAAGAGCCCTATGCATTGTTTTTGTAAGGAGAATGAAGCCATACGGCTATTCTATTAGGAGGTTTACCACTTACTTTGAGTTAACTTACCCAGGTTTGTCACTAAACTACGTACTTGGAAAACTTTTAGAGACAACAGAAGAATTAGAATCAGAGCACCAGCTTTCTATCATTGTACTATGTAAAAAGCAACCTTAACTTTTGTTTGCCTTTCTAATGTATTTTCACTTTCATGACATCCATTTCACAATCTGCTAGACCAGGGTATTAGGCTACTAAGTCTGTCTGTTATGTGCAGTAAAGAGTTTTTAAAAAAAAAAAGTGAAGTAGAACTACTAGGCTACTCTCTATGTTGCTGTTTGTTGACATCGTATTATCATGTATGATCGCAAAACTTTTGATTCTTCTGTCGCCATCGGTTAACTTCATTCAACTGCGCTTGTGGTTGAATCAGCTGTGGGCACGCAAAATGCGTTGTAGGGGCGGTGACGAGCGCTGTTTACGTAATGAAGTGACAGCTTAGTACTGTAAATTCCATGCAATATGGCAAGGCAGAGCGTTTGCTGCCAGTGTGTGTGATTGTGTGTGTGTGGGTATGTGTGTGTGCATACATACTGTATGTGCATATAAGTGTATTTAGTATGCATGTGTGTGTGTGTGTGTGTGTGTGTGTGTGTGGCCGGGTAACCTGACTCTGTCTCCCATTAAAGCTGAGGGCCTGTGGAGCCTGGCCTCCCAGAGGGAGGGTGAGGGACAGCTCTCCGAATTGGATTACCTCGTCTCAATAGGGCCGGCTATAAGCCCACTTCACACACACACACACACACGCGTGCGTGCACGCACACACACACATACACACACACACACATTCACATGCACAGACAAATACACACACAGACACACACACAAAGGCACACAGACACATACACACACACACACACACACACACACACACACACACACACACACATGCACACACACAAACTCACACACACACACAAACTCACACACGTACACATTTAAACACATAGACACAGACACATGCATACACACAAAGACGATAATAGCAATCTAATAGCAATGTAAGCGTATGCATGTGTCCCTGTCATTGTGCACTGGGTAATAGCCTCCTAGCACACACAATGCAACCCCTGATGGAGGGAGAAACAGAGGAGCAGACTTACACTTAAGAGCAAGCTACATCACCTCCTGAGAGGAGAGGAGAGGAGGAGGAGAGGGAGGAGAAGAGAAAAGAGAAGATAAGAGGAGAGAATGAGAGGTGGAGCCAAGAGAGGAGAACAGACGAAAAGATAAGTAGGAGAGGAAAAGGAAAGGAGAAACGCAAAACAAGACAGGAGATAGGAAGAGAAGGAAGAAATGGAGAGAGCAGTGATGTTGGGTGAAGAGAAGAGAGGTTGAGAGAAGAAGGGAAGAGGAGGATGAATTGGGGCAGCTGTGGCCTACTGGTTAGGGCGTCGGACTTCAAAATCCGATTCAAATCCCGACCAGTAGGAACGGCTGAAGTGGCCTTGAGCAAGGCACCTAACCCCCTCACTGCTCCCCAAGCGCCGCTATAGCAGGCAGCTCACTGCGTCGGGATTAGCGCTTCACCTCACTGTGTGTTCACTGTGTGCTGATTGTGTTTCACTAATTCACGGATTGGGATAAATGCAGAGACCAAATTTCCCTCACGGGATCAAAAGAGTATATATACTTACATATGAAAGGAGAGGTGAAGGAAACAAACCAAAGCCCTGCATGAGAAGAAGAGGAGAGCGGGATCACAGTGATGTTGGGTGAAGAGAGAAGAGGTTGAGAGAAGAAGGGAAAGTGTGCTGATTGTGTTTCACTAATTCACGGATTGGGATAAATGCAGAGACCAAATTTCCCTCACAGGATCAAAAGAGTATATATACTTACATATGAAAGGAGAGGTGAAGGAAACAAACCAAAGCCCTGCATGAGAAGAAGAGGAGACGGGATAGACAGGAAGAGTGAG
>NC_063212.1:14211069-14221069 GCF_017589495.1 Alosa alosa
TGACATCAGAGGGATGCTGCGGGGCTCGAGCTGTCAGCGTTGCATCTAAATAAGGAAGAGCCCATATACACACAGCACACAGAGAGATAGAGAGAAAGAGAGAGAGAGAGAGAGAGAGAGAGAGAGAGAAAGAGAGAGAGAGAGAGAAAAGAGAGAGAGAGAGTCAGTGACCATGAAGTGGTTCAGGACTTCAAATGAGGACATGATCGGGTATATGACTGAGACCCAGTTCATAGCGTGTAAAACCTAGAGTGATTTGTGACTTGTGTTGGTTCACTTGTCAGCACTTAAAGGCCTACGAAGAAACATCGGCCGCCAGGAACTACTCAGATAAGAGGCTGGCGGATCACTGTCAGCCCACTGTCGGTCCATTGGGGGTAGATCTGGCCGTCCGCTGGCGGGTTGCCGGCAAATGCCACAATATTTTGCCACTAGTGACCTAAAATCTTTTTTTAATTTATTCAGTTACACTTCATCGATCATTTTAATAACATGTAATGTCTTTTCTCAATATTCATGACAAGTTAAATTTAAAGAGATGGTGGTCCAACGGCGGAACACAAGTGGCACGTCACCGGCGGCATACTACCAGTAGTAAAGAGGAATAATTACATAGGACTACTCCAAACTACAATACAATTTCAAAAACTGACCAGATGAATTTGCCTTGCAAATTGCAGTGCCAGAAAGCATATGCCTAACATTTCTGGACTGAAAATGTGCAAATTAAGTTCACATAAAAATAAACGAATGCCAAAAAAAAAGCACATTTCAGTTCTTAACAAGTATAAAAAAAAACTTGTTTTATGTAAATAACAAAAGAGAGTGTGAAAAGAAACACCATGCATTAACTTTCCACTGCTCAAATAGTCAAGTGTTTATACAGTGATTCGGTCTATTGGGGACTTGTCTTTGTGTCTCTGTGTTTGCAGCAGTCCACCTGTATTTTTAATTTTCGATTTAAGTTCCTGTCCTCGGTATCCTGTTCTTCAACTTAGCCTCAGCAAACTCCACCTTCACCCTCTGCAGCAGTTCAGGTGACAACACCTCTAGGGTGCGCTCTTCCAGATTAAAGCGGAACTCTGCTACAACCAGTGTCGGTTCAGACCTCCATGGGACCCTAAGCAAAATCCTGCTAAGGGGCCCATCGACCTGAATTCTGTGGGCCAAAATGGAACTTTTTTTTTTTTACAGTCCCACCTGACACCCTAGTGCTCCCAATACAATCATCCCACACCCCATTTTGGGTGTCTAAATAAGTTACCAAATATAGTTTTGGGGGGGAAAGAAAAATAATTGAATCACCTTCACAGCTATAAATGCCCAAATGTAAGGTCTGGGCTTCTTGCTGGCTTCTAGCTGGCTACATATATCTTGTTGTGCTAGTAGCCTACTGGCTGAGGCTGCTGTTCTTCACCTGTGTCTGTAGCCTGGGCTACTTGCCAAAGACATGTGTTCTGGACTGGATTCCCTTCAATATTTTTTCAAACGTAGACAATTTTAAATATTTTATAGGCTTACTCATTTACTATGTGCATCTATTGTCCAGTATGCAGCACAGCAAATCAATCAAAGTTACGGTAATCAGTTACGGTAATCTGTCTACTTTACATTTTACGTTCAGTATATAAACCAACCAAAGCTTGACTGAAACATTGTAAAACCATTATAGTATAGGGTCCTCGCATGCACGCACGTATTATGAACGCATTTAAAGATGTGGTTTTAGGCCTAGCCAGTCGCCGACATTCAAAAAACGGAATATGCGGTTATATTTGACAACTTTTGCTTAGTACTCTGACTGGGAAAGGCTGGCAACAGGGATTAAAGTGAAAAGAAAATCGTTTGACTGAACGTTTTTCAGGCCATAAGTCATACGTAGTTCATATCTACCTATAGAGATAGCACCCCTTTTGCGGTCGCGACCTATTGGTTTTTAATGTACAAAAAGACGCAAACAGCAAAGTAAAGGGAGCATTCGCCTTATTCACACGGCGGCCATTGTTTAAACCAAAACAAGGCTACAGGGTACACTTACTATATAATTAATGCCACCTACAGGTGAATGCATAGCATTGCTGATTAGCCATTGCTGTTCTTTTCTACTGCAGCAATATTGTAGAAAGGCTTTAACTTACACTCTTATTTAATTACTTCAGGCCAGAAGTGTTTAAAGGGGAGATTTTATTTTTCTTGTTAATATGCAATTCAACACCAAGTAAAATCTATAAAATCAAGTTGGCAAGACTTCCCATTTCCTCATCAAAGTAATGAATCAGAACAGATATTGTTCATATTTCCATTTGTTGCCTCATCCGCATTTAATGAAAACATCATTTTTAATTTTACAGACAACTCAGTTTTCCAATGAGCAGCAATACTGTGTGTGCTCAATGAGACCTGCTCATGCAGGAGGTCGTCTGCGCATTTGATAACGACAATCTGAAGAGGGTGCTTTTGTCTTCAGCAACAGATTGTATAAGGTTGACAAGAGGTTGCGATATGAAAGAACATCCGTAGCCTACTTTCTGAGCGCAAAAACGGTCAGCCATAGATAAACGTAGCCTACCTCTGCCGTGGTGGCTAGTTGCACCAGGTAGGGAAGATGTCCTGAAGTGCACAAACGTTAACCTTATGGCGGTCTTCTGATTGGTGGCATGCTAAAACGTTTTCTGGCAGCAAACCACGAAAAAGCAAACCCCTGGCACTTTAATTTCTTTACACCATGGCTTGTTAGTTCTCCCCCGTTTCCAACAGCCGCCCATCTCCATTTATTTTTTGATCTCCATCTCTCATTTAACTTTTGATACCTGTGCCTTTAGCAACAACGCATCCATGACAGCTAGTGGCCTTGCCAAATAGACGCACACAAATCATGACGCTTATATGCGAGGTTCTGGTAGGCCTATACTGGTTATGGTTTTGTGCTATAAATTAATAATAGCAAAGTTTTTTAGGTTGACTATTTTAATTGCATGGTTATTTTTTGTCAACATACACTCACAACCTACTGTCGTTCAAAGTGAGGCCTAAGCAAAATAGGCTACAAGGCTGTCTGTGCGTCACAAACACGACTGAACCCCTTACTCACGCCTATAATAATAGTGTCATCATCACGCAACAGTTCGCGATGATGATAATATTATTATTATTTTATGTTAACACGCTAAGTCAAAACCTTCCGTCGCAAATTGTGAAAAACATTGTTGTACATGTCATAACAGACGGGATAATAAATTGCATAGGCTACGGTTTATATTTCGTCGCTTTAAACATAATGTTAGTTGCATTGATTTAAAAACTGTAAACAATAATAGTAGCCTACATCGGGTGGCATGGCTATCTGTTCAAGTCATAGGTGACACCCAAAATGAATGACCTCCCCTGACAAGAGTTCGCGATAGTATGAAATAGTCTACATTGATGCACGGAAAGAAAACAGCCTCTTCTCCGAATTCGCACATAGAGCTCACAATATAATATCCAAAAATGTTAAACGGATTGGCCAACCTCATCAGCTGTCTCGATTGTGTCACTATAATTCAACTTTTAGAGCGTTAGTACTCCAGACGTGTGTTTTTTTTTTTTAAGCAAACGCCCCAGGCCAATGAGACAAGCGTGTAGCTACAACATAAACAAAGCGAAACTCATGGCTGACGTATCTTCTTGAGCGGTCACTGATTGAGACACAGAAAGTTCTCAAGAACACTATTAGGTCTTTAAACATTTACCATCACTAATTCGGACCTTATATTTGTAGTTGCCTCAAAAAAAGGAAAAGAAAAGGTGATAGTCCCCCCTCCTATTTTTTTTTCTCGTCGGATCTGCATCGTACGGAGCCCTAGAGGGGTCATCGCAAAATGTTTTGCATGTTGAGAGAATGTGCGCTTCGTTTTACTACATTGTCGCTCGTTTTACTAAATTGTGCTCTTGTTTAACTAAATTGTGCCCTCGTTTAACTATATTGTGCACTCGTTTTTACTAAATCATGCGCTCGTTTTACTAAATTGTGCGCTCGGTTTACTAAATCGTGTGCACAATTTATTTATTGTGGGGTGCACATCAGCGACGACCTCTCCTGGACCACCAACACAGCATCACTGGCTAAGAAAGCCCAGCAGCCTCTACTTCTTGCGCAAATTGAAGAAGGCAAGTGCCACGCCTCCTGTCATGACTACATTCTACAGAGGGACCATCGAGCATCGTCTCCAGCAGCATCACAGTGTGGGGCGGAAGCTGCACAGATCAGAACAGGAAGACCCTCCAGCGCACTGTTAACACAGCTAAGAGGATCATTGGAGCACCACTCCCCTCCCTGCAGGACATTTACACCACCCGCCTCACCGCCAAAAGCACTAATGATTGTCAAGGATACAACCCACCCTGCACACAAACTGTTCAGCCTCCTGCCCTCTGGAAGCGGTACAGGAGCCTCCGGCTCCCGCACCACCAGACTGGCAAGTAGCTTCATCCACCAAGCAATCAGGATGCTGAACACTCTACCCACTCTCCCATCACTGACAGCCCCCCACCCACCAGCCAGCCAGGAACCTAGGAAACTAGGATCCTGTCTACCCCTAACCCCCAACACCGCCCTGTGGAACTGCACTGTGACTGGCCCCTAACGTGTTGCTGCTTCACATCAAGCCAGGTCACACAAGCACAAGTTTAAACTTCATGTAACTGTTAAGACTATATAAATATACAACACAACTACCTCTATTTTTTTTTTTATATATATGTCCTATATTTCTATTTTGATACATACATGTTCTATATTTCAGTCTTGCACTTTAATTTAATGTTTATTGTCTATGGCTATGTCTATAGTATGTCTATGTCTGTATTTAAAAGCATGTCTATGTCTGCATGGGAAAGTAAGAAACGAAATTTAAATTCTTTGTATGACCAGTGCATGTAAAGAAATTGACAATAAAAGCCGACTTGACTTGACTTGACTTGACTTGTGCTCTCGTTTTACTATAGTGTGAGCTCATTTTACTAAATTGAGCTCTCATTTTAAGCATAGTAAAACGAGGGCACAATTTATTAAACGAGTGCACTATTTACTAAAACGAGCGCACGATTTACTAAAACGAGGGCCGCGATTTATTAAAACGAGAGCACAATTTGTGAACATGGTTATAGAACATTGTGTGCACGATCTACTTAAACGTGTACAATTTGTAAAACGTGCACTCAATATTGTCTTGACACATGTAAACATGAGCACGTTATAGTATATTCGAGATCTCGATCTACTAAAACGCACCCACGAATAATTAAAACGTGGGCTCGAAGAAATTAAATTGTGTGCACAAAAACATAGTGTGGTGTCAAGGGGTATCCCCGGGAATGACGTCGGGAGGTGTGTCGCTTGTAGTGACGTAGAGGGAATCTCGTTGATTGCAGTGCACCCGGTTATAGCCCCGTTAGGTAGGCTGTAGGTGGGAGAGCAGATGATTGTGTGTGTTTGTACAGGCCCCTTGCCAACATCGTCCAGCTGAATGTTTGGCGAAGTTTTGAGTGTTTGTTGAGGTCCAAGTGTATGCAGAGCTGTGGTGTTTATCGCGAACGGTGTGAGCTGGGCTACATAGCCTGAGAAGCTGAGCATCGTGAACGACACTGTTTATGACTCCCGTTTCATAGTCCGTATCAAAGCTTACCTCGTTGTGTGCATCATTGGTGTGCGCGTGGGTTATATGGTGAGGCCCATCGGGCGCTAGAGGGAACCTTATTGTATTGGGTGGGTATTAGGCGATACTACTAATACGAAGTAGCCTATTTGTACCAACAGTAGGTCTACGTGTTGTAATTGTTTGGGAGCTTGTCGCTGTGATGTGATTCGATTGACTTCTAGACCTCACAGTTAAGTCAACAATCCAGGAGATAGTGGAAACCGGTCATTAGGCTACAACAGAGCCCCTTGAGTAGCCTTTGTAGTAGAATTTCCCCATTATGGGTCTCCATAGCTGGCGGTTGACACCACAGTGCCCCTGCTACAAAGAGTAGAAGTCCGCTATAAAACATGACCACCTAAAGTCTTTAATTAGCTGCTTACGGTTATCATCACATTACCAATATGAACTGTTACAGACAGTTGTAGGCCTAGTCCATGTCAAGGTAACATGAAGTTGCCACCACAGCACAGCGAGCAGTGAGAAAATGTCGGGAATTACTAAATGTGAGCACGAAATACATATTTCGAGAGCTCAATTTAGGCCTACAACGGGGTCACGTTGTATTAATTCGAGGGCTCAATTAAAGGAAAACGTGCTCACGTTTTATTAATTCGAGGGCTTAATTAAAGGAAAACGTGCTCACAAATTATCACGACCAGAAAAAATATCACTTAAAGTGAGCTCTCCCGGGCTCCGTAGCATCGATCTCAAATATGACATTTCTAAAATCAAATTGACGGAAATCCGTCGTAGGCTACGACGGAAAACTTTAATCCTTGTTGGCAAGCAAGCCGCAGACAGTTCAGGGTATCCTGTTAGGTTACGTTTGTTTTTCTGTCGTTCGGCGGTTCCTTTATAAACTGCGCAGCAAACGACTTATCAGACGAGTTTCAGAAGCACCGGGCATAATTTGACCAGCAGTCTCCGCGTCCACAGTTTGAGAAACGCTATGCTGCGTCCGAGCAAAGATTCTAGAAGCCCAGTGCAACTCCAAAAAGGAGGGCAAGCAGCGTCCGGCTTGATGCTTCGCCGGACGCCGGACAGGGCACTTAAAATCCGGACTGTCCGGCCTAAATCCGGAAGTATGGCCACCCTAAGTATATAGTGATGGTATAAGGCTATATACATCTGTCGTCGGTAGCCTACCATGCACGCAGCGCAGGATGCTCGCATTCGCGACAGGTTACCAGAAGCGTGTGCCTGTGGTGACATCTAGCGGAAAAACTGATTAGGTGCAGATTTGTCTGGTGGCGGGGTGCTCTCTTTCTCTCTCTCTCTCCCGCACCTGATGCGAGCGAGGGGACGCAGACCATGTGAGGTCGCCCAAAAGTGGCTGCTGCTCAATCCATTTCCACGAGATAGGGCGCCGTGGGTGTGCGTGCGAGTCCGCCCTCGGATGTATGTGAACATGTACAAATCATACAGAAGATCAACAGCCTACTGTTGGGGGCGGTTTAAAAAATCATGGCCAAACAAAGTCTGACTGCCCAAATGACTTGAGATAAGGGAGATGGAACATGAGATAACGTAGGTAACAAAAATAGAATAATTTATCCTCGGTGATAGGATAACAGCATGGCGATGACTGTTGCCGTAGAGTTGGGCACATGCCTGTGTGAGTCAAAAATAGGACTTCAGTAAAAGTGAAAGTTATAAAAAAGAAAAACATACATAAATAAATAATAAAATAGCCAAGTGCTAGAAGGCGCAGCAGACGTAAGAACGACGGAGGGAGATCTGGTCTTAATCATTGGCGAGTTTAAGGGAAGCTACGCCTGATGTACAGAGGGGAAATATAGCTGATACATTCTGGAGAAGCGACGCCCTGGAGTGCGTTCACCATGATGCGCCAGAAACGCCTGGTTTTTACCCCGACCGTCACCTCAGCCGAGTCTAAAATCCCTACGGAACCTCGTTCTGATCTCCCACTCGCATTTGTTTACATCTAGAAGCCAAAGGAGAAAGTAAGTCGGTTTTAAATCACTCTACAAAGTTGCAAGTTGTTTTTTGTGTCGTTGTGATTGCAGTCGTTAACGCGCCTGGACTTTTACGATTCTCGGGGTCAAAATAATTAAGCTACAGCTTGCAACATTTCACAATAATATAAGATGATAGCGTCAATTAAAGTGGAGTAGTAGAAGAAAATGGAGGACTTTGACATTTTAGCTACTAAATGCAGCGAGAAAATATGAGTGAAACATTCTTTCATCCATATGGAGAAGTCGCCTGTGTCTGAAACAGTGACAGATAGTGTTCTCAATTACATCAACTTGTGTCGGTCACCAGTTGCAGAAGTGTGAAATGACCTGACTGTCATCACTGGTCTTCACGCGCTTCAAGGGGGAAAGTCCCCGTGATAAACAAACTTCTCATAATCTAGTGACTTATTTATTGTATAGTTAAAACAGTCGTAAAAATTTTCAGAATTTATACTGCCAGGATTATATCATTTGAATCAGTAGGCTATGTATTATCTATTTAATTTAATTTATTTATTTAATGTAATTTAAATTAAATAATCCAAAGTGATTGTTGGTTGTTACTGGGACCTCATAAGTTGGAAGTTGTAATGATCTATATCTATTTTTATATGCTAGAAATCCTACCTGACCATAACTGCAGAAATATTTTGAGGGAACGTGTGAGAATAAAACATAAGTGAGGCTGGTGCTTAGAGGATCCACCCAGCAAGGCTGTTGAGTCAGTTTGGAACCAAACCAAAGAGGGCATCTTCTATCATGTAATTAAATTGATTTTCAAAAGACTGCTACTAAATCAGTACGTACCCAGGGGATGACAGGAGAGGATAGTGTAGATTGTTAGATTTATTGGATGACCCATGGCAGACTGTTGAGAAATTATATTTGTTATTGTCCTGATTGAGGAAGTCTCCACATGGGTCCCTGAGGAGTTCACCTATTTCTTCATATCTGCTCAAATCCCAAATGGCAACTTATTCGGGACAGAAACTCACATTCAAGTCTCAAGTCTGTCAAAAAAACACTAAAATTGCTTAGCTACGGTTACGGAGGAAGGGACCTCAGAATTCCACAGCTACATTCTCTGCTCACTTCTGGTTTCGATCAGCCCCAGAACTGGTCGAGGATTAGTCTAAACAACTTGAAGCTCATACACAGTCCAGCCTATTAGTGGAAAACAAGTACATGGCTCAGACCAAGTCATAAACAACTGCAGCTAATCAACACACATGCTTCAGGTGTATAGACGTCTGAGGTCAGCCTCACCTCAGACACACTCACAGAGACCCCAGACACTAACACCCTGAAAGACTGCTATTCACACATAACCAGACACTCTCTTCCTAACATCCACTCACACTCTCCATTTTCCAAATTCACTCCGTCATTTCCATGTGCACATCCACCACAACCAGAAGTCCTGTCATCCCCTAGATATTTATTGTTGTATATCTGTTAAGTAATCAATTCATTGATTTCAATTTCAATTGGCCAGTTAAAGGTTGTATCAGCGATTGCAGGTCCAAACATAAATTATCACATTAGTCTAATCTTGAATCATGATCCGCTAGCTGCCCGCCCCATAAGCAGGCCGTCAAAAAAACGTGTCTCTGTAGGCAGCCTAGGCTTCGAGATCTGTACACAAAAACAATAGACCGCAACAGTGCTACCAACCACTCAAAACCAAAATAAATAGTATTCCAACCAATCACCGACGAGATGTGCGTTTAGGAGAGTTTCAATTGCACAGGAGGGAGGGGGAGGGAGTAGCGAGCTAGCTCTCTGTTTTGTTTGAACGTCAACAGAAGTGACGTCACCCCGGCATCGCTGATACAACCTTTAATGTCTAGTTAATGTTTGTTGCCCAATGTGCGCCTAGGTCGTTACAGTCTTAAAAGCTTTGCTGCCACTGCCACATGTGAAGACAAGCCTCTGCTCAGAGTTCTGGCTTCTCTGGTCCTTTTCCCACCTTTCCATGACTGAACTCACCTTTAGCCTAAACACACCTGTTGCAGCCACTGAAGAGCCAGTGTTACAGAGAACCATGAAACATTCATATCGTTATTCATGTCGTTATTGTTATAGTTATCGTTCTTGGTGCAAACAGCCCTAAAGTCGGGCGACTGAAGGGGGTATTGCCTTCCCTGTATTTATTGAGAGTCATGTAAGCGTTTACTCTTCTCCAACAGGACTTTTCCCTGCCACTCAAAAGACCTGTTCAAGTTTAACACAACACAGATAGAGTGGGTGAACAAGGTAGCCCTGAGGGCAATGAGCTCTGAGGGTAGGCAGCAAGGTACAGAGTCAACAGTAGCCGCAAAGCTTTGTGGGGGGGGGGGG
>NC_063212.1:14223569-14233569 GCF_017589495.1 Alosa alosa
TAGATCAGGCAACAGCGTAGCCACCTGTTCATCAGGACCCTTGCATCTCATTTCCTGTGTTGTAGTTGGCCCACCCACCCCCTCAGTGAGTGTTACTCACCACGGGTCAGATCCATCTCCAGCATGACGCCCAACCGCAGTTTATTTCAGTATTTTGGAGTAGTGAAGAGCCAAAATGGTGTACAGAGACATGCCAAAATTCCAAACAGACCCAAAACGGCTGGCACCATTTGGGTGGAGAAGCTGCCAAATTGCCACCAAACTGAGAGTCACTTATTCCGTATATTTAACCAACACCTCCACAATCATGCGTTCTCACACTATGTGTCAATATAACATACGTATACAGCGCATACTTGTTCTGGATTTCTCATTTGAAGGTCTCAGTGACATTTTTGTTGCCTTTTGTGCCTGCCATGCCTCAACAGACTAAGTATGTTTTGGTGACACCCAAATGTATCTAGCTCCTGCCATGTGCTTGGTCTATTTGTTTTGCTCCTATCTCCTAAATAGCTCCAAAAGACAACACTGCTAATGGTTGAATATAAATGATCAATAATTAAAAAGCCTAAATGCCTTTGAAGGCTGCCTGTCCTGAGGTTGTGTTGAGCTGAAGAGGTAGGTCTGCACTTAAAAAGCTGTGTGTCGTGATGTGATGCTGTAGTCATGGTTTAGTAGAAACTGCCAGAAACAGTGCTGCACTGACTGAGTTTTAGCGTGCAGCTAGTGCTATGCTACAGAGAAGAGTCTGTGGTGTAAGTTCATACTGTACAGAATAGACACTCATACTCCGGCTGTGATCTCCACGTTCTTGTGTCGTTCCAACACCTCCTCTTACTGTAAGATCCAGCACAGAGTAATTATCCCTCACTTCAACATCAGTGCTTCTCTCATGAGGTGACACAGGCTCTGAGGTTCTTCTGTTCTCTGCTCTCTCTCTCTCTCTCTCTCTCTCTCTCTCTCTCTCACACACACACACACACACACACACACACACTCCTTTCTCTGCCCCCACAATCCGCTATGACTTCTGTCAAGGCTGTGGCTGTTCTTTTTTTGCTTTTTTTTCTTTTTCTTTTCTCTTCTCTCATTTCTCTCTCTTCTCTCTCTCTCATTCTCTCTTCTCTCTCTCTCTCTCTCTCTCTCTCTCTCTCTCTCCACCACTGTCTTCTTACTCTTTGTTTTTATTCATACTCTGTCACTTCACTTCCTCTCCTTTTTGCTGTCTCGTTCTCTGGTTGTCCCTTGAGATTTCATGCAACAACCACAGTGACAGTACTCCTCTTTCTCTATTTCTCTTTCTCTCTCTCTCTCTCATCCTCCTCCTCCTTTTCGTCTACTTGTTAGTTGATAGAGTGCGAGTTCCCAGAATGCAACACACACCCCCATCCTGTCAGGGTCTCCAACCTATCTGACCATTTTCCTCCTTCCCATTTTGTCACCACAGTCCTTCTTTTTTGAAGATCAATCTTTTACTTTGGGTCTGCGCCTAGATTCATCATTCATTCTTCATTTGAAGGGTTCAGATGCAAAAGCCTCTAAATGCCACCTACGTCAAAAATGAGATAAAGATGGTGAGTGAATGCTCTCCTCACATAGTATACGTTAATCAAATAATTTAACTTCCAAACCCACTAAATAACACTCTCCTCCTGGTCTGAAATATCAATTTCTATGCAAAAACCTATAGGAACCGGATTTTAAATGCTCATTGAAAAGAAATGTGGTCAGACGGATTTAGAGGGTTTTGCATCTGAACTCTTCATTTGTCAAATGTGCTCTCTCACTTTGGAGAGGATGGCAGAAATTCAAGTCAAGAAACAGTACATGTCATGATACGTAGTTTGAATTTGGATTTTATTTTGGGTTTCCAGGATTCTTGTTTCAGATGTCTGTACAGACAATACTCGCTCCCAGTCACCAGCAGGGCTGTAGTGGAGGCTAAATGCAAGTAAACACAGTGCACCTCTGACATTTCAGAATTGATCCACCTCTTATTAGAGATTATCCACATTCACAATATGTACACTCATCAACACTCTAGGAACCATTAGTATTGATATACACATTGGACAATAACCTCTGACATCATCAAACATGTTCTGAATGCCTATTTTACCACTACCACTACACCCTGGTCACCAGCGACCTGGATTGTTAACATGAAGAGGGATCCTTAATCAGCTAGTCTTGTCTTCTCATAGATTCACACAAGTTCAGTGCATACTTTCACAAGGCACTACAGGGGGCTGGACTCACAACAACCTTCAATTCTTTCAGATTTACTGGTTGAAAGTGCAAAAGATTAACTTGTTGATGCACACTGCGTTTTCATTATGGTTTGACTCTGATGAAGATGTGGTGTGCATCAAAGTATTAGTTAAATAGGCAAAGTTAACTGTGTACTCTGTGTCTTCTTTGGGATCAAAAAGTGGCTCATTGGACTATTTGTGGTTTATTGTCCTTTTTCCGAGTGCACCCATCTCATCATTTGTGGAGGGGTTGAAAATGCATTATGGAATGGAGTTAGGCATTATAATAAATTGCATATATACTTACACTTTCATATAAGTTATAATGGTGGATAATTATTGTCACAGCTATCAGTATCTTAAGCAATGGTTCTACTATAGGCAAAGAGAAGAGAGACTACCTAGTAGACAATGTCTGGTGACTGTGACAATGTGTAAATGTCACAGTCACCAAACATCAAAGATATAGCAGAGAAAGGAAGATGGAGAGCTTTATGGTCTTTTGGGCCCCTGCCGTCCCTAGGGTTAGGCAAGGGTTATGGTTAGGGTTAGGGTTAGGTGCCGTGAAGTCAACGGTGGCAGCACTGCCTTGTAGTCGACAGTGGGGCTCCAAAAGACCATCAATCAGATGGAGAAGTCGTATAGCATGATAGAAGTGCTTTGTAGCCTAGGCCAATTAACCTGACTCTCGCCAGATGAATTTCGTTCCGCCTAGATCCACTCACATCCATCTGGGATCGGTTCCGTTGAGAGTGATTTCAGCACAAGATTGTATGGTAAAGCCAATCAGGACGCAGGGCGGGAGTTTCATAGATATGACATAGCGTAGAAGCGACTGTGAGACTGTTCTCAGCGTCACGGGTTGGCTTCGATGTGAGTGGTTGAAGTAGCACGTCAATAGATGACGGAGAAGTGGCTTATCCAATCATATGCAAGGATTTTTTGATAAGGCCCAGCCTTCTGAAGCACCACTCCAATGGATCGATCCCAGATGGATGAATGGAGCTAGGCGGAACGAAATTCATCTGGCGAGAGTCAGGTTATAGGCCAATAGCAGCATAACTAAAACTTTTTTGCCGATTTTGAAAGGATGGAATGTTGGTGACAATCATGGTAAGTCCAAGGTAGTCAGTGGTAGTTCTGGTGTTCCTTTGCGGCAAACATCGTTATGTGTGTAACACGTTTGATATTATCTTGACCAGGCGTTCTATTGTTGCCATGGTTGGAATTATTACATTAAACAGCCAACAGATCGATCGTTATTCTGTGCTCTTATCATCCGGAGAGAAGAAATACTCTTTTCTGATTGGCTGGCGGGGTGGCTTTTAATTCTGAATAATGGGACACCTATGAAGTAGATCTGGTAAAAAAAAGTTTAATCGCCGTTCCATATCAATGCTTATGAATGGTAACTATAACAACGATAGTAGGACGATGGTCGAGCCTGGAGGCAGGCTTTGCAACAATGGAATTGGCTGTAAACAAGCTAACTGTCCATGCTATCGCTGTTATAGGGCCAACGAAAGTTGAACAAGCTGAACTAGTGAGCTTTTTGAACGGAACCGCGTGTTTCCTGGTGATAAGCGGGATAACGGCCTTCGAGGTGTGTCCTGTTATACGGAATTAATGGACTCGGGCGGAGGCAACTCCGCTGCGCGTCGGGGAGTTCTTTGCCCCTTGCCCTTGTCCATTAATTCCGTATAACAGGACACCTTGACGGCCGTTATCCCTTACATAACCAACTCCTAATCGTACCATAGGTTTGGTCTACTCAATCGCATTCTTATCGGTGTGCGAGAAATGCATGGTACATGCTGGTCCACTGACAACTGGCAGTGCAAGAAAAGGGTATTGCGCCTTAAACTTAGGCCTTAGATTTATTAAGTAGATTTCAAGCGCAGTTAGCAGTGGTGTTATTCCATTGGGCTTCAAGTATGGTCTAGTGTCATCAGCATAGGAATAAAAATTGATGCCATGTTTCCCAATTACAGAGCTGAAAGGTAGCATATGTGAAGAGCAAAGCAGGGGTCCAAGTAGAGAGCCTTGGGGGACTACCCCCTCAAAAAATGTCCTTGTCCTTGTGTGACTAGATGGTTCATTGTTGATGTGTACAGAGTGATGATGAGAGGTAATAGGATCAGAGAGGTAAAACCTAAGCATAACCTTTGCTGCTTACATGCTACTCATGTCTAACCTGACCCTAGCCAGATGAATTTCGTTCCGCTTAGCTCCGCGTAGCTTCACTCACATCCATCTGGGACCTCTTCCATTGAGAGTGATTTCTGCATCCGATTTTTATGGTACAGCCAATCAGGGCCGCAGGGCGGGAGTTTCATAGATGTGACATAAGCGTAGAAGCAACTGTGAGACTGTTATTAGCGTCCGCGGGTTGGCTTTGATGTGAGTGGTTGAAGTAGCACGTCAATAGATGACGGACAAGTGGCTTATTCAATCATATGCAATCATTTTTTGATTAGGCCCAGTCTTCTGAAGCAACACTTCAATGGATCGGTTCCAGATGGATGAGTGGAGCTAGGCGGAGCGAAATTCATCTGGCTAGGGTCAGGTTAACTCATGTCTAGTTTCATGGTCTTTAGTATCAGAAGTGACACTTTAAACAGCAAATTTACAATATCTTCGAAGGGCTTTTCTTGTCTGGTCTGACAAACTGGGATCTCTGGTCTGTGTGTCTCATCCTGAATACTTACAATAGTTGACTGTACTGAGAAAAGGCACGTTTATCTTATCGCATCTCCTAAGTCACACTCACACATTTTAAAAGTGCTTTACAAAACATCTGAAAAACACGAAACAGAGAGGGAATCGGTAAAGTGATTTTTCCCTGTCTTTCTCTCTCATATCTAAAGTGATTTTCTGTACCTTTGTGTTTTATCAAAAGTGGTATCTTCCTATCTTTCTCTATATCTGATATCTAAAGTGATATTTCCCCTCTCTTTCTCTTTCTTGGTCAGTTCTACCGCCTCCTTTATTGTTGAGACAGGTGTAGTCCAGTCTGTTGTTGTTTGCTGTTGTTCCTATAGTTTTATCGAATGTGCATGTGGAGGTTTACAAAGGAGGATTACCATTGCACAGCACTTAACCAGCAGGTCTCTCTCTTTTTCTCTCTTATCTTCTCTCTCTTTCTTTCTCCCTTCTGTAATCACTCCTCCCATTTGTTCTCCATCTCTCCTTTCTCCATTTCTCTATCTCCATCTCTCCTCTTACCCTCTCTTTCGTCCTCCTGCCTTGTTATATAAGCAGGGTGTTGTGTGGGTGATCTGAGCTTTATGTAAGTCAGACCACAACAGCAAATGGCTAACGTTGTTTATCACTCTCTCCTTCCCTCTCTCTCTCTCTCTCTCTCTCTCTCTCTCTCTCTCTCTCTCTCTCTCTTTGTCAGTCCCTATCTTTTCTTTCTCTTACGCTCACTCACTTTCTCTGTTTATTAATTGCTTTTCACACTTGTTCTCTGTCCTTTTAGAATCTCCCTCTATTTTTTTTCTATTTCTATTCCTTTCTCTCTGTCTTCATCTCTCTTTCTTTCTGTCTCTCCCCCCTCTCTCTTTGTCTCTCTCATTCTCTTATCCTCTCACAGTCTCTGTCACTCCCTTTCTCTCTCATTCTTTCTCTCTCTCTCACTCACTTTCTCTCTCTCAGCTTCCCTCTCTCCCTCCCTCCCTCTCTTTTAGTTTTGCCTGTGGCGTCTCTCTCTCTGTGTGAGTCCAGGTCAATGCTCTGACCGCTCCCGTCCGTCCCCACAGCTCATATTTGCGTACACGTTGTTTTTGTCCCTTTTGTTTGTCGAGTCCCCAGTAATGATGTTCCAGTCTTGATCTCGCGACCGACCCTCTCCACTCCGACAGCCTCCCATCAGGGTGAGATCCGCTCGCTAGGTCAGTGTAATTATGAGTTTGATAACGACTTCAATCAGAGGTGACTGGTTGAGTGTGTACTATAGAGGAGGAGATGGTGACATGGAGGGACGTGGGATGTGTACTCTGTGGTGTGTGTGTGTGTGTGTGTGTGTGTGTGTGTGTGTGTGTGTGTGTGTGTGTATGTGTGTGTGAGAGAGAAAGAAAGAGAGAGAGAGAAAGCGAGAGAGAGTGTGTGTGCATGTGTTGTTCTATCTACCAGAATCAGGAGTGGGTGACTTGTGTGTAGGCTACTTGGGCTTATAAGGCAAACAAGCATTGCCACACACACTCACACACACACACACAGAGAGTGCGAGAGAGAGACAGACAGAGAGTGAGAGAGAGAAAGAGAGAGAGACAGAGAGAGAGAGCAGCACTGGGCCCTGAAATTAAATAAAAAAGACAAACATTATGATATTCCAAAAAAAGCCCAGATGTCAGGAACACAGATACCCTTTCAATCTAGGCAGCACCGCCCTAGATCACACGATGCAGTACACTTACCTTGGCTTAATTATGACTGCATCGGGGAGTTTCAGCATGGTAGTGAATGCTCTAAAAGAAAAGGCTCGCAGAATATGCAATAAAAAGAAACTTCTGGAACATAAACATACCAATTAAAGTTTGGTGCAAAATATGTGTTATCCAGCCTATTGCGCTATATGGAAGTGAGGTATGGGGTCCACTCAGTGTGCACAGCTACACTAGATCCCTATTGTACATGCAGAATTCTGTTGATTCATTTTAAAAATCCAAAAGAAAACACCAACCAATGCATGTAGGGCAGAATTAGGCAGATTCCCATTGGCCATCAACATACAAAAGAGAGCACTTAAATTCTGGATGCATCTCCAAACAAGTCCCAGAGACACACTGCATTTCATGCAGCAAAAAACTCAAGATCTGAACCCGACAAGAGTCCTCTGAGTCAGCTTGTACTGAGACTAAGTAATCCCCCTCTAACAAATACTAATACATTCTCTCAGCCAAGCTCTGCTTTTAGACTAAATCTCAACCAGATTATCCAGAAATCTAAAGAAAAATATTTGGAACATTGGCATAATGAAACAAAAAAACAAAACAAACTAGAATGTTATGTCTATAAAATCTAAATATGAACTAGAAGAATATCTCTCTACTGTCAGAGATATAAAGCAGAGACAGATCCTGACCAAATACAGATTCAGTGACCACAGCCTAGCCATAGAAAAAAGCAGACTAAGAAAGTCATGGTTGCCAAGAGAGCAAAGAGTCTGTGGTCACTGTACGACAGGTGAGGTTGAGACGGAGGTGCACTTTCTTCTTCAATGTAAGAAATATGAACTTATTAGAGATACCTACTTCGATAAATTTACCAACCTAATCCCGGAGTTCCGAAACCTGGGAGAACAGGAAGTACTGCCTATCTTACTTGGACAGCAAGGACAGACAGCAGCTCTTGCTGCTAAATATGTCACTGAATGCCATAGAGCGAGGGACAGTGATTAGACACTATACACACTATACACCTAATACCTATCATTTTCAGCACAAACACACACACACACACACACACACACACACACACACACACACACACACACACACGTTTATATGTATAAATGTCTTATCTATCGTATGTTCTGTATTGTATTATTGTATTGTTTGATGTCCTGCTTTGGCAATGCAAAGAAATATTTGTCATGCCAATAAAGCTACCTTGAATTGAACTGAGAGAGAGAGAGAGAGTTAGGGTACAGTGATACGTGTGTGGTATGACTACCCTGCATTGATTGTTCTGGTTTATTACACGCACGCATGCACGCACACACACACACACACACACACACACACACACACACACACACACACACACACACACTGATACTCGCACAGACACACACACTGACAATGATTCTTATCTCATGTGTCCTCCTCTCTCTCCATCCTAAGTTGGACTCTCTCTCTTAATGTCTGCTCTCTCTTTCACTCTGTTTTTCTTTTCTTCTACTCCTCTTGACTCTATTTCTCTCCCTTCTCCTCTCTGTCCTTGGCCTGTCTCAGCCACACTCTATTCTCTCCATCATCTTCTCTTTTCCTGGGCCCAGTTGTTCAAAAAGTTTTATCTGGATCAGAATCGTAATCCATGTTTCTTTTATGGCTGTTTTTCAAAGCAATTGAGGATTGGATCGAACTGATCCAGATACAAAAGGATTACGAAATCCGGATTACCTGTATTTCTAAATGGAAACTACATCACAATATATCCTAGTGGTTATGTAAGGAACAACAGTTAGAATAGGGAGCCTGAGGTAGCTTTGATTGTGTTATCTAAAGAGACAGAAAACACCACAATAAAACAATACAAACATCCCCTTCCATTATCAGACCCTTTATCTTATCCATAACAAATAAATAAATAAAAAACAATCATACTTCGTCTCCTATTACTGTTTTGTATTTTGTCATATTGGGATAAGGGTAATCCTAATTTTTTGCATCAAATTTATCCCAATCCAACTCAAACGTTTTGAACAACACAAAGTGAAGGTTTTATCCAGATCAAAACCAAGATTAGATTACGTGATCCAATCCGATTTCAGGATCCTTTTTTTCTTTTGGACAACCCATTTTCAAGATTTGATCCAATACGATAGCCGAAATCCGATCAGATTTCTTTTGAACAACTGGATCCTCCTGGTCTGCTCTCTGTGTTTGACCCTTGACCCTTGAACTTTGACCCTGGCTGTTATCGCCTGCTTGTTTCCTACTCTCCTTCCTTCCTTCTTTTTCTTTCTCTCTCTTCAATTTCTCTCTTTCTCTCTCTGTGATAGTTTTATAGTTTATACATTTCCTTTTCACCTGGTACTTGGAGGAAACTCTCTCTCTCTTTATCTGTCAACCCTCTCTGCTTTCTCTCTCTCTCTCTCTCTTTCTGCTGGGTTCTATAACTTTCCTGAGCAGAGCAGAGGAGGAAGTGGTATAAATAACTGGAGAGCCTGCTGCCGGAGAGACTTTCCAGAGCTTTCCAGACGCGATTACATAAAACACATTACATACACACTCTCACAGAGAGAGAGAGAGAGTTAGAGAGAGAAAGACATACACATACACACATGCTCACAGACACACACACACATGCTCACAGACACACACACACTCACACACACACACACACACACTGAGAAAGAGAGAGAGAAAGAGATACACATACTCACAAAGACATACACACACATGTATACGATCTCTCTCACTCTCACTTTCTTTCTGTCACATATACATGTATGCACCTGTTAGCCATACAGTCTATATTTGGTCTGCAGGTGTACACATGTTACATGTGCAGAGGGTTTGCTCAGTGTGCGTGTCTGTGTGTGTGTGTGTGTGTGTGTGGTTACAGAAAAAAAACAGTGTGGGAGTCTGTGACTGAGTGGGATTGCCTGGTAGATTGTGTAGGCATGTATTGCCATGGCAACCATCTGGTGCTACTCTCAAACACTGTTTGCCATCCCACACAGTGTCACCACAGTGACATCCAACGAAAGAGTTCTAGAGAGAGAGAGAGAAGGCAAGAAATAAAGAGAGAGAGGGAGAGAGAACATCATAATGTTTTTCCATATGGGTAATATATATATTCATCAGGGTGTGCTTAGCTTAAGTAGATACTGTCGTGGTTGACTGGAAATTTATTAACCATACATGTGTGTGTGTCTGTGTGTCCGTTTGTTTGTATGTATGTGTGTTTGTATGTTTTACATGTGTTTGTTTGTGTGTTGGTGTGTGTGTGTGTATGTGTGTGTCTGTATCTGTGCCTGTGTGTCCGTGTGTGTCCGTGTGTGTGCATGTGTATGCCTG
>NC_063212.1:14236069-14381069 GCF_017589495.1 Alosa alosa
ATGAAGAGGAAAAAAACATATATAGGTCTATAAGTCTCGGACTACAGTATAAGTCGCATTTCTGATTATCTCTGATTATCTTATTATTTCTGAAAATCCAAGACCAAGAACAGACAGAGACTATGTCACTGGACACATAGAGCCCAAAAAGATTGAGAATATTCTACGAGGAATGTTAATGAAGACAAATGAGTGAATGCCGGCAAACTGAGGCCGAGCCGGGCGATAACAAAGGCGGCCAACGAGGAGGGCCCGACGGTAATTGTAAAGCAATTAACAAAAGATTCACTGAACTAAAATGCTGATGTGGTACATTAAAAATGTAGCTAAAAATGTGGAGAATGCAATGCAGCATTTTAGGCAGCATTACTCGGGAGGCTACCTCCGAGAGAGTGAGAGAGAAAAAAAGATGCCTGTTTTAAAAGAACGTGCAAACTTTCAATGACGCTATACTAGGGAAGCTACCTTTATTTTAGAGACTGTTTACATGCCTCTCTTAACCAGTATGGACATTTAATCTTAAGGCAAGTTATTCAACTAGCACACAGAATAGGGTGACCAGACGTCCCGGTTTAACCAGGATACTAAAATGGGACACTAAAATGTCTTGGTTTACACCAACCACTATTAAAGTGTGGTCTTATTATAGCCCGATCATTAACTAAACCCATGTAGAAAGACTATTGCCTAAAGCGTCCGGAGTATGATTTTGATGATGTGTGAGTGTGCGCGTACAGTATACAGTGTACAGTATATCTCTGTAAACATTGTTGCAATGCCTTGTCATATCTGCCTCATTTTAACGGTTAGGACAATGCTGAAGAGAAAGTCATCATTCTCAAAATAACCTATGGATGTGAGTTTTGTTTTCAAATGTTTTCATGCATGTCTGGATAATGGGTGAGGAATGTTTAGGAGACAGACTATTCACGCGTGTTTTAGGCATAGTGCAGGCCCTAATCTCTGACTGAAAGACAAAAAGTTCTGTAAAGTTGTTCTCCTGTAAAATAGTTCTCAAGTTCTCCTATAAAAACAAATTGTAAAAGTTCTCATTTTCTGCCCTGTAGAGTTCTGGAGCTCCCAGCACACTGCCTCCACCTCCGCCCCTCTTAACGGCCCCCCGTCGGATGGGACCCCCTATCGGCCGACGCCCTGCTTCATCAACCCCCTCTTCCTGCAGCCGCCCGAGCCCGTTGAGGAACGCGCCGCCTCCAGCAAGCGCCACCGCTTCCGTCGCAGCCTGCGCGTGCGCGTCTCCACGGAGACTTCGCTCAGCCTCTCTTCAGGGGCGGAGTCAGGAGGAGGCGGTGAGGGGGCGGCGGGGGTGGGGGTGGTGTGCGGGATCAGCAGACCAATCACACGCTGTATAGGAGGGGCGGGCCGGCCGCGGGGATGCTGAAGAGGAGCCCTGCGCTGTCGCCGACATCAGAGGAGGAGGATGAGTTCATGGCCCAGCATGCATCACAGGTGAGGGTCTTCACCAACAGACACACACACACAAATACACACACACACACACACACATAAATTGTGTGTATATATACAATATACACTATATACTACTACGTATATATTAACTCATACTACACATGTTCATCTGATGTGACCAAACACATGTACACAGATAATAAGTAACAGTGAATTCTTCACACTCACATACAAAAGCAAACACGGGTCCTTTGAGGATTTCCACATTTTGCTATTTTAGGTCAAGTCAAGTCAAGTTTATTTATATAGCACATTTCATGTCATTTCCCAACGCACTGAGCTTCTGATGTGTGATGTGTAGGACACAAACAGCAGCAGTGTGAGTGGGGAGCAGTGTCAGGAGCCGGAGCCGCAGTCCTGCACTGTGGAGGAGGCCTGCCTCTCGCTGGAGACCACCCGGGCACCCTCGCTGTCTGCTCTGGACAGCAGCAGCTCCTTCAGCAGCCTGGAGGAAGATGACGATGACGAAGGAGAGTGGGCAGGGCTCGGCGGCGGCGGTGGTCGCCCTGGCCGTGTCCCGGCGTCCTCAACCTCTTCGGCGTCCTCGACCTCGTCGCACTCCCAGCGGCCATCGCTGAAGCGCATGAGCGCGGCGTTCGTGTGTCTGTTTGCGCCGGAGCGCCGCGTGGCGCGGCTGATCCTGCAGCTGTCGCGGGACCCGCGCTCGGCCTTCGGCGCCCTCGTGCAGGACTTCCTGTGCACCAAGCGCCAGGAGCTCAACGCCCTGCAGGGGGCGACAGAGAGCAGTGGTGGTGGCAGGGATGCCGCCTCGGAGGTGCTCCAGGGACTGCGGAAGTTCCTCACCCAGGCCAAGGGCTTCCTGCTGGGCTCAGGCGAGCTGGAGCCCCCCATCGAGACGCTGGTGCCGGAGAATGAGAAAGGTAATGGAGCTGGAGGGGAGGAGGGGAGGAGAGAGGAGAGGAAAGAAGAGAGAACGGGAGAGAATGAAACAGAGTCAGATGGAAAAAGTCAAAGTCTGAGTCAACTTTATTATCCCAAAGAGGGAAATTCAGGTCGTCAAGGTGCAGAGACACACACATTAAAACATATTGATAGATACATACACAAATATACAACCCCCCAACCCCCACACACACACACACACACACACACACACACACACACACACACACACACACACACACACACACTCTTTCATTTAAAAGCCTTATTGCCGAAGGGACAAGCAATCCACGGAATGTAGATGGATCCACTGTAGTGTATTAGGCTCTCATGCTCAAGCACATAATGAGTGAATGTTTTCATTTGTTTTTAAAATGCAGTTTGGGTGATCTGATCACAATTGGTTAGTTCTAAATACAAGTGGCTACAGATAATAACCAATAACGCACTAACAGGCCCATAGTGAGGTTCTCATGCTCGTCATGGGGATAGGTAGTAGTCTGTGTGTGGTGAATGTGGGGTAGAGGCCATGAAGAGCAACCTGCTCAGTTATATAGGTGATGCTGTATTCCATTATGTTCTGGAAAGTTTGCATGTAACAAATACAGTCTTCCTAGTCTGTCGACAAATCTTACAGGGGAGAAGAAAACGTGGGAATTGAGAGCTAGAGAGGTAGTTAGTGGGGTGCTTGATGTTCTACGTCAGCAATTAGTGTTCAGTGTTTTTGTCTGCATGAATGCTGACATTTTGTATGCATGACAGATTGCATCCTAAAAAGACTTGTTCTGTTGACTCTCTTAATATGTACAGTATTTGAATTCATAATCTTTTGAAATGTGTTATTGTGACTATATATCTAAGATGTATATGCAATGCACACGCCCTCCTACCAGATTTTGTGGGATTGAGTCTGTTGCTATTTCAACTCACCAGAACATCACAGCTTATTCCTCCTCATGGCATTTGAGAATATGAAGTGGTTGACGTGAAATGGTTGAAGTGAGTGACGTGGGAAAAGCCCACGTAAACTGGGCGACAGTGCCACCCCATCTGTAGAGGTGTAACATGGAATTTGCGCATCAATACTCAGTACTGATGAGGTGCAGTAATGTGCCAGTGTGTTGCCCTGGTGAGCAAACTCTTCAGCTGAAACCTCCTAGCAGTGAGAGCCTCACACACACGCAGCTTGAAGCTGCCAACCAAATGGATTTTCTGCTGGGATGTGTGGGACTGTACATGTGTGTGTGTGTGTGTGTGTATAGTATGTGTGTGTGTGTGTGTGTGTGTGTGTGTGTTATTTGTCGACAGACTAGGAAGACTGTATTTGTTAGCGATATGCAGAATTTTCCAGAACATAATGTGTGTGTGTGTGTGTGTGTGTGTGTGTGTGTGTGTGTGTGTGTGTGTGTGTGTGTGTGTGTGTGTGTGTGCGCATGTGTGTATATGACTGTATGTGTGTGTGTGGCGTTGATGGAGGCAATTGCATGTACTGCCTGGTCTCTGATTTTCTATCTGATTATTCATCTGAAGAGAAGCCACAGTCCCACGCTTCTCTCCCCACTGCACAATCTCCCAGCGGCCTGTGCTGCTGCTCCTATGTGTGTGTGTGTGTGTGTCTGTATTTGTGTGTGTGTGTGTGTGTGTGTCTGTATGTGTGCTCGGCTTGTGGGAAACCACTTAAGACATTGAATCTGATTACATAATATTCTGACGTGTGTCAGATAATATATAATTTGCTCTGTTTCTCGACCGCCTATCCTCCTCTTTGAGAAACAGTTGTGTGTGTGTGGGGTGTGTGTGTGTTTGTGTGTGTGTGTGTGCGCGTGTATGTATGTGTGTGTGTGTGTATGTGTGTGTGTATGTGTGTGTGTTTGTGTGTGTGTGTGCGTGTGGGGTGTGTGGGGTGTGTGCGCGTGTGTGTGTGCATGTGTTTGTGTGTGTGTGGAGCAGGTGAAAAGAGCAATATATGTGTGGGTGGCCATCCATTCTTAGCCATACCGTACATGTAATGCATATTGAAACATTTGCGTTTGGTGTGCAGCTTATGTGTGTGAGTGTTTGAGCACCTAACCAAATGTGTGTGTGCTTGAGTAAGTCAACATGTGGGACCCACTAATGCACTTCTGTGTGTTACCATTCATCTGCCTGCATGTGTGTGTGAATGGAGAATGATCCAAAGATCCATGCTTGTGCCCATATGTGTGTGACCGACTCACACGTCTACTGTACATGTCAGTGAGAACATGAGGTCCACAAATATGGGTTGTGGTCGTAAAGGGAGGATGTTTTTAGAATATGTTATAAACATACTAAGTGCAATAAACCAAATATTACCTGAAACCAATCTTCAATTTGTGTGCTGGGAGCTTCAAAATGAATGTTGGAATATCTGTGTGTTTAAACCCAGTCTATGACCCATGGCAGGCAGATCCATTTGTTTTTCAAAGTCCCCCAGATGTTTAGCATTTGGCTGAAACCTTGTTTAAATGAACGATCAAGCAATGGCTGATTCTTTCTGCCTCAGAACTATAGCGTTTCAATGACAGCATCAAGATAAAACAGATAGAAAAATAACTCTCACACCAGAAAAAAAGCTCCCAGCTTAATGCTGTTGATTTCTATAACTATCAGAATGTCAAGAAAGTTCATTCTATTGGCATCAATGACGGAGTCAGACAGCCAAGATTTCCAACCTAGGAACCAATTCCATCGACTCGTGGCGTGGGATAGGTTAGTGGTCAGGGTTTAGTAAAACATTCATATGTGACAAGACTTTTTTAAGAGGCACTCCTCCCACTCCTCTCTCTGCCCACTGAGAGTGTGTGTGTGTGTGTGCCTGTATTTTATTTTTTAGAGGCACTCCCCCCACTCCTCTCTGTTGTGTTCCCACATCCACAGACCTGGCTCTGGAGAAGGCCATGTTCGGCTGTGTACTGAAGAGAGAGAGTGGGTGGTGGTGCTAGAGAGAGCCCTGCAGGCACATCCACAGACCTGGCGCTGGAGAAGGCCATGTTCGGGCTTCACATTGGCCCCGAGGGCATGCAGGCCTGCCAGAAGGTGCCTGCTGGCAGCTCACTGGGCAGGCCTGGCAGAGGGCATGGGGCTCCTGGACGCCAGTGGCATATCGCGGGCTCGGAGGAAGCTGACGCTCATGGCCCGGACGCACTCGCCCATCGACAAGGTGCTCCTGCTGCTCCAGGTGTGCAAGAGGGTGTACCAGAGTCTGGACACACAGCCAGGTGAGAACCGTGCGATACGTGAGGAATGACACACAGCTAGCTGGTTATCATATAACAACAAAAAGGAGGTATTACAATAATGTAACATTGTGTGATTATATTAGTTTTGTCTGATGTAATGATGATAGACTAGCTGTACATTATCCGGTTTCTTTCGTATACATCCCAAGGAGTAATTTGATTTCATGTTCCACACAGCAGTTTAACATACATGATATTTATGATATATGATATAATGATGATAATATAAAAATGTGGCACTGACACTTACATCCAAACCAACTCTATTTTCAGTCTCACATCCATTTTTACCCCTTTTTTCTCATCACTTTAGAACCTATATAGCATAGCATTTAGCATAATAGCTCATCTACATGTCTAATATCTACTTTTATGTCATGATTCATAGAACAGGAAGTGACATCAGAGCACTTCCTGCCTGCTCTGGCATATGTCCTGGTATGCTGCAATATGCCTCTGTTGCTGCTGGAAGTGCAGTATATGATGGAACTGCTAGAGCCATCATGGTTGACTGGAGAGGGTGAGAATGCTATACTGTTTTTATAATAGTAAGCACAACCTCTTATGTTCACCTGTAGTAAGTAGATTCCTTTAAAATCCCCTCCCATCTCTGCTTTTATAGGTGGATATTACTTGACGAGTGCCTACGCCAGCCTATGCCTGATTCAAAGCCGCCCACAAGCTCCGCCCACAGGCGGGATGACCAGTGAGGCCCAGGAGAAGCTGAGGGAGTGGAGCCGGCGGCGTGGACAGGAGAATATCACACATGCCCCATCAAACCAGAACCAGGTACACACACACACACACACACACACACACACACACACACACACACACACACACACACATGCCCCATCAAACCAGAACCAGGTACACACACACACACACACACACACACACACACACACATGCCCCATCAAACCAGAACCAGGTACACACACAGTGTGTATCCTGTGTGTGTTTTTCCTGTTTCGAACAGACCCAGATATTCATACACATTATGAAAAATAAACATAGTATTACGTAGTACCAGAGAATTTGCACGTTGTGCATGTGTTTGCGTAAAGTTCATGCACACTTCTGTTCTGTGTGTGTGTGTGTGTGTGTGTGTGTGTGTGTGTGTGTGTGTGTGTGTGTGTGTGTGTGTGTGTGTGTGTCTCCAGAGGCTTGTCCGCGTGCTCTACCAGGAGGGAGGCCAGAGCGTGGTGCGCACCCTGCAGTGGGTGGACGGCGAGCCCGCCTCCTCACTGGCCCTCAGCTGCGCCACGGCCTTCGCCGTCGGCCAGCCGCACTGCTACGGCCTCTTCTGCCGGGCCGCCGGTGGCGAGATGAAGCCCCTCCCACCACACGCACTGATCCACGAGGCGCACGCCCACTCCATCGGGTCTCTGCCCTCGCTGTCGTACCTGCGCGTGGATCATGACACCGGCAAGGTTCGCCGGCTTACCAGAGGGGGCGCTGTGGATTTGGGAGGCTCGGTGTGCGAGGAGTAAGATGGAGCAGAATAACACCAACCAGGAAGTGGGGAGTAAAAACTAAAGGAAATGTCCTCGGCAACCATTTTATTTTCCTGTCAGCTTAAAAGTCCCTCTCTGGACTCACTCCTGTTGGATGCTAAGTGTTTCTCCTTCTCGTGGCATCAGTATATGAACTTAAAGTTGGAGACTTGAAATGACTACTCTAATGACCGAGATTGCAGAGGGGATCATTATTAGCATGGCCACCTCCATACACTTGGACCCCCTTGGACTGTGACGGGACCTGGTGTTTCTTTGATGTTCCTGAGGACGCCTCCGAAGATTATTGAGTGCAAGGATCTTGTTTTAAGGGATTAGTTTCCAGAAGTTCAAGCAATTCACCTGGCAATAGACAGAGCAATATAGTTTTCCAGGTTTGTGGGCGCCAACTCTCAGTCTTTTGGTGCACCATGACTATTTTATAATTGAAGGCCCTGAAAGATCTGTGATTCTTCATGCCAAGACGGTGCTGAACAATGACAACCCTGCTATAGATAGATAGAAAACACAGAGACATCGCTAATCTCTAACTGGCCCTGTTTTTGCTGTTTAGATTGTTGGGGCTAAATATCAACTACCAAAGTGTTTAGTTTCTTGTTTGTGTTATTTTCTCTCTCTTATGGAGTCTCCACTTTAGGCTTACAGTAAGAGGCACATACGAGAAGCTATTTTAAGATGAATGGTTTGATTTCTATTGATGGAAGGAAAGAATGTTTTTCAAAGCAATCTGAAACATCAGGAGCTGGGAAATAGCAGCTTGTGGGTGTATGAAGACAGATCTATTTACACAATAATAGCAGACAAACAGAACACATTTACTGTACAAATATAACAGCGCAAAATTCAGTGTTTTGAAAAAGCCTGTTGCTTTTTTTCAGACCCATTCATTGGTCTGGTGTTTCCTTCTGCAAACAATAAAAACACATAAGCATTTATATAACAAAAGGAAAGTGTACAAATCACATCTAAATTATTTTTTCCCCTTTCTCTTTGTGCCTCACTCTACCGATATCTTTCTCTTCCTTCTGTCTTATATTCTCTTGAAGTTTCCTTTCGATCTATACAAATACAAAAATAACATTCCATGTAAAAAAATGTTGTTTTCTTTGTAACAGACAATCTGATTGGATGGTTTCAGTGAGTCCAGCTCATGCGAGGCTTCGCTTCATTCGCTGAATGTGAAAGTAACACCTTACGGTGGTCCAATGAATGCACAGCTCTCAGTCAGGGTGACTGCCTGCTTTGCTGCCTGTTCTGGGTCTACAGGGCCAACTGACTGTTTGACTGTGTGTATGTGTGTGTTGGGAAGGTTGGGTTGTGAGTGTATATTAATTTATTTCAATATATCTTTCAATTTTAATATAATTACTGACAATTATTGAAGTATGAATTGTATTCATTATTATGATGACCAGTTGAATGTGGGGAAGGGGGGCTTCAAGATATTTTCTTTGGATGACAGATATCTCTGTGGCTGTTGAATTTTGACATGTAAACTTTCTGCATGCTGTGCAGTAATAATATGAGAATGTGTGTTGTGCATGTGTTTGTGTATATGTGTATGTCTATGCAGTATGTATTGTATGTGTGTTATGAATATTGGTTTATTTTCTGCTGAATGTGGTGACGTAATCCACACAAGTTGTTTTTTTGTTTTTTTTTGTTACTGTTGGTATTGATTTCTTCTAAACGTTGTATCCTAGTAGTATCTCAGTAGTATTGTTCAGTATCAAACATCATTAAAACAAATGATAAATGCCTTCACAGAGTTCCTATGTTCCTGATGGTTCCTTGTAATAAGGTTTTATAAGCTGAAACATTTTTTCCACAAAATGTTTTGGAAGAATTGTTTGTATTGTTTGTATTTTGTGCAGAAAGCACAAAAGACAATATCTATTCAACACTGGCTTTGCGTCAAAAAGTACACTGAACTCGAATCAGTGGTTAATTCACTGATCCATGAACTAAAGCTTGTCTGCTCATGACCAATGCTGATCCCTTTATTTTTTTCTTATTCATGTCAGTATGCAAATGAGATTTAGGTCCAAGTGCCAATACTTTGGTTTACAGGAGTGCCACTTCACTAATATATGTATCAAGCTTTAGGTGCTCTTTGAGTTCAAGAGCAAATCCAAAGCATCAGAAAAGTTCGTTCAATAGACCCTTTCAACAATAAAAACAAAAACAATGCTTGAACATTCTATTTGGGCCCCAATCTACTTCCTCTGCATTAAGATAACATATGGAATGTTAAAACGGAAGTCTTGTGGGGCCAACTATGATGCTGATAATGGAACTCTCTTGAAAGGGTCCATACAAAGCAGTGTGCCTGTATACTTTCTGATAAGTCTTACACCTTTTTTTATTCATCTAGAGTCTAATAAATCGAACCAACTCTTCTGATGCATCAAGATGATTCATCCAGATTTTTTAATAATACAGTATGATTTTGAAAAGGAAGAATTTGATGTAATGGAGCTGAATATGAATCTTTATTATTTTGAGACCATTATATCATTCAAAAACACAAATATTTTTATATCAATCACCATTGTGTTTTATATTAAAGACGAAGTCAGGGATTTTACACAATTTTTAGCCCATAACATTTTTTGCCACATTCAGCAATCATCTCCTCATAACCACTAGCTGCCCATTCCGTGATTATACTGCACAAAAACCCGGTCGCTGTAGGCAGCCCAGGCTCCGAAAACTGGAAACAAAGTGGGGGCAGCCTGCTCCCAAACAAAAACAAAACCCTGCGTGGAATTTCTCTGAAGGTATACTGAAGGTATGGGTGAGTTACCTCTCTAGTGTGTTTCGTTTGGTCATTGGTTAAAATATAATGTATGTTTTTTTGCACAAAAGCGTCTGCTAATGAATGTAAACATAAACACAAACATACGCTACTTCCTGCGAATTCCCTGACTGTGCCTTTAAGCATTTCATGTAGTGATAAAAGATTGTGCTCAGCATCGGAGAATATGAGACATTTCATATCTTTGAACTCCTGGAGGGTCAACATGACCGAGCAGTAAAAGAGGCACCTGAGAAAGTTACAAAAGAAAATAGAAAGGCCCAGCACAGTTTTGGTTCTCAACTATTCTGCACTGTAAGGTCACATCACTCATCACAAATTACACAAATCTACTTTGTGTCTATCTATCTATCTATCTATCTATCTATCTATCTATCTATCTACATCCTAGCATCTATCTATCTATCTATCTATCTATCTATCTATCTATCTATCTATCTATCTATCTATCTATCAATCTACATCCTAGCATCTATCTATCTATCTATCTATCTATCTATCTATCTATCTATCTATCTATATATCTAGCATCTATCTATCTATCTATCTATCTATCTATCTATCTATCTATCTACATCCTAGCATCTATCTATCTATCTATCTACACCTTAGCATCTATCTGTCTATCTACACCATAGCACATCCAACTAAAAGACAGAATCATCTGTATCCGCCCATCCATCCCTCCTTCTATCCCTCCTTCTGCCCCTCCTTCTATCCCTCCTTCTGCCTCTAGTTAGTTTTGCCCCCCAGCTTCTCCAGCACGTTGATGCCCTTCTCCAGGTAGTCGGCACGGCTGAGCCAGAAGGACTCCTTGTCCTTCATGATGTTGGCCAACACTGCCCCACCCATGAACACCATGTGCTTGCGACTTGGAGGGTCCTCAATGCGGATCTTGAACTTCTACACGAGAAGAGAAGAGAGAAGAGAGAAGAGAGAAGAGAGGAGAGAGAAGGGAGAGAAAGATGAAGTGGGAAGAGTATGTAAGAAAGGGACGTGCTGTGTGTGTGTCTGTGTGCGCGCATGTGTGTTTACATATGAGTAAATGCCAAATTTGTATTTCACAATCACATTTCCTTCATGGGTACCAATTAAATCTCTTACTTTACATGTGTGTGAGAGAGAAAGAGACAGAGAGAGAGAGAGAATGTGTGTGTGAGAGAGAGTATGTGTGTGTTTGCATAAATACATAGTGCAATGATAAAGCTTAGGGATAAGAACTGTAAGCGTGTCTGATGTCAAGCAGGCATGTGTGTTAACGTACAGATAAGGCCTCGGTGTCTCCCTTGAGGCATCTCTCCAGATACAGCTGTTTAATCTCCCGCTCCAGACGGGAGGGCAGGCCGGGATACATGGTGCTGCCTCCCGACAGCACAATGTGCTTGTAGAGGTCTGACCTGCAGGGGGCGCCACACACACACACACACATAAAGCATCAAACTACAGAGTAAGAGACAAGGCTATCTGACAAGGTAAGACAAACACATTCTACAGAAATTGTGCCAGACCTGGGCAACCTACGGCCCGCGGGCCAGTCCCGGCCCACATGCTGCTGTCATGTGGCCCGCAACGCGGTCCAGGAAAAGAAAAAAAAAACAATGTCCCACACTGTTCTTTTCTGCGAATCTAAATGTAGTCTGCGGTCTCCCTACAGTTCAAGACAAAAATGCTCTGATATCAAAATATGATGCCACTCTTATTTAACTAGATTAACAAAATGAATGTTGGTGTGAGTTTGTGTATGCATGTGACTGTAAGTGTGTGCATCTTCTCTGTTATGTGTGTGAAATAGATAGATTGTGTGTGTGATAGAGTGTGTGTGTGTGTGTGTGTGTGTGTGTGTGTGTGTGTGTGTGTGTGTGTGTGTGTGTGTGGGAGGGAGAGAGCCAGTGAGAGATGTAAGTGTATGTGACCTGATGTCGATGTCGGCAGCCTGGATGGTGTTGAAGAGCAGCTCTGCCACGCCCACTCCCTCCACGTTGATGAGGTGCGGTTGGAAGAGAGCCTCAGGAGCCCCGAAACGCTCACCGCCCACCTTCACCGCACGGCCGTCAGGGAGCTACACACACACATTTTTATACACACACACACACACACACACACACACACACACACACACACACACACACACACACATTTAGACACACACACACACACACACATTTAGATACACACACACACACACACACACACACACACACACACACACACACACACACACACACACATTTAGACAAGAGAGAGAGAGAGAGAGAGAGAGAGAGACAGAGACAGAGACAGAGACAGAGACACACACATATACATATATGCACACACATACACACACACACACACACACACACACACAAATTTAGATACAGAGCGAGAGAGAGAGAGACGCACACACACATATGCATATATGCACACATACACATAAACACACCCACAAATGCACACACATACACCCACACATATGCATATGCATACACACAAACACACACACACACACACACATTTACACACACACAAACACAAACACAAACACACACACACACACACACACACACACACACACACACACACACACATACACACACACACATTTACACACACAAACACACACATAAAGAAGGTCAGAAACAGTAAGCAGATTAGTAGACAGGCAAGACAAATATACAGGCCTGTGGGTGTACTCTGGAAACAAGCAATATAGTTTTCCGTTCAAAATAATAAGAGCAAGTAAAGTGAACTAGTAAAAGTATTACATCCATCTCATTTTTCAGTCATGAATGTTTCAATATGAGCATGTGTCAGCGTGTATGTGTGTGTGTGTGTATGTGAGTGTGTGCAGGGTGCGATTTGTGGGAAAAAAAACAGAGGGGGGGGGAATTGAAATTATAGCCATTGAAAATAGCCATTTATGATTGGTTACACAGTCGGCATTCTAAAATGTGCTGCATGATCAAGGCCAAATTAACCAGTCATCACGCAGCCACTGTGTCAGCAGCACAAGCGCTGACAGTGACAGTGCGTTTCTGATGTCAGATGATTATGTGCTGGACTGTTCTCACATTGCAGCGCTTTACTTACATGAGGTAGCATTAATCAATATGAGGGGCAGAGGGGGATATGATGATGATTTCAAGACCAGGGGGTCACCCTGATGATGAAAAACCAGGATTAGCCAGCAGAGGGAGGATTTCAAGACCAGAGAGGGGGGGGGGGGGGTAAATTGCACCCTGTCTGTGTGTATGTGTGTGTGTGTGTGTGCGTACCGTGTAAGACTCCACCAGGATGGTGGTCTCGTTGGCGAGCCGCTGCTCCTGCTCGATGTTGTAGCCCACAAAGCACAGCTTCTCCTTTAGCATGCGCACCGTCTCGAAGTCCGCAGAGTGGTTAAAGGCATAGCCCCTCAGCAGCAACAGCTAATCAACACACACACACACACACACACACACACACACACACATACACAGAAGACATACTGTATATGCTCAGATCAAGTAGTGAACTTCCCATGAATGTATGATATAGTATGATGTAGTCAAGAGGATAGATATGCATGTGTGTACCTGTATACACCGTAAGTATGAGGTGTGTGTGTATGTGTGATGTGTGTTTGTGTGTATAAGATGTATGTTCGGTGTGTGCTGTGTGAGTGTGTTCAGTTTGTGTGTCTGTCTGTGTGTATCTAAACCTTGATGAGGTAGTGTATGTAGCTGTGTGTTGTGTGAATGAGTTCAGTGTTTTCAGTGTGTGTGCATAGTGCGTTTGTGTGTTTAAGATGTGTGTTACGTGTGTGTTGTGTGAGTGTGTTCAGTGTATGTGTTTGTGTGTGTGTGTGTGTGTGTGTGTCTGTGTCTGTGTGTGTCTGTACCTTAATGAGATAGCGTGTGATGTCCCGTCCGGCAATGTCCAGTCTGCGTGTGAGGTGGGGCAGTGAGAAGCCCTCGTACACGGGACAGATATGTGTGACTCCATCTCCAGAGTCCACCACCACTCCCGTCAACAGCCCTGACCACAAGAGGAGGGAATCACAACTACTGCTTTACAGACCCACCTGAACACAAGAGGAGCAACTACTGCTTTACAGACCCACCTGACCACAAGAGGAGGGAATCACAACTACTGCTTTACAGACCCACCTGAACACAAGAGGAGCAACTACTGCTTTATGTTACCGCTTCCTCTTCTATAAAACGTTTTGTTACAGCATCATTTCTCACATTGTGCAGATGGAAACTGAAACTACAGGTGGTGTGTTTGTGTGTTTGTGTGTGTGTGTGTGTGTGTGTGTGTGTGTTTGAGGTGTGGTGTGTGTGTGTGTGTGTGTGTGTGTGTGTGTGTGTGTGTGTGTGTCTACCGCCAAGGGGAGGTCATCACAACTACTTTTTGTACACCATTTCCTCTTCTTTTAGACAGGTTTTAGTCTCATTTAAAGTTCAGGTTTGCCTGTTTGTTCATAATTTGAAGTCGTGTAAATCCCTGATGAGACCCTGGTTATTGATTTATTTTCACAGCACATCCAGTAAGGAGGGGTGTTGCTCGCATCTCACCTTGTGCGTAGAGAGTGAGCACGGCCTGGATGGCGACGTAGATGCCGTGAAACTGGTACGTCTCGAACATGACCTCCGTGATCTTCTGCCTGTTCTTCAGGGGGTTCATGGGAGGCTCCGTCAGCAGAATCTAAAGAGAAAAACACAAGAACCAACACGCGACATGTTTAAGATGAATCAGTCTGATTGCTGATATGAGAAAAGTAGTAGCAAAAATAGTGGTAAATGAAATAGCATTAATCTGTTATTGTGAGAATGTGTTTGGTATGCCAGAGTCCTGCAGAATTCCGGTGTTCTCTCACTGCAACAGACGACCATGAATAGGCTACTTACAGGATACTGTACTCTGTACTCTACTGTACTGTACTCTTTGTGGTACAGAGCGATAGACAGTGATGGAGAAACAGACATGTAAACAGACGGACACTGTAAGGACTTGAATTTCCCCTTGGGGATCAATAAAGGATCTATCTATCTAGGACGTGCACCTTGCAGTCAGGCGGGCTGATGTTGAGGCGGTCAGGGCCAAAGGTGTGGTCCCACAGGTGGAGCATATCTTCCCAGCAGCGCACCATGCCGTTCTCCATGGGGTAGGACACCTCCAGCAGCTGCCGCAGCTCACTGGCCTCCTCCCCCACCATCAGGTCCTGCAGAGTGGAATGGACAGGATAGGCTTTACTGTCCCACGGTGCCATTATGGCTTCCAGTAGTCAAAATTACAATACACATTACAGTATAATGACATAATGATAAATTATATATGCATTCTGTGTTATTCTGTCATTTGTGTACTAACTGTGAAAGGATGTGTCGACAATCAACAAGACACAAGGTAGAATAATTTAAAGGCAGATTCAGAGTTTGTAACTTTGTAAGCGCAGTTATAGCAGAAGGCATCTGAGAACAGTTTGGTCTTAAGTCTAGATGTAAAACTGGCTACGGTTGGGGCCTTTTTGATGTCATCTGAAAGTTGGTTCCAGAGCTGAACCGCATAGCAGCTAAAAGCTGCTTCACCATGTTTAGTTCTAACAGCAGGTTTTATTAACAGGCTTTTCTACTGAGACCTGAGAAGTCGAGAAGGTGTGTACTGCTGAAGCATGTCTGATAGGTATTTAGGTCCTGCTCCATTTACTGATTTATAAACAAGCAGTAGTACTTTAAAGTCAACTGTAGTGACTGTACTACAAACATTCAAAAGCAACTACAATCAAACATGGACTATCCATTTATATCAGACAAGAAAATAGGAGAGCACACAGCTCAGGATAGACATGTGTGATCAATATTTGCCTCCCTATATACTTGACCATAGCCTCGCGGTGGGACCTGTAGCCTACTATGCATGCAGAACTACAGTGATTGATGTCTAACTGACGTCAGGCTTATTGTGCAAGTGTAAGGATAAAAGAGGGGCTGAAACAGTTGGTCTGAAACCAGTGACTGGTCAGAGTTGTCTGTCGGGGTTTACCGTGTGCTCACCTTGATCTCGATGTTGCCCACTTTGGTGGAGGACCGAATGGTGGGCCGCCCGACCATGGCGGGGAAGATGTGCTCAGGAAAGTTGGAACCTGCAAAGCCACATTTGACAAACTGTGGACGAGACAGGAGAAGACAGAAGGTGAGCTGATGAGATGACCCTTTAGATTACTGTAGCTTTAATCTGGCATGGTCCAGATTGGATCTGCTCCTGGGTCTGCGACTGCTTGGGCCTCGTCATACATCCACCACACTGGATGAATCACTGCATCTCAGTCATGGCAAAGGAAGTGAATTGCAAATCAGTTTCACCACTTTACACAGCTGGATTCAGTTGTTATTGCACACCACTGTATATCAGAAAGCAAAGTGCAATTAATGGCGTCAGTTTCAATTATTACATATCTCTGTGCCAGTGAGACGCATTTACCTCATTTGAATTTTTGCAATGAGGTTAATAAGCCTACTGGCATCATATGTCTGGTATCAACAATTCCTTGGGACAAATTATTTTGCAACTTGGCATTAGGTGTGATGCTGCACAACCTCATGCAAGAACCAGGTTTACACACACTAGTAGTGGATGCAGATGAAGGTAGAAACGGTCACTGTTGTGCTAAGAATGACTCAATGAAGGAAAGGATTATTTCTTTTTAGAAAAAAGCTGTTCTGACATGCCCATGCACCTACAGCACATTCCATAGCCCGGGGGCGTTCACCACATTCCATGTCAAAACACAGTATTGGGCAAAAGCAGGTACTGCTGTCAAACTGAGCTTAGAGTTACTATACGGACAGCAGACTATACGCTTTTTTTCTTCTTCAGTGGTTGGTTTCACATTAGAAGCCTACCTCTTCCTGTTAGCCAATATTTTGCCCTGTATGAGCAGTGCCTTTTAAGGATGAACGTATGAGAGAGAATGTCATAATCGGCATTGTAGGCTAAAACAAGTCCAGACAGATGCGCGCAATGGCACACGCCCTGTGGAAAATTCACTCGTTCACTTAGACAAATGTGATTTAAGATAGTAAAAAACGCATTAGCTCTGCTGACTTTTTCCATAGTTTTTTTGTTTTTGTAAATAAACAATGCACAGAGTGTTCATTCGAGGAACCTTCTTTCAGAAAAACACAGACATGTGATCTGATTTCACTCACTCAAATGTTATGCGTTTGGGTCGATATTCAAATAACAGAACGTGGGAAAATGTATATTTCAATACGCTTCATGTTTATATCTGGATGAGAAGCGGTTCAAACTTACCCCGGTCCCATTGTCGCAAACGACCACTTTCCTCCCTTCGCTGTCCATCTCAACCGCACTTAGCCTGGCCTGACCAAGACTCAGGTAAGACGAACAATTTCACGATAATGCCGCTCAGAACAAAGCTCTCTCCCACGACCCACAGACGCAGTGGACACTGCCGAAACCAACACCAAATGATATTTTGAGTGCATGCAAGAATGTTTGATTGTATGCAGAAGTATCCAGACCCCGGCCAGATGCACCTCACACTACCGGTGTGCGCGAAGGTGGGCGGAACTGCATTTTGTGCGGAACTAGGTTACTCTCTTTAAACTTTGCAGCTCACAGTCTAGGTTTCCTGTCTACTCGGTTGTGAGTAGGTCTGAAACGACTAGTTATGAAAACTTTCTATCCTGACAATTAAATGTTTACCTGTTACAGTTATTTTATGTAATTATCTGTGTGCTATTGAGCAAACAACTACTTTTGTTGTTGTTTGTTTGTTTTGTTAAAGTTTTGTTTGTGTGTTGAAAACCTTGAAAAAAACATCAACATTCACAGACAGGCACAGACCCAACACTTTCAGATAAAAAATAATATCATTTATTTCAAATGTACACATAGGACATAAAAAACTCCCTCTTTCAGACAACTCCCTCATAAAAATTATTGTATATGGGCATATGTAGGAGGTTTGATCAGTGTGTCACTCATTTTGTTAGGCAGGCAGGAGAGTGAGTTGAGTCTGCCCACAAAGTTTAGGCACGTGAATGGAATTAAGACCAAGCTGTGTGACCTTAGGAGCATCTCTATGCTCTTACAGAATTTTCACCTCTTTTTCCACTCTTTCTATCCCTCTATCTTTATCTCTCTTAGTGCGTCGTTTTTTTTCTCTCTGTTTGTCTCAATTGTCTCAAAGTAGCAGTACCCAGTGACTTCATCTAGACTGAGAAGGTCGAAGGTCAAAGTATTGACTCCGAATCTGGGTGTGTTGTGTAATCAGGTAGCAGCAGCATAACATTTCTACCTAAGAATGTACGGAGTATGAGGTAGCATGTCTATGACTTGTCTGCAGTGTTAGGGGTGCTGAACATTAGCCCAGTGGACCACAGACAGACATACCATATGTATGTTTAGAGATACATTCCCCAGACACACATACTGCACATGCAAATGTGTGCACCTCAGAGACACACTGCCAACATGACAAATTGTGGAATAAATGCCCAACTGAAGATATACACACACAACGTTGGGATCTAGTCAGCCCTACACACAGTGCTAGCTCTGTGTTTAAACTCTACATGTGATTAGACCAAATACCCCACCAGACAATGCCAGCATTAATAGTTTCAGATTAAAAAAAAAAAAATGATGTTCTAAAAAAAAAAAGATGTCCTAATTCATGTGAAGGCGCATAGTCTCTTACCACTTCAGATATTTCTGAGGGACATGGTGTCTTTGTAATAATCAGTCTATGACAAATTGTAGAGAGTATGCTCTCATCTGCAGTGTTCAGTTGCAGCTCTGGTTTAACAAATATTCAGTCACATTATGGGAATTATTAGACATTATTACATTATTATTTTATCCCAGCCGGATTAAATCTGAGCTGCAACCAAACAGGGGAAGCACTGCATAAGTCAGAGCACTGCCCAAGTCCTAATAAAGACATGAGAAATCCATTCACCAGACTGGTTGGTTTGGCACTTCTCTTTTGCCTAAATCAAGTATGAAGGATACAGTGATGATAGGAAGAGTGAGAAAGTGAGTCGAAATATATAGACCCTTTCAACAATAAAAACAAAAACAATGCTTGAACGTTCTATTTGGGCCCCAATCTACTTCCTCTGCATTAAGATAACATATGGAATGTTAAAAAGGAAGTCTTGTGGGGCCAACTATGATGCTGATAATGGAACTCTCTTGAAAGGGTCCATAGAGATAGATAGATAAGGAATATAAGATGAGGAATAAGGATAAGGAATATAAGATAACAGATTTGTTGTGCAGGCCATTAAAGGCTGGTGAAAATCGAAACTGTTAAGACTGAAAGGATGTCTGGTGTTTTTGTTTCATATTAGAGTTTCCCTTTAACAAAAACAAAAGAGAGTAGAAATCAAAATGTATAATACATAACAACATTCATGGACACAACATGATCACAACAAAACAGATGTTTTTGAAACAGTAGTGCTGTTTTTTAAAATGTCATCTTGAAATTGCGACAGAGTGTTTTGGATTTCCTTGATGAGTTCTCAAGCCTATCAAGTTACAATAAGTGCATTTAGTTCTTTTGTGTTTTAAGTTATTTTCATCTGTAATTATCCATCTCACCCTGAATCATATTCAGTTTCTCCCAATATCAGAGAGCTGGTAGGAGTATGTTTGTGAGTTCAACAGAAACCAAGAAATCCATGAGAGTTCATAACAAATTCTCTGACCACCAGACCCCAGTCTCTTTGAGGGTTGGGTCTCTCTTTTGGTTCTGGAACCTTTCTCTCTCCTGTGGTTCCTCTTTGGGTCTTTGAAGGACCCAATGACAGGGTTCCTTCATCTTCCTTCGCCTGCCCAGACTGCCTGAAAAGCTTGATTTTGGGAAGGGCCCTGTAAACAGGAGGCCGTGGGGTGTGTTTGGTGCTGGGTCGTCTCAGGGCTCAAACTCGCTGTCGCTGCTGATGGAGATGTCCGGTGTGAAGGCGCGGGTGCCGCGGGGGCCGGTGCCCGAGCTGCAGTCGCTGGCCAGCGGGCTGCCGTGGCCGCGCTGCGGGGAGGACAGGTGGTGGTCCTGCGAGGAACATTCCGGAGAACTGCCCGAAGGGTGGAGGCTCGGATCCTGCTGCAGTCTGGAGGGGGGAGAGAGAGAGAGAAACAGGAGAAGAAAGAAATATTTTAGATTGTTTTTTATAGATTATACAGAAACGATATGTATAAAATATAAATATATATAAAATATACATATTAGTATTACAATATGCAATATGTATTATATGTCATATGTCATATTATTGATTATGTTTAAACTGCATGAAACGAGACGCAGGTCCTGTCAAAATGTGTCCAACTGACTTTGCATTGGTTGGAGTTTGTAATAAGCTGGTGGAGCTAAAGTATGATAAGGGGTACTCGGTCGAGACATTACAATAGCGTGGAGCAGAAGAGTGTGTGTGTGTGTGTGTGTGTGTGTGTGTGTGTGTGTGTGTGTGTGGTCGGAGGGGAATGTCTTTCGGATGTCAGCAACAGAGGCTGCTGAGATGGCTTTGGGGAGCACCCACCTGTTTTTGGCGGAGGCAGCGCGGTCCCTCTGCCGGCGGTTCTTGAACCAGTTGCCCACCTGGGTGGGCGTGAGGCCCGTGGCCTGGGCCAGGTGGCGCTTTCGGGACGGGTTGGGGTACGGGTCCTGCAGGTACCACTCCCGGAGCAGACTCCTGGTCCTCTCCTGCACAACATACACATGGCGAACATACATCTAATTAATTCACTGACTAATGCCGTGTGAAAGCCAAGGTGCCATTAAACCAGATGGCATACTAAACATACAGCCTCCTTCTGCATGCCATATGTGCGATTTATCTGCAACTGAAAGGTTTCATTGGCAACAAAAAAACAGATAGCAATAATATTATGTGGAGGTTGAACAAAATAAATTATATTACAATTTATACTTCTGCGACTAAATGTTCCATGGGTATTGGTGCCCTATTGGAACAAAGCCCATGAGACAGACAAGTAAGAGATAACCCAAATAACAGCTTAGACTGAACCAGGGGACAGGACTGAATAAGATACTGATAAGATCCAATCCACACTGAGCTCCTATCTGAGTTTGTAAGTACTTCAGGTGCACGACTAACCCAATCCAACCCAACATATTCCAACCCAACCCAACCCAACCCAGTGTCTCACGTATACCCATGTTAAAATGGCACTCCTGTCTCATGCCACCTAATGAGTTCATCCTTTTACCCAGACACTGGGACAGGAAATGATACAGCAACTGTGATTTGTCTAGGATTGTGCAACCATTTAATGTTCATCAGGGCTACCTAGAAAGGGATTGGACGGCATTAGAGCCACACTGAAAATAATCAGCCTTCTCGTTAACTGGTATTTATAGACCACGAGGGCCCAGTGAAACATTTCTAATGACTGGTTCGGGATAAAGGAGGTTAAGGATCAGTTGGAGGCTAGATGAACAACAGTGATTAAGACACGTTTAGTGGGCCTCTGATTCCAATCTGATTCCAACTCCGACTGATTCCCCTTCTCCGACTGGAAAGCACTGCAGAGGGTGGTGAAAACTGCCCAACGCATCTCCGGTTCCTCGTTCCCCTCCATCGAGGTCATCCATGGCAAGCGTTGCTTGCGAAAGGCACGCAGCATCATCAAAGACTGTTCTCACCCCAACCACAGACTGTTCTCTCAACTCCCGGGGAAGCGTTACAGGTCTCTCTGCACCCGAACCAGCAGGTTCTGACGCAAACTGCATTTCATTGTCTTTGTCCTTGTACTCTGCACAATGACAATAAAGTGGAATCTAATCTAATCGAATCTAAAATCTCACACCGCAATACCAGCCCCTGACACTAGAGGATGCCAAATGTTCAGTTCAAGAGGGCTTGCCAGATCCACTCGCCTTCCACCGAGCAGGAGTCAGAGTTCCCCTGCTCCAGCCATGACATTGGGAAGGCTGCCATCACACAATCCTCTATAGAGGGGATTGTGACGAGGGTGACAACTGACACGCATTATCTTGTTTTCTCTGTATGGGTGTGGCTTGCTTCCTCTACGGTCATAATTCTACGAAGTGGGACACAAGCCTGCTAATTCTATCCCTGCCACGCTCAAGACACAGACACCATGACATTACTTAAATGCACATGAATGAGCCAAAGTGAATCTAATCGGTCTGTTTTTCACAAATGTTTTGAGGTAAAACTTTGATATATATGACAACCACCAATAATCTGCGCAACTGTTTTAACTGTTTACAGTGGTCATATCAAGGCCAGCATACTTTTTCAAAACACTTTTTTTAATTATAAATGAACATTGGCCAATTGACTAGTCCAACTAATACATGTGGTGACTATACCGTAAAAGGATGCCATATGCTGATCATGACAGAACCATGCTTATGAGGGGCCACTATCAGGTGCTGGAAGACAGATACTAAGCACAGGTGTTGGTTCAGTCAAGGAGCTTAACCTGGTCAGCAGGACTCCGGCAAGGACATGGACAAAGATGTAAAGGTTACCAGTAGTAGGCCTACCAGCAGAAACGATGTAAGGGATAATGTATAGAACGCCGGTCATTATTGGGAAAATAAGTCCCAACAGGGGACTTATTTTATGATGACATATTTTGTTAATCTATGTCATGTTGCTCCATTGTTACCAGACTTGACCAACTATGGAATTTTTGGAGTATTTGTGACAACACAATTGCACACAAACAATACTACAGACTCGATATTCGTTGTGTTATGTGCCATGGGCTTCTGTAGTCTCAAGAATACTTTAGAGGAATTTGTTTACCCTACAATAATGCCAAAGCATTCTGAGTACATGCTTGCACCGGGTATCTACAGTACAAAGCTTGCCTGTTTACTCATAGGTGGTGTATTTACATCTCATATAATCATCAGCTCTCATTAGCCGTGGTATATATAGGTTCTAAGTAATGGCATTATTCTCTCTGTATGACAGACAAGGCTCAGGTCGGATAAGGACCTATTAAAGCTCACTGTCTTACTTTAAGAGTCAGATGTTAAAGACTTGGTCACTAGGATTTAGGCAGCAACTAACACTGATTCTATAACCTCACAATTCAGACATCCACATATGGTCTATATAAGCAATTGGATTTGGAATATGGTGAGAAGGCCATATGGGAATAAAGGTTCTGCAGTTCTGACCTGTATTTTATCCCAAACATACAGTAGGCTATGTTTATGAATAAAGAGAGCATGTCCTTTGGTCTATTGATCCCTGATGAGAAAATGCTTGAAGATGTTGTTCTACAGCTACCACCTGCTAAGAAATCATTCACATATGTTTGTTTTGCTCAGACTTTCTGGAACTCATTATTAATGTCCATTTTAAAGATCTGCCAGATGTTAATATCTCACCACAGCATTAAATGACTGAATTAAACAGTCACTAACTTTCTCTAGCCTAAAGGTTTGCAGAATTTTTTAATTCATCATATGTTTAGAAAATACTAGTGATGTAGACACGAGGGAAACTCACCTTGAAACAGTGCGTCTTCTGCTCGCCGTCCCAGATAGTGCGTGGCAGGGGAAACTTCTTGCGAATGCGATACTTCTCCACTGGCCCCAGCGGCCTCCCCCGCAGCCGTTCCGCCTCGCGGTAGTGTGCGTCCAGCCACAGGTCCTGGAGCTTGGCGTGCGACTCGCGCGTAAAGCGATGGCTCTGTAGGATCTGGTAGAGCGCCTCGAAGTTCCCCGTGTGGAACGCCACAAGGGCCCTGGCGCGCATTACCGATTCGTGTCGGTTCAGGGCCTCGCCTGACGAGCCCGGTACAGCAGCCGGTAGAGACCAGAGAAAGCGACCCAGACGCTCAATGTCCCCCGTCTCTTCCAGGTTCTCGCACACGCGAGCCACCTGCTCCGGTGTGAACATTGGTAATGGGAACATGTTTCGTTCAGTCCACCTTCACTTAGGCTAAAATCACCTATGCGATCAAAAGTTGTTTGAGAGCTCTTTTTTGACAGACTAAAGATCGGTGTAAAAGTTGCCTGAGCGCATATCCATTCACGACGAGACCGATGCGTAAGAAGGAAGCCTTAATTATAAAGGCTCCATTTCCCTGCTCCTCTCGGTAAAGCTAATCTCACTTGGTACTCTAAAGCGTGTTGAGCAAGTTCTAGTAAGAAAGAGGAACCATGAGTCAACCCGTATTTATACGGAGATACAATTAGCATCTTTATAGTTGTTTTGAGAAGGATTATACGCCTCGGTCATTAGCCACTTCGCAGCAGGGAAGGAGAGAGGGGGGCAGGTGACTGCCTGATCAGCTTGTTAGACTAAGCCGAGGGATACATTAACTGTCAAGACCGCTAACAACAACGTGATTTAATTGGTTTGATTAAGATGGAAACGGAGGACAGTAATTGCAAATGAGTGCGTGTCACCACTGAATATCTAAATGTAGATTAGGCCTACATGGTGACCTGTTGATTGGGAAAAGGTTATTTGAATTCGTTAGTGTTATTTTAAGATGGCAAGTGCTTGGCTAGACATACCTAGTAGGCCCTGGACTACTTATGAGGATAGCCCTACATTAAGTGAGATAAATGGCTATCCTGAAGTGTTGGGAATAAGCCTACCATAAATGTGTAATTTTCTTTTGACTAGTTATCTAAATCACCAATTGCATAGGTTAGATTTCTGACTTTGGCACTAAGGTAGCCTAACTCTTGTAGATATATTTACATGGTAATGAAGCAAGGATCCTGTGTGTGTTTTAATGAGGATTGCTCTCTGCCAAGCTCTTAGGTCATGACAATCAGTAGCACATGCAAGCATCCCTTTGACCAAGAACACACTTCAAGACACATGTTGTGCACCAACAAGGCTGACAAGTTAATGCCGTAGTAATTAAAATGGACAGTGTAACACCTTATAGCCCAACCTTTGGAATACATAACCCCGGGGCAACACGCTAGGCTATAGAGCTGGTGGATTGTCAGCTGCCCACCTCTCTCTCAGGGGTCAAGACATTATGAGTGATCTGGTTCAGTCCCTGCGAATCCTGACTAGTATTAACCGGTCCCTTGAGGAAACAATTTGCTTATTAATCCGGCTAACCTCAGACATCTGTTTGACACATTTGGCACAACAAACAGTTTTTTTTTCTCCAATCAATCCCCACACATTAATAAGGCTTTAGAGTGAAATAATTGAAAATGTTTGACTTTATTACAGTTTGACAAGAGATGTCTGGTAGCTTACAACTGGGGTTAGTCTTTGTCTGTGTAAAGTAAATTAGGCCTACAACTAAAAATGGAATGATAATTTCAGATCACATAGGGAGATTAGATTCTTCTTTCATTAACCTGTCTAAATGATCTTGCTGTATTTAACAAGGTTTGCCTGAGATTGTTTTGTTTAAGAGGTTGTAGTCAGGTAAAGGGTCACGCTTTATTATAAGGTGATGGGTTTAGCCATTTCTGATAATCTGTCTGGAAGGTTGTTCGTACAAAAGACCACATATTAGCCTATGGAAGGAGATGGTGGTCTCCAGAAAATCCTTATTGATTAATTTGGGCAGTTCATTGAAGGTAAAGAATAAAGCTTGTCTGTATGCAGTTGAGTTTCTGAGAAAATATCCAGTAGGCCTACTAGGAACTTCAGGGTTGAAATTGTTCTATGGTATAATTTAACACTGGAGTTTAATTACATATGGAATAAGCAGAATATGGGCAAACATGCATTCTTAGACAATATATGTTAATTGTATTGTATGGTTCTATAGAAAATGCAATATTGCCATTGTGACAGGCCTGTAGTCAGGTCAGCATGAGCTTTTAGATTTTTTTGCATTTTCGTTCAAATAGTTTGTTTCTCTTTGTAAGGAATATTTGGGAAATTGGCTTAAATATTGTAATGCTATTTGAACAGATCAGGTCTCAGATAATGTGTCTATTATGTGTGTCTCCAATGGGTCCATGCTGCAGAAAAAGGGATGTGTACAAACATGAAGTAAATAAAAAGGAGAAGAGAGCACACATGTAAGGAGAAGAGTGTATCAGACACAACACACACACACACACACACACACACACACACACACACACACACACACACACACACACACACACACACAAGGAGAAGAGCTCAGTGTGTCACTACATTAATCTACATTAATCTCAGACACAACACACACACACACACACACACACACACACACACACTGACTCAACCACCTCACTCTCACACATACACACACACACACACACACACACACACACACACACACACACACACACACTGACTCAACCACCTCACTCTCACACATACACACAACACACACACACACACACACACACACACACACACACACACACTGACTCAACCACCTCACTCTCACACACATACACACAAACACACACACACACACACACACACACACTGACTCAACCACCTCACTCTCACACATACACACATGCACACACACATACACACTTATGAGGGGCCGTCTAGGCCTTAATTCATACTTGGTCTTACACACACTATCATAATCTTGCACATACACCACTATACTCATGCACACTCACTATTATAGTCATTTTACATGTATGTATGAGAGGGTATAGGGTATGAGAGAGCATAGTAGTGTATGTGAAGGAGAGTAGTGAATGTAGTAGTGTATGTGAAGGAGTAAAGTAGTGAATGTGAGAGAGTATAGTAGTGTATGTGAAGGAGTATAGTAGTGAATGTGAGAGAGTATAGAAGGGTATGTGAGAGAGTTTAGTAGTATATGTGAGAGAATATGACTTCACCAGACAAAAGGAGCTGGTAGCCTAGGCTATTACAATAGAATAGGCACCCCTCATGTCTTTGTAGCCTAATTTGCATTCGGTTTGCAGTAGTAGTTTAATATTTAGTCACATAGGACTTGGCTGATTTTTTCCTCGACCACTAGGTCTACACGAACATTGTTGACAGTGTAGGTCCCGCCCCTTCCTTGATTTTAATTGGCTACCTTGACAAACCAAGTGACATTGAGAAATCAAACAAACCAATCAGGAACTGAGAAATCAAACTCCTTCCGTTTCATGCAAACTCCCTTTCGTTTCATGCAAACTCTCTCACACACACCACTATACTCTCTCGCATTCACCACTATACTCTCTCACATTCACTACTATACTCTCTCACATACACTACTATAGTCTCTCACATATATGACTATACTATCTCACATACACTACTATAGTCTCTCACATACACTACTATATTCTCTCACATATACTACTATACTCTCTCACATACACTACTATACTCTTTACTCTCTCACATTCACTACTTTACTCCTTCACATACACTACTATACTCTCTCACATACACAACTATACCCTCTCATACATACATGTAAAATGACTATAATAGTGAGTGTGCATGAGTATAGTGGTGTATGTGCAAGATTATTAGGCGGTTACACACTTTTGAGAGAAGACTGACTATCTGTCCAGAGACTAATTTAGCCCATATCCATATCGCAAGACAAAGAAAGTGATGTTGAGGGAATATACTAAATATACTAAAATACAAATTATACTAAATAAAACTTAATCTAAATCAATTCTAAAAAACAGTATCCACATAGTGGGTGATTAATCAATCAGGTGCGCTTGCAATGACTGAAGCAGGGACTGAGCCTGTGGTCCTCTGTGCATAAGGTAAGGTAAGGTGCTCTTTGTGACTAACAACAACTAAGCTAGCAAATATTTGGGCAATATACAATAACAATATTCCTTCTACATATGTTTGCCCCTAACACACACAAATGCACCCCCTCACACACACACACACACACACACACACACACACACACACACACACACACAAACACTGACACACATACAAATACACGTAACATCTTCCAAGTATACCATGTTGGAGCCCCACTTGGTATAATTAATTAGGCTTAAACTGAGACTCTCAGCTTAAGAAAAAGAGCTGTTGATTTTTTGGTGTATGTGTGTGTGTGTGTGTGTGTGTGTGTGTGTGTGTGTGTGTGTGTGTGTCGGTGTCAGTGTGGGGAGGGGTGGCATTACCATCAGTGCCAGTAAACCCACACAAACATAATTAACAAGCAATGTGGGTGGAGAACTAATTAGTATTATCTCCTTATCAGCCTGCCCGATTCCTAAAGACAAGACGGTCAGGAACACACAAACCGTGCTTAATGGGGGGCACACACACACACACACACACACACTAATTCCCCCCACTGCAAATGAGTTGAGGCTAATTACCAACTCGTTTGCAAGTCAATGACCAGTATCCTCTCAATAGCCTCTGACCTGTCCTAAAGCCGCCCCCCCCCCACCACCACCCTGATTGGCCTAAGGGGTTGCGTGCTGATGATCTTCACCAAATAAACGACTGCTATACTTCCCCTTTGCCCCTATCCCCTTCTGATGGGGAGGGAATGACAAAAGCACCCCCACCCCCAAACCACCCCATCCCTTCAAAACACACATATACATTAAGTCAATCACAGACAGACTTATAGGTATTGGTATAGGTATACAACTTGGGTACACAGAGACACAGACACACACACACACACACACACACACACACACACACACACACACACACACACACACACACACACACACACACACACACAAAGTCACTCATGCACACAAATACACTCATACACTTACACACACACACACTTATATCCACATAACATCATATCTCTCTATCAAACACACACACACACACTTATATCCACATAACATCATATCTCTCTATCAAACACACACACACACACACACACACACACACACACACACACACACACACACACACACATATACACATACACATACATACACACACAGAGACATAGACATCTCTCCACACAAACATACACATCACTGACAGAATTCTCTCTCTCTCTCTCTCTCTCTCTCTCTCTCTTTCCCTCTCTCTCTCCTTCTCTCTCTCTCCCTCTCTCCATTCCACCCAAGCCCACCCTGAGAGGAGGGTGTAGCGAGCGCCAGACGGGGGAGCCATCAGAGAAACAAATATTGTCAGAGCCCGTGGGAGTCGCCTCTCCTCACCTCCCCAGCAGGGATGAGGGATCAGGGCCGACGGCCGAGGAAGGGGAAGTGTCGCTCTTTAACGCTCCTCAGGGTGTTTGTGCATTGGGGTATCTGATGGCGTCAACAAACATCAAACTGACTGGAGCATAATCCAACTCACTTCAGGATGTTTTGCGCCGCTGATATCTGCATTATTACCTGCAAGGTGGCCCTAAAACAGGTCATTTCTTTTACAGATGAATTTGTACTTAATCTCAAATGGCAAAATAAAACACAGTGCCCTATCCGAAGTGCAATGTCTTTTATAAAAATGGAGAGATTAAGTTTGGTTTAAATGATCAGATGCTGTAAATATGTGAAACACTATTTCTACATAAAAGCTGCAGTCCAGAGGAATCTCATTCCAATGCATAATTGCTTTAAATGGGCTACTTCTATAGCTAATACTCGTGTCTATGAGTTCAAAACACTTTGTCACAAACAATAACTGTCTTTTTTACAGTGTCTCAGCACCTCTGAAAATAGGTTTTGAAAACTGTTGATTTACCAAAAAATCTAAAAACAATTATTATATTGGCATTCTCATATTAATTTGTTGTTATTGTTGCTGAGTTTGTGCTATACACAGACATAATGTTGCACTTTGGACTCTCTGTTTTCAGATTAGAAAAATACTAAAATGTCGGCCCTTGGTACCCCCAGAGGGTTAATAGGAAGAAAGAAAGAAATGTAGCCCCTTGGTTGTTACCTTGGAAAGTGCTTTGCTAAGGCGCAGACAGTAATGATTGAGACGGAAAACCCCCCTCCTGTATATTTCACATGGACTTACTTGTCTGTGAATAGCATGAATACCACTAGATACCTTAGCTGCCAAAGCCACTATTGACTTGCTAAATCTCTTTTGATATTTCAAGTGTTTTAGCTAAATCCTATTTAAGTCTGTAACACAAGCCATCCGGGTAAGTTAAGCAACAGTAGCAAAACAAAACATGTTGTGGCCAATTGTGAGATGAAAAAAATCATAATTGTGTTGTCAGTTGTGAAATGACACTTGTTCATTTGTTATTCATTCATTATGTATTTATGCGTTCATTACATATTGCTGTCTGTTTAGTTTTAGATGAAAGTATTTACTGATGGTCAAGTACTACTCAGGTGTCTCTGAAATATGTTCAATAAAATCTATGGGACCAAATAATGTGCATCTGGAAACTGTTTTTATGGTTCTATTTTGAGTATGTGTATGTTAGTAAGGTTCATGGTTCTGTTTCAGTCCCCTTACTGGTAAAGATCTCATCCTTAATCCATATTAACCCGTTGATGATCTTCTTCGATAACAAACACATGCTAATTTCTGGGAATCGAGTGAGACTAATTAGTTCTACTAATAGCCAAATGTTTGGCTCATGACTGTCATTAATTAACCGTTTCCTCATCTCCCACAGATCCTTCGCCATATATAGCCCCAACCTGTAGAAGTACTACAACAAGAGGCTGTAAGCCTCAATTACATGAAGAGAGGGAAGAAAATGTTCTAGTCGCCTACTGATCCCAGACACTGTCACACAGTGACACACACACTGTCTCGCACGCAAACACACATACACACACACACACACACAGAGTGACTGCTAGCCATGCCCCCACTCAGGTTTAGCACTGGCTAATAATAGACCCTTCGATAGTGAGAGGAGTGTGCCTGTTTGTAAGTATGTGAGGCGCCGAGCTGGAGCAACGCTCAAGCAGTGAACTCTGACACATATGATGTAAGGCCAGCGGCATTTATAGAAGTTCGCTAGTAGATCCAAAAGCCAGGAGGTCACAAGTTTAGGACCCAGGATGCGTAGGCATGAGAGGGATGCATCATACAACGTCAAAGAGAGATGTGATAAAAAAAAATATTTGCCATGACTGAAGACTGCAAAAGCAAAAAAGAGCAAAAATCCCCTAACCGACAGTGTAAAGACAAGTTCAAGAAGAATGACTTGGATTCTAAAATCATCATTTCTCCTAAAGTGTCTCTTAAGATCTAATGATGTAGAAACGATATAGAAATGAGAAGAAAATTATATAGAAATACTCATATTTACATTTTCCACATACACATCATGTACTGTAGATTTTATTAGTCATAACATTGGACATATTAGAGGCACCTGAGTAGTATTTGGCCATGAGTAAACACTTTCATCCAAAACTAAACAGACAACAGCAATGTACATTTTACATACTGAATAAAAAAGAAACAAGGTTAGAAGGCTGTACACTACAGAAATGTTAGAGTACAATACAAAGAACGCTAAATAAGATATTGCCACTAGATGAAACAGTGTGTGGACTGGCAGTGTCTATAATGTAACCTATTGAGTAGGCCTATGTAGCAAGTCACAAAAATATTTGACACATCGTCACCTGAAAATTTGATGGTCTGTTTGACATATCCATAAACCTGTTTTTTATAGCCAAATAATGTAAAATAACATGATTTATATTGCATATTGCATTATATCAAATGAAATTATAAAGATACATTTTATGGAATTGTGATTGATTTATTCTTTCCAAACACAGTTTTCTCAAAAGTCAGGTAGATAGACCTTGTTAATTCATTTCAAACAGGTACACACATATCCAGTGGCCATTCTGTATAGTACAAAGTCCACCTTATCGAACCAATGCATTTCATACCAGTGTAGAATTGCATTTCCACATAGTCATCTTTCCACCTTATCTAATCAATGCATTTCATACCAGTATAGAATTGGCTTTCCATATAGTCATCTGGCAAATTATTTTATCCATTTTTTTTTTTTTTAAACAAGAAATTAATCGCCAAAAGTATTTCATCTGCAGCATAGACAGTTCCACTCCTATCTTACATGCTATAACTACAACTCTGGCAATTATGCGAGTCTGTGTACAACATTGTGTGTGTGTACAGCATTGAGTGTGCTTTCAGGGTTAAGTCCCTATGCTGGCATGTGGTCTGTTCTATTCTATCCGCCTGATCTCTAAAATGGGGGGTGATAGCCAGCTGGAGGCTGTATGTCCTATAGCTTATCAAAAAAACAAAAAATTCTCAGGCTGTGTTACAGGCCAAGAACAATGATATAACAGGTGCTATTGGAGTTGTTTAGGAATGCTTGAGTGCTTAGAGCAGGGTCTTATTCTCACCTAATACTTTAATGCTCATTAAGTTCTGCTTCTTGGACTTAGATTCCACTCCTCTCTGCTGCTCAGCTCACCTCAGCCCCCACGTGCCCTAACTGCCACAACCGAGTCCACCCCCCTAATTCATGATGGATGGCTAAGCCCCCCGCCACACACACACACACACACACACACACACACACTCACACACAGTGCGGTGCACTCCGCTTTCAACATTTGATTAGATTGCATTATTTCCAATACAACCCCGTACACTGCCACCGAACCCTTTCACTGCCGCCCTGTAGAAGATAGATTAGGATTCTCTATAGTTTTGTTGGTGCCACTCAATAAAATTAATTTTATTTATTAAAAAAATAATAAATGTACAGTAAATGTAAATTTCCCTTGAATTTCCCCTGGGGAACTTTATGCAGTGCTTTTAAGTCTGCCCACCTGAGAGCCAGGTGCGATGACACAGCAGGGTGTAACGCTGCTTGTCACCTTGGCAACGATACTGTCCTTTGTCCTTAAAATTAGACAGAGGACAAAATAAAAATTAGGGCAATGTCCCGCTGATGGTTCTGTAATTCAGATCATATCAAAACAAAAACCTCAAGAATATTGGGTACGCACAACAAGGGGGACACTAATTGTAGCTCATCAATCATAAACATAATGAGCTGTCAGTTGTCTGCAAGAATAAAAAATGACATATAAATAATTATATTATTATTTAATTTAATTGATATATTATCTAGTTATGTTATGACAAAATATGGATAAATCAAACTAATGCATAAATTGAATTTCATGGATGGCACACTGACTGATTGAATGCTCAGTTTAATCTGTTTTCCCCCCCTTGTTTTTGGACATGTTGCAATCCAGGCTTGTTCAAGCAGATTAGGTATTACGGTACAGACAGAGGACAGTATAGCTGCACTGCCAGTAAAAGCAAAGATAATATCCTAGGCTGTTATCAGCTCAAATGTGATGTGTTTCCCTGAAGATCATATCGTAATTTACACTTTTTCGGGAATTCTCCAAAGCTGCTTGTTATGTTTGTTCATTGAAAAACAAGGGTCCGGTTAAATATTACGGCATGGAGACCTGCACCTTCATGTGTGTGTGTGTGTGTGTGTGTGTGTGTGTGTGTGTGTGTGTGTGTGTGTGTGTGTGTGTGTGTGTGTGTGTGAGTCTGTGTGTGAAATAAATAAATGTTTTCGGAACTAGTTCAGTGATTTGACCAAAATTCTGTTCAGAAAGTGTGCAGAAACAATGACAAATATCTTTGTCTTTCTCTTAAGTACCAGTAAATATCTTTGTCTTTCTCTTAAGTACCAGTAAAATTGTCTCCACGTCTCCAAGCTTTGCTCCACTCTGCCTCTGACAGAGCTCTCTCCAGTAAGACCAACAGTCATGATATCTCGCTACATCTCTCTGCCGTGGATATGACTGCTCTAATGCGGCATTAGTTTTATTGATCGCAAAAGCTCAGAACAGATTACAGTCACACGATTGTGTGTGTGTGTGTGTGTGTGTGTGTATGTGTGTGTGTGTGTGTGTGTGTGTGTGTGGCGTGTGTGTGTGAGTGTGTGTGTGTGTGTGTGTGTGTGTGTGTGTGTGTGTGTGTGTGTGTGTGTGTGTGTGTGTGTGTGTGTGTGTGTGTGTGTGTATGTGTGAATGTGATGGTAAGTCTGTTTGTTGGTACCACCAGCTTATGGGTCCAGATCAGATTAAGTCATCTCACAAGTTTTTATCACCAAAAGTGTGTCGGTATGGATATGGTCACAATGTGTGCAAACAAATCCTTTAGCTGCTACACAAGAATGCAAGTACGAGTAAATGTGATGAAAATTTGAAAGTTTAAACCCTCCATTGTTCCTTTATCCTGTGCCATGTGCTTCTCTCAATCTGTGTGTGTGTGTGTGTGCGTGTGCATTTTGAACGTGTTTGTGTGAATATTTCAAGCAATGTGAATTTGATGCACTTAATTGCATTATTGTCTATGTGTGTGTGTGTGTGTGTGTGTGTGTGTGTGTGTGTGTGTGTGTGTGTGTGTGTGTCTTCATATGTGTGTGTAAATGGTGTGTGTGTGTGTGTGTGTGTCGGTATGTGTATGTGTAAATGTGTGTGTGTGTGTGTGTGTGTGTTTGTAAGTAAGTCAAGTCAGTAAGTATTGGTGTCAGGTCTCATTAGACCTACCCGGGCCAGTGGGATAGATGCGGTAAGAGGATGCATTTAAATCAGGCTCTCTGGCCGGAGCAAGCGAGTATGTGTGTGTGTATGTGTGAGCCTGCTATCTCCCCAGCAGACGGGTTACCTGCTCTGTAAGCTGCCAGAGAGGAGGGTTAAGCTTCAGCTTGGTTAAATGAGACGGATGTGTGTTTGTCGTCTCACGCTATGCAGCACTCTGAGTCTGAATCACACACATAGTGTCAAGTCTGAGTAAAAAGAAACACGGTTACGCTTCTAATTTAAAATTACAATTTCAATTGGAATATATTTCATCTGTATATTTCATCTACAACTACATGTATGTTTGAATCATAAATTTACTGTACTGTTTGTATACGTTCTCAGTCTATCAGATAAGACACTGCAGTATTGCATACATTACATCAGTACACTCTGTCAAAAACATCATGGCCACATTGGTGAAAATCATGGTCATGTGGAGGAGTAATCAGAGTGCTTTTTAGGGACTCTTGATTCTTCATCAGAAGGATGCAGAATCAGATCCCAGGCAATATGCTGTATGAAGAATAAAATGAGTCACACCAAGTTTGTTTGAATAGCCATGTTACAGTTCTTGTAGTAATGGTCAACAGAAATAGAAACCTGCGGATCTCCATGTCAAGATGTCATGATTATGTTCAATAGAACAAGATGTAATGAACTATGAATTATAAAAAATCTTTCATTCCATTCTCCATCATGTTTTTAAACAAATCCTTTGTTTACTTATAAGCACTGCTGTTAGTCTAATGATGTCTATTTATGCTATTTCCTGTTTATATCTCCATTCATTCCTAACTGAATTGCAGCTCCTTCACTTTTTTATGGCTTGTATTGTATTATTGGTCTGTTTATTTATATACTCATGTATTTGTCAGCTCACAGTTTATCAAGCTCCCATGTGTATTTGACTATGAAAGTCGTATGTATGTTACCATGCAAGTCGGCAATACAAATTATACTGTAATCTTCCATATTAAAAATTTCAAGTCGGCAATACAAATTATACTGTAATCTTCCATATTAAACATTTCAAGGAACTGAAATACGGCTTGATGGCCAGATCATCACAGGGGGAAGATTCTAGCCAGAAGGTTTCCTAATGTTATGTTCATTTCAATATGGATGTTGTTCTTCATCTCAAGTATTACAATTCACCATCCTGGAAACAGAAATTTACGACAAGACGTGTGGATTGAATGAAGTCAAACAAATAAGTGTTGACAATGCACCCATGAACACAATGTCTTTTACAATTTGTTCTTCTCATTATGTCAAACCTACTTGATTAACAAACAGCTCATGCATTTCAGTAGAGTACATGGCTCAAACAACCTGTTGCACTATTCATGAAGTCCAAAGCTCTCTTGAAATGAACAAAAACAACCACTCACCCTACTCCTAATGCACTACATGCACTAGGCCCCTTTTTGTTTTGACCTTACAGCACCGAATCCTTAACGGTCACTAACACTAGCCGGTGCTTTGACCCATCAAAATTGGGTCAAGACCCTTCCATTTCAGGGGTCGATTTGTGGGTGGGAGGGTGTGTGCGTGTGGAGATAGGTTGAGGGTGCGAGGTGTGTGTGTGTGTGTGTGTGTGTGTGGGGGGTTACCCAGCTGGTTAGCTCACCCGCCCAGGGCACAGAAAGACAGCTAATCTCCTCGAGCCAGCCCCAGCCTCCTGCTAGCACCCAGTGGCTAATTGCTTGTGTCGTAAAGCCGCCTGACCCAAATAAGCCGGCAGTCAGGCCCCAAAGCCGCCGAGATAAACCCCACTTTACCTCACCAAACCTGCTTAAGGCCCTCCTCATCCACACCCCCCCCCACACACACACACCGCCACCCCACTGACCATCGCCTCAATACCCCCCCCAACCTCCCTCCACCCCATACACCACTATCTGTTACCCCCCACCCCAATACTGCTGCCTTCTGCTACCCCTATCATGAGGAGGAGGGGTGGAGGCGAGAGAAACTGGGAGGGCCAGCCATCAGGAGCAAAGGTGAGTCTAGGTAGGAGGGAGGATAGAAAAATGGAGGTTTGTTTGAGCATGCGTGCTTGTGTGTTTGTGTGCTGCTGTCAGCTTCATCCTGGGCTATTCAAACCTGTTCATTTTTAGATGGAAAGATATGTTGCATGGAATATTGCAATATATCAGAAAAGATCACTCTGATAAGTGAGGGGATCTGTCATTATATTGAAAGGAGCTTTACTCTATGGACTCAAGGATTCAAAGACTGTGATATTCATATGTTGAAGAAAGTAGAAAGCGTTTAAAAACATGTATTTTCATTCATTTTTGGTAATTGCACGCAGGCAGTAATGCTGACTGCAGGGACAGAATTGTGTGTTGTCATATCTGTGAGGACCCTTTTCAGCTTGTATTCTATGTTTCTGAAAAGGTATTGTTGGATTTCTCTATAATTTTCAGGAGACAAACACAAGCTGAGAAGGGTCTCAGATTTGTCGACACACAATTCTGTCCCTGCAGTCGACATATCTGCATGAGTGCAATTACTAAAACTGAATGAAAATAACACACTATTTGTGTGCAATCAGTGAGAAAATCTACATTCAGTGCCAAACATAAAGAATATTCCAAGAAATAGTGAATCACCCACGCAAAAATATTTTAACAACACAATAACATAAAAACATATTTAATTTAGCAATAAAACAATGCATCAAGTCATCTCACATATTGAGAGTCACATTCCCAAATGACCTTTGCCCTTTAATGCGGTAATGGCAGTCAGGGCGGCAGGTGGCGGTGGGGACACGTGTTGCACAGTCGGCCCAATCCCTGGGCTCTCCTCGCCTGCGAAATGTCATCAACCTGATCCGTCAGCTGCCGCGACCCAGAGCCAACTAGCATCACGGCGACGCAAGTGTGGCACCACAGTGGAGCATCACAGGCAGTAGAGGAGGGGCAGCCAGGTTGGGCCATGAGTTTGTACAAGACAGGGAGAGAGACCAGTATATCATGTCGACTGACGTTTTTTAAATATAATTTTATATTTCGAGACTTGTCTTATCTGTTATTGCCCAGCTTGTGCCTAGGGTATGAAGGAGTTGTAACAGACTACAGTACTGTTTATTGCTATTGTGGTAGCATAAAAAGCACACTTTTGCACACTTGTTTCAGCCAAGGGGAGTTTAACTTTTCATATCAACACTCTGCAATCTTATATGATATGAGTGTTGATCTGGAATATTATATTTCTGGAGCCATTCAGTCATTCACAGTACTGGTCTCACTGACAGGTCAAACTCAATGTTCAGCAGAAGCTTTAATGTCCAGCAAGCATCTGAAACCCTTTGAGCCAAAGTCTCAACATAACACCTTAATTAAACAACCCAATACTCTTAATTAACAATAAAGACAATTAAATTGTCTTTAGAGGCACAAGTAAGTTAACAGACACATTTGCGGAACAGAAAAGTCCCATATACTGCTGTATTATTTTAACTATCTTAAGTTAATTATCATCTATACACCGAGGATTCATTATCGTTAGATAACATTAAATCGTTAGATAACGAGTCCTGGGCTTTACAATAAGATTACTGCAAACCTATTATTTTTTTTGAAGGCCAGTGGTGGTGGCCGATCACTGTCTGGTCGGATCCGTGTGCCCGTGTGACACTGATTATGGGATGTAATCAGCATGGCGACACCCGCACCCCTCGGGGCTCCATCTGGGGTGGTGTAATACCCCTCTCCCGCAGAGCCTGGCTGAGCCTCGCACCCCATCCCAAGCCCGCCGGGGAACCCTAATAGGATCTGAGGCTCAGGTGTCAGGGGCCATTTGTTTGATAATCAGACTGAAAGCAGGTATCAGTTTGTTTGTTGCCACTCTGTGTGTGTGTGTGTGTGTGTGTGTTTGTGTGAAAGGGCACACGCACCGAAGGTGTGATGCCACGGAGGACAATATGTGCCTTTTAGAAACACGCACACACAGAGACACACACACACATACACACACATACACACACACAGAGTGTGAGAGAGAGAGAGATTTTTCAAACATGTCTGCAATAACTCTAGCCAGTAAAGTGAGTGCCACAAATCACATTTTAACCAAAACTGCTTCGAAAACTGCTTCAAAAAAGCTATGCTCTTTTCCATATTACAATGCATTAAAGAAACATCCCATCACACCACAGATTTGTTTTGCCATGATGGTAATTAATTACATTTATTGCCAAAGAGTTTAGGCCAGGAAAGATATTCATATTTAATCAAGGACAGAATTTATGTTTACGGTGATTAGATCTAGAGGAGGAAAATTGAACACAGTCTGTCCCTTCCTGCACAGACACTTGGATAAAAGAGCCTAAAGTCTATTGGGACGAGAAACACTGGCACAAAGTAGATTGACTGAACGGGAAACACAAGATGTAAAATGATGTAAGTTATGTAGATCATAAATCCAGGGCCCCTTTGAATCCTGGCAATATGAACTGTGGGGAGGAATCCAAAAAGCAAGTAAACTAAGATAGCATTAGAAGCCCTGGCTAAAGGGCCATAAAAACAAGGTGGCATTTCTGTGAATTGGTGGATCCTGAAGACCCATATTATTATCCATCCCTGGCCTATCTGAGATGGACCCCCTCAATCATAAAACAATGACCTGCAGACAAATCCCCATACAACATAGATTCTTATTTTTGTTATAGAACAGGATAGTTGCTGCCTATACAGGCTTATAGTGATTTTTCTTTTTCATTTTAAAGAGGTCTGCTTAGGGAAGATAACTGTCTAGTATGTATAACTTCTTTCATGATTCATGCAGCAGGCATTTTTCAAAGCTTTTTGCTAGTTTTTATGATAAGCAATGACAAAGTGTATTGGATATAAATAAGATTGAATTCTTCAACTCGAGAACATCAGGCAGGAAAAAACAATTGTTTAACATTCTCGTGCTGTGAGTACTACATAGACCTATGGGGCTGCAGTTGGCTATTAGTAACGTTTAGCTATGGGTTTCATCAGGTCCCGTGCCGTGTATAAAATCAAGCACCTACTTTATGAATGCAGACTGCATGTTGTACATAGGCCTAGACATGCTTTCGAAGGTGATTCTGCACTAAAATAAACTGTTATATTTGTTTTTGTAAAGACTAATGAGATAGTGTACAAATAGACTAAAGTGTGTTGTGCGCTGTAAATCCACAGGTAGGTGTGGCACATGTACTGGTGATGGCCGTGGTGACTGCTGCTGTTGCTGTACCTGCCAGTTGCGCGCCCGTACCCAAGGGCCCATCATGATTTCTGCTGCACTGTTAGCAGGATCTACTGCCCTCTGCTGGCTGACTTCAGTACATCATGTATTTTGATGAATCACACTATTAAAGGTTGTATCAGCGATAGCGAGGATACGTCACTTCTGTTGATGTTCAAACAAAACAGAGAGCTAGCTAGCTCGCCCCCTCCCTCTCATGCAATTAAAACTCTCCATACACATGCTTCAGACAATTAAACATCTAAAATGTAAGAGTTTATACCCGGTCATGTAACCAGACAAGGAAAACAGATATCAAAACAGTGTCAGTAACCACTTTATTACCAAATCAAGGCCAAATATCAACTAACAAACAGATAGGCTGAAATAAATGCATACCTTTAAATAGAAAAACAACAAAATCATTTTACAAACAATAACTAGCTACAGGAAAGGATGCAAAGCTTTCGTAGGAAACAGTCAAAATAACTGTGTGATGTACTGACAAAGAGTTACAGAGGCTAGAATATATTTTTTTCTTTCTGCCGGATTACAAGCAAACTGACCACATTTCAGCCCTCTAGGTCACTTGATATCACTTAGAAACACAACTGAGCCCTAGCACCAGGTCTTGTGAAGGTGTGTGCAAAAGTATATCAATATAGAATGAAAATATGAGTGCTTTAGACCATTATTTGACAAGGTATGCTCATGTGTTTTGTAAAATGCCTATGGAAACTCCCCATAGCACTTTTGGTTATCCAAAATGCATAACAATCAAATGCTTACTGCACATGAACCCCTTTGTGTAGAAGCATAATCCTGGTCTCAAATAAAAGGTAAGAATGTGGCTGTTTTCTATTAATCTCAATAGCATGGCACCTGTCAGTGGGTGGGATATATTAGGCAGCAAGTGAACATTTTGTCCTCAAAGTTGATGTGTTAGAAGCAGGAAAAACGACTTTGACATGGACCATAATGTGATGGCTAGAGAGTGGGGTCAGAGCATCTCCAAAACTGTAGCTGGGGTGTTCCTGGTCTGCAGTGGTCAGTACCTATCAAAAGTGGTCCAAGGAAGAAAAAGTGGTGAACCAGTGACAGGGTCATGGTCCCCCAAGGCTCACTGATGCGTGTGGGGAGTGAAGGCTGGCCTGTGTGATCCGATCCAACAGAATGTAGTTCAAGTTGTTGAAAAAAGGTCATTCTGGTCCTGATAGAAAGGTGTCACAACACACAGTGCATCACAGTTTGTTGTGTATGGGGCTGCGTATCCACAGACCAGTCAGAGCGTCCATGCTGACTCCTGTCCACTACCGAAATTGCACATGAGCATCAGGACCACAGAGCAATGTAAGAAGGTGGCCTGGCCTGACAAATCATGTTTTTCTTTTACACCACGTGGATGGCGGGATGATCAGATACTTAAAACCGTGTATGGGAGAAGGTAAGCTATCCACTAAAGTGTTTTAATCTCTTAATTGAATAATTCATGAGTGTATTCCAAATTTAAACACTCAAAAGCAACACATTGCCTGTGAACATTTCTTATTTTAGAAAAGTCTGGAATACATTTTATTTTACCTGGGTTGAGGAATATGGGGGCCCATCAGGACTGCCCCTGCAGGAGCCCAGGATCTGGTGCTACGCCCCTGCTTAGATATCTGACCTTAGTCAACCAAAAAGGCGTTTCAACCAAAGTCATTGACAGTCAGGGGTCAACTCCATGATGCACAATTAGGCCAATTAAATTTTTGACATGCAGTGCAAACTGACAATCAACCCTAAAGATGGCTGTAATCAACCCTAAAGATGGCTGTAATATCAATACAATAGTCAATGCGTGTACAAGTCTTCCTCAGTGTACAAGTCCTGATTTCTTCCACTGTCCATTGCTGTCTTCCATTGTTGCTACCTAGTGGTTATGTTCTCTGTTACCTGTTATGTTCACGGACATGCCCCCAAAGTGTAGCACTGTAGCTGCCTGGCTACTTTAGCTGCTGGCTGCAACATCTCAAGCTAGGTAAAACCAATTGTTTTCGGGTACAGTATTCGGTGACCTTGACAAATGGCAGATCTATGTGAAAAATCGCCGGATCTGCCAGCTCGTATGGAGCTGTGCAGTGAGAAAACTTCACTCCCTGACCCTGACATCTTCAAAGAGGTGGTAGTGACAGGTACACTCATGTCTCATGTGTTTTAGCCCTCTAACCTCCTATCTGCTTCCCATGTTTAAGGGTGCAGGCTTGAATCCAGTGCTTAAGGGCCCAAAACCAATGAAGTTAAACTGCCATGTCCCAGATTTGGACTCAGCGTTAGAGAGGGAGTGGGTGGTAATGGCATCATTACACCAAGGTGGGGTGCAATGTGTGGTCGAAAAAATGAAAGGAGAACCATGAACCATAAATATAGAAGTTTCAAAGGGCATACGCAAAAGATTGGTCATCCTAGGCCCTACAGTTCTCAAAATATTCACAGAAAACTCTACCCTACAGATCAAAATGAAAAACAATGGTTCCATGTAGGGCTGCAGCTATCGATTCTTTTTGTAATCGATTAATCTAGCACTTTATCGACCGATTAATCAGATTTTTTTATTTGCATTTTTAAACAACCAAAATGCATAACAAAAATGACATTGCTGTAAAATGATCAAGCAATTGGCACAGAGGTATTTATTCTAACTCCAACATTTGGCTCCAAAACTAAGCCCATTTTACCCATTTAGTGTTTATAAGTGCCAGTGCCAACAATTAAATAATGTTCAAAATGCTCTCTATAAAATTGCAACCTCTTGTGCATGACTTAGCTGGGCTGAACAAAGCTGTCCATACTATGTTGTGAAGTGCTGGGAGGGAGAAGAGGGAAAGCAATTTAATGTAGGCTATTAATATGCACAACGAGTTTTATGCTGTAATCTAGATCTGACATCAAAGGAAATATCTGTTTTATATAGATTTTTTTACACCTACAGCATTTGGCATTAGGCTACTAACAAATAATTTTACCATTATTAAAAAACAGCCTACCATTAGGCTACTAACAAATAATTTTACCATTAGGCTACCAAAAAATTATTTCTGGGGTGAGCCTATTTGCTATGGTAACCTGGCAACCTGTGTGTGTGTTCACGTGCTGTGCGTGAGGAAAGATGAGGGTGCATGCATGTGTATAAGGGGTTCTTTTTTAGGCATACTGTCTTGCAATTGAACGTGAATAAGTTTACTACTTAAAAACATCAAAGCTAAACATTGATTATATCACGACATCGCTACAAATACAGTTTGTGATTAAAATCAGCCAACATCAATGTAGGCTATAGGCTACGTAGATAGATAGATAGCCTACTTTATTGACGCTTGGTGAAACAGCCTGGAGTGGATGTTTTTGGTTCAGATGCTTGTTCTTTACCTTTATGAGTACCTTTTACTTGAAAACTTTAGACATTATCTGCCATTTATGGACATCTTGACTTCGCAATCGCGCCAGCTAAATTCAGAATGTATCACGATTCACGCGCTAGTGGTGTGCTTCCTGAACAACTTGTTCCCTCAACAACTCGAGTTGTTCCCTCGAGTTGTTGAGGGAACAACTCGAGGGTTTTTGCCTCGAGTAATTTTTGTAATCGAGTTATTCGAGTAACTCGATGAATCGTTTCAGCCCTAGTTCCATGTTATCCTTGTGGGGCCCCACCCCCATTGTCATATGGAATCACAATGTGAGATAAAACGTAAAAATACTTGACGTTTTTTTGGGATAATTCATTCATTTCTTCCTATTGATCTCAAAATCAGACATACATCCTTGATTACAGCATGAAACATACATCAATGGCAAGAGCTTGTCTTTTGAATACTGAAAAAGAAAAGTCTTTATAGAAATATGCTGATTGTTTGCCATCTACAAAAAGATACAAAAGAGATATGTTCATAGACAGGCAAGGTCTACTCACACAACAAAATAAATTACAATATTACAAATGATGCCTTTAATTATTATCTGATGCCCTGATTATTACATTGCATTACATTACATTACATTTCATTTGGCTGACGCTCTTTAACCAAAGCGACTCCCAACAAGGGAAACAATCAAGGTAGAGTACAATAAGGACAAGTTAGTGCTCCAGTCAGTGCTACTTCCATACAGTCAAGTGTCAGTTGTAGTCAGGTGGTGCTAGAATAAGTGCTAGAATTAGCAAGTAGGTAGGTAGTGCTACGAGAGGAGATACTCTGTGAAGAAGTGTAGTGAAGGACGCTCCTGCTCTGGTTGGAACTGGTAGCGCATTCCACCAACAGGGAACAACAGATGAATAAAGTTTGGATTGCCCTAAGCGTACGAATGGCAGAGCGCAACGGTCAGTAGGTAACATATGCCTGTATGAGGGCATTCAAGTAAGTGGGAGTAGAACTAGAGAGTACTTTATAGGCAAGCGTTAAATTTAATGCGGGCGGCCACAGGTAGCCAGTGTAGCTGAGTGAGCAGCAGGGTAAACGTGCCCTTTTGAGTTGGTTGAAGACCAAGCGTGCCACCGTGTTCTGGATCATCTGAAGGGGTTTCACCGTGCAGGCTGGGAGACTTGTCAGGAGAGCATTACAGTAGTAAAGTCGTGAGATGACTATGGCCTGTACCATGAGTTGGGTATTGAGTCAGGCAAGTCCTGATTTTCCGTATGTTGTAGAGTGTGAAACGACACGACCTGGCAACCGAGGTAACTCCTACATTTCTTGCAGCCCTGGTAGGTGCAACAGACGGGGTCAATTTTGATTTTGATGTGATGATGTAGTAGGTTTAGCTGGGAAGACCAGCAGTTTGGTTTTTGAGATGTTTAGCTGGAGGTGGCGTGCCTTCATCCATGTAGATTTGTCTGAGAGGCAATCAGAGATCCGTGCAGAGACCAAGGAATCATCAGGTGGAAAGGACCGAAAGAGCTGTGTGTCGTCTGCATAGCAGTGGTATGAGAAGCTTTATGATCAATGTAAAGTTTCAGGAATACTAATCTGTTTTCTGAAATTTCCCCCGAAATCCACTTGAATACTTGTCAGTCGGAGCCCTATCATTTATTTCTTTCAGTTTCAGAACCTTTTCAGTTTGACCGGTTTCACTCAGCTTTGTAATCAGCATATCAAAATCAACATGGAAGTTCAGAGATTCCTGATGCAGGGCTATTTCATCCAAATCAATGATGCCTCTGTATGCTTCTTCCAACAGTTGGGACATTCGCTGTCTATTTTCAGTTAGCCTCTTCTCAATGTTCTCTTGTATGTCCACATGTTTCCCATAAACATCTTGAATCTCTCTCTTTAAATCTTCATTTGTTTTCTCGACTTCTTCGGTGACTGGCATGTAGAGTTTGTCCTCTTTTGTGTGAGCTTTATAGGAGCATCCACAAACTGTGCACATATTACCTGACATCACAGAACACCAATTTAGCCTTACTACCCATGTACAGCCAGGGAAATGGCAGTTCTTTTTGCACACATCACAGCACATTGCCTTTTCATAGCAGAATTTAAAGTGATCCTTTATTGGAACTTTCTTCATCTTTGTCTCCTTGGCAATATACACAAAGCTCTCATTGTTGTCTAGTTTTGCCTTGTTTTCTCTCACAATGCCATTGATGCGCTCCTCTTCTTTCTCGTCCTCGTCCACCAAGTTAATGGTTGTAAACAAGTCACATAGGATTGCCTCAAGTTGCATTCTCTGCTTTAGAACATCTCCCGTCATCCTCAGGCTTTGTCCTTTGACTCGTTGTAAAAACTTTAAAAGATCCTCGGCGCTCTCTTCTCCTGAGTTCCAAATTCTTTTGTAAAGTTTAGCTTGATGTTCCTTGTGTGGCTGATTCTGTCGGTTGTTGAATAGAAAATGAATTGGTTCCCCATGCTTATGCTTGGCACATCTTGTATCTGCATTTTTGATGGCATCAAGAGCACCTGTAGGGGGCAGTCCATCCGAGTGTGTAATGAGGATCACTATGTTATCTTCTATATCTTTGCCAAATAAGGACAGAACTGATTCAAAGATGTAACGCTGGGCGTCCGTCACTCGATTCTGTGATGCTTTGACCACAAGACCAACGGCGTCAATTCGATCAATTCCTCTATATGACTCAAACAGTTCACGTAAACTGTCAGCGATGGTCTTGTCATGCTCCACACCTTGTGTGTCTCCATATCCTGGGGTGTCAATTATGGTCAAAGAAATCAACTGCTTCACATCATGGACCTCGTACACTGTGACAGCTGATGTTTGGGATACAGACTGTTTTTCACTATCCTCCTCTGTGATCTCGAACCACACTTTTTCTTCAAATTTCACTCCTATCATGTAATTGACTAAGGCATTGATGAGAGTGGTCTTCCCTGATCCTGTTTCACCTACCAGCAAAATAGTTTTGTTGAGTTTGTTTCTGTTCTCCTCTCCATATCTCCATCGTCTGATTTTTGCATTACGTGATGTTGAACTTTCATCATGACGTTTCCACTGCTTATCATGAAGATATTCTCTTGTTGTCTCAAGTCTGTAGCAGGTATGACTTCCTCTTTTTGTCAGATTAAGGGCTTCTATTGGGCCTTTTATGAAGTTGCTGAAAATTATTGGTGTAATCGTAAGTTATATGTACATTAGCCGACATATCTATAAAATAATCTATAAACAGAATGTTTGTTACTCACCGGTATGCCATGGGTATTCCTTCCTAAAAGACAACACACAGTGGATATGATTAATGCGGAGTTCTGTTTATAGAAAATGTTGATTTTAACACGCAAATAGTGTAACCTACATTTGTATACATTTTATATTCTTGAAAAAACATAGCCTGGGTGCCAGTCCAAACTTAGTCCCGCCCACAACATTTGAGGTTGGGAAGTTCGGTCTGGCATTGCTCCATTGAGGACCAACTATGCTCGCCCTAGATCCGGCGGACCAATCAAATTGGGCTTTACGATGATGGACAGGTGAGCAACAGCGCCTCGTCTATCACGTCATCTGAGCATGCTTAGGTTGATTATGTTTGCAACAAAAACTCTGTGGCTAGGAGACAGATGGCTTCTAAGACCCCAAAATGCATATTATTTTAATGAGGTTTTATCACTGAAAATGATTATTTCTAAAAACTTTGGCCAAAGTTGAGATGTGGGAAAACTGGTGGTTTCACTTTCATCAAGGGAAAACAGCGTGTTGCATTGTGACATGTTGTTCCCTCGTTCGTTTTGAAATTCTGATTGACCAACTGGAGGGAGTTTTTGGCGACAGCCTTTCCCAGCTGTTTATAACATGTTTGTAGCATATGCCTATATTTCAACAGAATTATTTTTAAAAACAGAGGGGATATAGGCTATCAGTTTTTTCTTTATAGCCTACCCTACTACGTATTTCTTAGATTTCGCTAATGAGTGTTGTTGGAGATATTGACGGGACAATAACTTTTACAAAAGACCAGAAAACAATGTTAAGGCATTTGTGGAGAAGAAGGATGGTTTGTGCGTTCTTCCTACATCTCACGGTAAGTTATTTCGTTGCTCTGATTGGTTAGGTCTATTCAATTGAGTGCAGAGGCATTCCCCCCCTGTATCGGTTGAAACACGCCCCATAATTACGTCCCAATGAAGCAGTATCAGAGTCATATAGAGACTAGAATTGAGTATGGCTACGTCAGGCTATAAAACTATATGTAGACCTACCGAATTGAGGTAGGCCTACATGATATAACACTGCATGGTGTTGCCACCTGCTTTGCAAAACTAAAAAATGCCTCTCAAGTCCTCCATCCCCTCTTCTTGTAACTGCTTGTAAACAGCAAATCACGCCTCCCAAGGCCTCTCCTTGCCCTATTCCTGCAACACTTTGTAAACCTCATGTCTTTTACCTCAAATATAACCTTTGATCTGAACTGCTTTAAGGGTCTGAACTTCAAAACAAAAAAAGATTATGTGGAATTATAATTTCACCAAAAAACACATACCGGTACTCTGGATTTGTGATAATTTGACATATAGTGCACTGTAAACAGACACTGTAATCTCCTGTAATTTGTGCTGTAATCTCCAGACTGACCCACCTCTGGCCACCAGCTCTTCTCTGATAAGGATAAAAAAAGAATACATGACTAGAAACTAGATACTCAGGAGATTCTGCATTCATATTTCTTCAATCAATTCAGAATCTCAGTTTTTCTTTCATCAACTCACTTGACATTTCCCTACTTGAATTCATGGAGCATGTTGACATTCAAGGCTAGTGCATAGGGATACCACCAGATGGCCACTCCAAACAGAAATGTTAGTATGTTGGGCCTCATTTAAGTGCACCTAATGCCTTGTAGCACATTTGGGCCGTTTGTTCAGATGTAAATTGACACATTAGAGCCTGTAAGATTTACATGAAAAAGAAAATGCCCAAAAAGGGTGTGACAGAAAGCTAAAGGAATAAAATACCACACTGTTGAGTTACTTAGATGACCTTAGTTAATATTCTATTATTAGATAAGCTAAGTTACAAACAATCAATTCAGAGATTTTACATTGATGCCAGAATGAGTGTAACTGAGAACTGATTGTGTGTGTGCTTACATCTCCTACCACACATGCGCACATTTTACCCCTAATGGTAAAACGAAGCTTAAAAACATCATTATCCATATCAACACAAATGCAAGATTTTCTAAACTTCACTGAGATCCACAAAATATGTCCATGCTGTTCTTGAAATCTTGTGGACCAATAAACCATTCTATTGAAACTCTGTTTCAATCACCACATTTACATGCACTTCAGTAGTTGGGATTTTAAAGTATCTTAGTTTTGTATCTGCACATGTAAACATTGTATCCAAATTTTCAAAACACTGGATAAGCGTTTATCCCGTTTTTTTAAGAAAACCTATAAAGAAACAGTAATTCCTTTCTTAAAATGTAATAATTAAAAGACATAAAAGACAACACCGAATGATTACTCAGTGATAGTGATACTAGTCAAGATTCTTGAAGTAATCCCAAACTGTGCGCGCACACATATATTTCCTTTTAGGGCCAAAATGCCCGACCACAGGGCTCGATAGGGCCCTCGTAGAGTATTAACACCCAAATAGTTAACACTCAGAGCTCCAGAGAAACACAGTAGAGCTGTAACTCTTCAGCCGTAAAGAACAAGCCGTTACACTCTGACTATGACCTATCTGCACTGCAAAAATGAATTCTAACCAAGTGTTACTGATCTTATATTAAGATTAAAAAATCTATTTGGTATTGTTTTTAGTATGAAAAGACTTACCTAGCGCCCTCTCAAAAGATCATTTTGACTTCATTTAAGAAGACTTTAACTTATTTTAAGGAGTCTTATCAAGACAAATTTGCTCAACGCACTGGCAGACAAATTTGCTTGTTTTTAGGACAAATTTGCTTAACGCACTGGCAGACAAATTTGCTTGTTTTCAAGATGAGTTGTCTTAAAATAAGTCAATTTTTTTTTAAATTAAGTCAAATGATTTCACAAGAAAGCGCTAGGTAAGTCTCTTTATACTGAAAACAATACCAACTAGTTTTTTTATCTTGATATAAGATTAATAACACTTGGTTAGATTTTGTTAGATAAGCAGTTTTTGCAGTGTGTCTATTCTGTTGAATGACAGGGCAACTATTTCACAGAATCCCCCTTTTGCCCAACTAAGACGTACTCGGAAACAATAGTACTAACCCCAAAGAGTGCTCTGTGAACTGAGTAATGAGGATCTTACCACAAACCGCACTCAGACAAGTTACAAAGATTGCCTTAAACAGACAATCACAAAGCAGTACAAAATCACATCCATGATGACGTGACACACATAACCCATGGGTCTGAAACTAGTAAAATTTTAGCAGAAAGACTTTCCCAGATTCAAAAATGTGTAACTCAATGATAATGACCCTAGTCAAACGCCCAGTGAGCAGCACTCTATAAGTTAATAGTTCATTGTTAAACTGTTGTTTTACAGATGTTTTACTTTGTTATTTAAGAGTAAAACAATTATTCTTATTTTTGGCATAATGAATTACTTCATAAACTCTAACGGCTTCAGTTTTCAAAACAAATCACATAAAAATACATAAGAAACTGTTTACAAAAATAGCAAGAATGGTGTGAAATTGCTTACATGTGTTCTGAAGGTGAGCTCAGGTGAGTGTGTTAGGAATATTCTTGATAATCTTGTTTTGGTAAACCCCACCTACGTACAGATCACGTGATTTCAGAGATGTAAGTTGAATTCTTTCTATTTATGCATTTATCTCTCATCCTTTGCAGTAGTCCTTTAGCTCATGCATGCTTGGGGCATTTAGTATTTATAAAGTATATAGTATTTTCCTCTGGAACTGTAATTGTAGAGACAAATAATACTTGTGTCAGTAATTGCATGAAGACGAAACAAACATTCTTGGTGAAAGAGGGTCTGTCTGCAACACACGGCTACTACTACAAAAGATTAGTCATTCTTTCCAAACAGAGAGAGAGAGAGAGAGCGTACATGATGATGCCAACTGGTCAGAGATAGAATGTGGCATATAACAGTGCATATAAAAAAGTTACAAGAAACTAACACACCAAAACAGCTCCTGTTTAACATTTAATGTACGTAAAGTTGTGCTCTTCTTCAGACTTGACTTCAGACACTGAACACATAGTCAACACGTATGGGTACAGTGGAAGAAATAAACAGTCACATAAATTCTGAAAAACGGGTATAGATAGAGCAAATTTCCAGTGTTTGTCAATGACTGCTAATGTTAGCTGTTGCATCCACTGACTCAGGGTCGGACTGGGAACAAAATCCCCCTGATTACCCCCATAAATAACAAACACATAGTATTATGCTGTAGCAACACTTCATAAGCTGAACCCAAACATTTAGATTTGGACCTATAGCCTAATCAAAATAACACGGGGGTCCGGGGGTGTCTCTCTCTGGGATTTTTTTTTTCTAATTCTGGTTGCTAATCACACCATTTTAAAGTGATTTGAGAGGGACAGGATTCAGGGATAGGCTACTAAAGACAGGCTCATCTTCTGTCTGTCTCACGTCATGTTACTGCATGCATTAAAACCACATGACACTGCTTGACTAAATGAAAAATATAGGCTACTGTATGGACCTCGTCATAGTTGACAGAAATTCCGTTTTGTAGAAACACAACCACAGCCTTTATTTGGTGCTCCTTAACGTTGGTTATAGGCCTAGTCCGCGATTCACATTAACTGTAGGCTATCACCACAAGTGTATAGGCCTACTTAACGTTTTTGCCCAAGTTTGTGTGCTGTCATCACATTTTGCAAAATTAGGCTACCTTCGTTACTAACCTACAGGGGCGTGCAGAGACCTTTGAAGGGGCAGGGGCTCAAATTAAAAAAAAGGGCACATGGAAAAAAAACGTGTTAACTTTATTTAAAACTTAATTTTGATTAAAACCCAATAGAGAATACATAGGCTACATGACAGAGCTGTAACACATTTTTCTCATTTCTCTCCTTGGTTCTGAAAATTCAATAGGAGTGCATGTACTGTAGGCCTACTGTAGCCAGGGCACAGAAAGAAAGGTCTTTTCAGTTTTCATTAGGCTATTGTCTACACAGAGATCATAGGCTATAAGGCTACATCTTATTGATTAAATTCAAAGCTAATTTTTAATAGCCTAGAAATCTAGACGCACCCTAGCGGCAGCAAATTTATTGCCTAGTCTGGCTTGTCAGGCTATAATTTTAATGTTTATCACAGTGAACTCATTAGCAAGCTGGTGTCTTGCAGATTCACGTGCTGTGCGTGTGGCCACTGAGTGAAATTACGCGTAATGTAGCCTACTGTAAACAGAGAACGACATGTGGAGTTGGGTTAGTTAAACAACTACAGTAGCCTATGTCGTCGGCTTATGACGATTTAGAAAAGGTTTGCCTACTCTGTTTTATGAACTAGGTCTACTAACCTAAGCTACTATAACATAGTAACCTAAACAGAATATGTTAGGCCTATGAACGTTCAGCCTTAGATTTTCAAAGCTGCCAGGTTACTGAAATGGATGGACCATGACATGGTTAAAACGGGTTTGATAGCCTACTTCATTAAACATGAAACAACTTTAAACATTTTATTCTCTATCTCTAAGCTGAATACTATTGCATGTTCAGATAGGCTAACTGCCAATTGACCTTACCGTGCTCCCAAACGTCTCCTGCAGCACTGGGCCTGTGTGCACCTTTGAGTTCACTGAATGTATGACGTCACGGATTGGTGGCCGCAAGGCATTTCAATTAACACAGAACATTTTTATTTTTGTAAATTTCTAATTTCAAACTATTAATGAGACATTTTAGCGAATATTCACGTTGGAACTAGCGGAAGTATTACACATTTTAAAAAGTAAAAAACGGTTCTTGTCAAAAGGGCACTTGGACATCAAAAGGGCAAGTGCTAGAGCCCCTGTAGCCCCCCTTCTCTGCACGTGCCTGCTAACCTACCAGTTGAAACTTTCATAACTTTGCATCGACTCGCGATTATTGTATTATTGTATGCCTACTATATAGGAAATACTTTAAAGTTCCTTTTGAGTAGGATCAGCTCCAAAAATGAATGGGTTTTCTTTAACCTGTGCTACACTTTTCCACCAAGTAGGCTACCCGTAGTTTCTTTATGTTGACAGAACCGCACTACATGCCCTACATGGTGCAGTAAATGGAAGCTCGTGGTAGCGCGTGCAACTAACTTCCATAATTCCATATTTATGGAATAAAACTAGACCTCTGATTGCTGTTTACGGTTAAACTGCGATGATGTGAACATCAGCCAGCGGAGGGTACTTACACAGCCCAGTCTACCATGCACTCGTATATGGCTATATTTCCCCACAAACCTAGCGGCTGCTTGGACAAATCCACTTGAGGGGTGGGGCAGGGGGGCGCGATCGTAACACACTGAACCTGTCATGAAGAGGGCAACATGATTGACCTGTCACCCCCCAAGCCAAATGGATGCAACTGCATTTATAGGCTAGGCCTAGGCCTACACGACGGGCCGCAAATAGGCTAAAAAAACGTGGACACGTGGACCGGCCCACCGGGCATTTGCCCGGTTGTACAGATTACCAGTCCGAGCCTGCACTGACTTCATGTTACCTCTAGACTTAGACTTAGGCTTTTTTTTCTTCTTGGTCAGTGTTGTTATCATTTTCAGTGGCATAAAAAATGTGATGTGTGATCGATGCACTGAACCACACCTCATTTTTCACCAGCATGCCCATGGGTGTGCAAGTTCATTTGCTATTTAAACAGTGTGCTCATCTGGTATATAACTGCGTTGGCTACAAACTAGCAAAGATGTGGTGGTGTGATGTTTATTTCACAGATAACTACACACATCATAGGTTATTTATTGTCTTTCATACATTAATCTTAATCTGACTGCACACAACTATGTATATGCATATGTGTTTTTTCTTTTGAATTATTAGATTGACATTTAATCTTTTTCAGTGATCAGTGAGGGTTATTTAGTTTTGTTTTGGAGTTAGACATGGAGATGTTTTGCTGGAAGAACAACATGCCTGGCAATGTTCCATAGCAAATGAGAAACTGATTAGTATCTTTCATGAACTGTCCTTGTACTTTCAGTTACTGTGGTGCATGATAATGAAGTGCTTACACTGAAACCAGAAGGTTGATGAGTATACTTTTATTATACTTTCTCTTTCTGTTAAAGGTGCTCTAAGCAATGCTGGGTAACGTCACTTCTGTTGACTTTCAAAGAAAACAGAGAGCTAGCTCACTACTTCCTCCCCCTCTCTCCCGTGCAATTGAAACTCTCCTTAACGCGCATCTCGTCTGTGATTTGCTGGAACAGTTTGTTATGTTTTTATGGGCTAGGTTTGCCCAGGTTGTTTTTGTTGCCGTTTTTGGAGCCTGGGCTGTCCACAGAGATCGGGTTTTTTTTCGTGTATTCAGGACACAGCTAGCGGTTGGTTAGGTGATGTTTGCAGTGACATAAAATGTTTTAGCCTAAAAAACGTGTGGCATTGCTTAGAGCACCTTTAAGATTGTGGGATATCAATATGTACTTGTTTTTTTAATGACATTCCGTGACGACAAAGAGGCTAGAATGATTGATGAGTAATAGAAGGTGTTTCACTCAGACTTAACGTCTCTGCTAAAATTGACTGAGTGACTGTCACAAACGCTGTGAAGTAAAAGTGTTCTAAAACCTTGCAAACATGACATCGTTTTTTAATCAAGTGCAAAGTCCAATTCAAAGTGCCAAAACCACTAATCATAGGAGCATAAGCCTGATGAATAGCTGACATTTACATAACGCCTGTTCTCCAACCGCATAGCGGTACAAAATATGACTGCCGCTCAGTCCTGTACATCCGTTCCGTGAAAATAAATCATACTTGTCAATTTGTCTACATCTCTTACTCCATACCCCACTCTTGAAACGTTGAGCGTGTTTGTGTGTGTGTCTGCGTGTGGATGCATGTGTGTGATTGTCAATTTGTCCGATAGTCTAGTGTATGTACAGTACCCTCCAGAATTATTGCCACCTCTGCTAAGTTGACTAAAAACCGGTATAAAAAATTATCTGTTGGTGATTTATTGTAATCTCACAATAAAAAAATCCAACCTTGAAGGGAAGCAAATGTATTTTGAGAAAAAGGAAAATCTCATAAAAAAATAAATATTTTTAACTAAAACATGTTGCTCACAATTATTGGCACCCCCCAAAAATCTTCAAAAGTGACCTCACTGCTAATAGATTATTTAGAGGGCATGCCAGGAGAAAAGCCTGTCCAGTTATTGAATTACCAATGTAAACAGCAGGAGTTACTGAATGGTACAGTGACTTTGTCTGGAAGTGTGGTCTATTGTCAGATGAAATGAAAATTGCACTCTTTGGCTAGAAACATTTTAGTTGTGTTTGGCATACATAGAAGAATGGCTATACTGAAAAGAACCCCATGCCTAATGAGAATTATGGTGGAGGGGCTGTGCTATTGTGGGGCTGTTTTTATTCCCAAAGGCCTTGGGAACCTAATTAAGGTGCATTCATTTACAGCTGTATTGAATATTGTCCTAAATAATATGCATTGTTTGCAGGACTTTTTTGAAGACTCCCTTTACATTACTGCTTAGACCATCTAAGGTAAACACAGGGCCTTTTGAATTCTGACAATATGAACAAGGTCAGACATACTGCAGGAGCTTGAACTAGTCAGTGTAACTGAGGTCTGATCTCAGCAGCGCTGTTTAGATCTACTGCCTCCTGCTGGCTGACTTCCATATAGGCTACCTTGTGGTTTGATGTGCACTGCAGACATGTACACTCCCAGGCAGAGTCAGAGTCATATAAAGGTACTCTGGACATTAACCTTCTCATAGTCTCACAATTGTACACATGCACATTTCCTTTTCCTTCTCACATACACAAATAAAACAAACAAATGAAAATGAGAGAACACAAGGTTCAATAATAACAGCTTTTATTAAGACACCAAACCCAGGCAAAATATCAACAAACAAACAGATAAATAACTGCATACCTATAAATAGAAAACAACACAAAATCATTTTGCAAACAGTAACTTGTGGTGGACTTGATGTGCTCGTTGATGCAGTGAGCCATTCAGCACTGGTAGTGTTATTGGGGGCAACGCTGAACTGAAGTGAACTCTGCAGGACAGCTACAGGAAAGGATTGCAAAGGTTACAAATGAATAGAAGCACTCGCATGTAAAAACCTCAGAAATGTTACAGACTTTCAATGCAATACAACAGTGCCTCAAAAGCCATGACAACACGTGATTAAGTACCGCAACCTCAAAATGATGTTTTATGTCGATTTGTTACTAAATATGTAGAACTTTTCCTCAATAAATAGCAAAATCACAATACAAAATAACTATGAATTCTAATCATAGCAACAGTTTAATCTGACACTTAAAACCATGTATGGGAGAAGGCAAGATATGTTCTTTAGTGTTTTTAATCTCTTAAAAAAAATAAAATAAATAAATACACAAAAGCACATAGGTTCAACTAATCTGAAATTCCCACCACAAATCACCATCATCAGTGCAAACACACAAAAAAAGTAAAAGATAAAATCACCACAATTTGCTCAGTTTGTAGTGTACTTAAATATCTAACCTCAGTCAATCAAAAAGGCATTTCAACCAGACACTGACTGGGGTCACCTCCAAGACCTAATGCACAACAAATGGGCCAACTGCCAACGTGCCACCTGAAATTTTCTAAAAGGGACACACCAAGGACTTGCAGTGCAAACTGACAATGCTCCATCAACCCTCAAGAGGGCTGTAATGTCAATAAAATTGTCACAGAGTGAAAAAAACAGCTTCCAGTCGTCCAGTGTGCAAGTCCAACAAAATGTCCACAGCTGTGACCGATCTCCCCATCTTCCGCTGTCCGTATCTTCTAAGACATCAGCAAGCGAATTCGACAGGCAGGTCTCATTTCGTGCCACTTTGAGAGTATTTGTTCATAGACTAGACTGTTATCCCAAGGATCGATCATAATAATGCTGCAACTAAAAGATGGATGGTGAACAGAGCATTGTTTCTCTGAGAGTCCACAAACCCTCTGTCGTGATCCACTGCTGCTACCTGGTGGTTCCTGTTTTCATGGTTATGTTTCCACATTTTGGGCCCAAGTTCTGCAGCAATATAGGTAAGCGGGAAGCTACGTCAAGGCAGGAACTTTGAAATGGGCGAGACCTCTCTGGTGAAGTGAAATTGAATAAACCAATCACATGCAACCAGTGATAATATCTGATCTATCTATCTATCTATCTATCTATCTATCTAATTAACTTCGGCCAGACTCTGCCCCCTTTTTGCGTCCGATTTCACTCTGGCCACAGTGCGCATGCACTGTCGGCAAAATACACTGCCAAACTGGCACTCTGCATGTCCTCTAAAGACAGTGTTTTCCATGTTGGCCAGTTCAGTTCTACTTTCTGTTTTGTTTTGTATTGTGAAAACAGGTGATCCACCTACATTAGTGCTACATGGTTTTATCATTTTAACAAGCATGAAATGTGTTGATATCACTCAGACATTTATGAAAATATACAACATATATTTTGGGAAAAAAAAAAAAAAAAAAAAATTATTAGCATACAAGCACACTGGACACAAGTGAATGAAGTTGTGTTTTTGTGATTTAGTGTTTGACTCAAAGTAACTGTTAATCAATGTAAACATGACCTGAAACTCAAACCAATCTCCTAGTTTACATATGTTCTCACTTCGTTTGAAAAACTATCAACTCCTCAAAATAAAAAAGGCAAATAAATAAATCCACTTTGAATTTTGCGCCTCTCTACAACTGTCTTTACATCGTTGGGGGCCATTTTGTTGTTTTATTTGTGGTTTGTGTTCATATTAATGCTTTATGCTGTATTTATTTGTTATCGATTATCTAATGGAAGCCTTCACAGTAGAGAGTGTGTGTGTGTGTGTGTGTGTGTGTGTGTGTGTGTGTGTGTGTCAGCAACGTCTGGGAGAGGTTGGGTACTTGGTCTTCAGGCCTTCCTTGAAGCTGCGGAACAGCACACGGTTCCGTCGGTTCTCCTCGTCCTTGCGGCTGTGGAACTCGCCCTGCACCTTGAAGCCACGGTGCACCACAAACGCCGAGTTGAGCACGGAAAAACGGTAGCCAGCTATATGCAGCTCACAGGCCTGGAAGAGAGGACAGAAAACAGCACAGGAGAAAGGAGAAAGAGTGGAGAGAACAGGAGGACAAGGAGAGGAATGGAGGAAAGGAAAGGAGGAAAGCAGAGGAAGCAAGAGAGATAGAGAAGAGGATGAAAATGTTATTACAATCTTTTGTCCTCTCAGTGTGAACATCAAAGATTGTCAATGTGTGTGTTTCCTGGATGTGAAGACGTTCATTGTTTATGAACAATGGGCAGCCTTTCAGTGGGATTTTGCCTTGACTATTTCGCCTGTTGGCCTTTCTCGTTTCTCAAAAGATGTCTGTGTCCACACACTATTTTTCACGTGTGTGTGTGTGTGTGTGTGTTTATGCTCTTGTGCACATTCGTATTTATGTGTGGGTGTGTCCCAAACCCACCTGGCTGATGCGGTTGAATCCATACTGCCTGAAGTTCTCGTCATACAGTGGCACGGATCGAGCACTGATATAGAAGGGTTCCCACGGGTCGACCCAGTTCAGCGTGTAGGCCACGTCCAGCTGGTCCGGCCCGTGCTCGTGCTGGTTCACCCACCGTGAGTAGTTGGTAGGCGCCTGGCACCGCGGGCACAGCTCCTCGTAGAAGGGCCTCACCTCACCCACCTGGTACAGCTGCACCAGCTCTGGCTTGGTGGCGGGGAGCTTTCGTGTGTGGCGGATCTCAAAGGCGGGGAGCACGAACACTTCTTCTGTATTTGGCCTCCGCCTCGCCACCATGTCGAGGAACTGCTGGTGCAAGCTATCGCTGGGAACCATGTCCATGTCGATGACCAGGATGAAGGCGGCATCTGTGCCACTGCGGGCCACGTTACGCAGTAAGTTGTTAGGGTAGGAGATATTGCTCCCGATGGCATAGTTTTTATACTTGTCTCTGTGAGAGCCTAGCTTGGCAAATACCCCAGCACAGTCTTCGAGGCCTGAGAAATGCTCTCGGTCCTGTTCTGGGAAACTCGCGGTTTCCTCCGACGGGCAGACCAGGTGAAAGTCCACCAGAGCTTGGATGTGAGGGCAAAAGATGCTAAGGGCGTACACGAGCGCCGTGGCAAATTTGACATCTTGCCCGTGTGCAAAAATGGCAATAGAGAGGGGATTTTTCCAACGCTCTAACAGGGAGTCTAGGTGGTGCAGATTGTTAATGGTGGTGTGCGTAGCAAGCACGAGTGTGTTCGTACTTGTGCCTGATCCAGGCTTTTGATTGGTCGAGAAGTCACTTTTTACCAAGTTTCTATAAACTCGGTACTGCCCGCTAGCGTCGAAAATGCCGCCAGTGGACAGAGAGTACCGGAGGTGTTCTTTTTTAGAGTTTTTCTCAGTCTGGTGGGCATTTCTCTTGCTCCCACCACCAAACAACTCGAAGTATTTATAGCGCTGTTGTTTACCGTGGAATCTCGACAGGAATGACAGATAGATCAACTGCAATAACGCTACAATGAACAGGGCACTCAGAATCACTTTGAAAACGGAACATTTTTTCGAAAAATGCATTATAGAAGTTAATGTGTGTGACTGTAACAACAGCTGTCATCATCTGTCTTGTACGCTAATTAGTAACGTTTAAGTGTTGCGCATCAGCAAGGCATAGCTAGCTTAGCTCGCTGCTGGTTGCATTGAAGCTTGCATTGTGGTTCTCCCCCAGATGTAGGCTATAACGTTACCTGTTTGCATGCACTCGTTGATATGTCCATGCCACTGGAGTCGGGGTGGTAATTAGCCACATCATATTCATATTTAGACACCATGTCAATTATACTCAGTAAAACCCGATTATGAACATTTCAAAACAGCTAAACGCTCCAAGGTAACTCAGAGGCGACGTCGGATGATGCGGCGGGTGCGTGCTTCTGCCGTAACTATCCTAAGAGAGGAGCAAGACAAAACATGATATTCCTTTAGCTTTATAAATACCGGTATTTGAATCATTAAATTGCATTTTAAATTAATTTAGGTAAAATCGTTTAATAGACTTATTATAATATAATAATATGTTTGAAGGTGTTCTGTGTGATTTTTTGTCATGAGTATAGTGTAGGAAACAAAATAACCACAATCGCTCATGTTATCTTACATAACAGTTTTTGTGAAATGTAGACACCCACTGGAGCTTAGGTGTCCCACATTAGACAGTGAGTCATTAGGACAAATGAGTATACATGCGGGGAAAATGAAAACCATTTCATCAATCAGAATGTTGTGGTCGCGTTTCTACAAATATTATGGTTATCTATTTTGGCGCACATGAGACGAGGTGGCCGAGTGGTTAAGGCGATGGACTGCTAATCCATTGTGCTCTGCACGCGTGGGTTCGAATCCCATCCTCGTCGACAAATCTTTTCAGGATTAGAGTGATCACTGAGTGAGAAAATAATCCAGACAGCATGCCCCCAGAGTGTAGCATTATAGTTGCCTGGAAGCACTAACTCGACAACCTAGCAAATCCATCTAGGTAAAACTATTGTTTTCGTACCAACAGTGCTTTGTGACCTCAAGAAATGGGAGATCTATGTGAAAAATATATGTGAATGTGAATAATGGGATTAAGCTTCTCAATTGATACTGTCAGCCAGGGTCCAAGCAAATTAATTTCTATCAGCATGCCTTTCAGGCTGCGATTCTTTGGAGTGGTGAAAATGGTACCACTAGAATGCCTTTAAGATACGTATTTTATATGCAACCTTTAATTCATGAATAACACACATCTGAACTGTTTTTAAGTGCCTTATCTCATTCTACACAGGAGGTGTAAACTCCTCATGGCCAAATTAAATCACTTCAGTATTTAGAGGTACAAATGAAGTATGACCATTTTTCAAATGAAGTATGACAGTTTTTCACAGTGCAATAAACTCACAAATAAATTATACTGTACAAAACAATTTTGATAACTTTGCATGCAAGTGCCAATGCCACTGACTGCAACATTTTTTTTATTTTATTTATTTATTTGTAAACAAAACAAAAGGCAAACATAAAAAATGGTGTTCTCCACAGAAATAGTTATTACATGGCAAGTAATATCAATTACTGGCTGTGTTCACATCAGTCAAAGGTCAGCAGGTGTGATTGTGTTTCTCTTGGGTATCTCCTCCATCAGTGCAACCAATGGCTTTTTCTATACACAAAAATTAAGCCCATGGCCCAATGTGTGTAATTTTAAGACAGATTATCAAAGTTAAGAGCTTTTCAGTGAAATGTTTTGTAATCGTGTGGCAAATGCTTATTTCCTCTGTCATTGTTAAAATTAGTGCTCACAACAAAAAAGGCATAACACCTCATATTTCCATAACCATGTGAGACAAAAACACACAAAACATATTTACTATGTTGTATGACTTGTATTTTTTTAAGAAGAGGAAACGCAACAACGCAAAGCAATTGCTTGCAATGATGAACCACCCCAAACACCACTAACATATCACAGCACATCCTGGCTTTCCAAGACCACGCCTTGCCATTGCCAGGCAAGCATCTGGCTACACTTCCTGTTATGTGTCCAGGAGGTCACATTTGTGTGTTCCAAGTCCATTACGACACCAGCACCCCTGTGCTGGGTTTAGAACTGCCCCCATCTCCAGCCTCCTTATTGGATGAGCCAGCCGACGGTTTACCCTTATCCTCTTCACCCACCAATCGGATGTTGTAGCGCTCCCGGTATTCCGTCAGCTCCCGCCCTTTGGTCTGCATCTGCTGGTTGAGCACTTCCAAGAGCTTGCCAATCTGAAAGGGTATAAACCAGGTCAGAGGTAGTGGAAAAGAAAGACGAAACCGACAACGTTTTAAGCCCAGGGCACACCAAGTACACATCTGAGTACCAAGGCACACCAAGTACACATCTGAGTACTAGTGGCATTGATGGCAGAATAATGATTAGTGATGAAACTTTATTCATCCCATGAGAGGAAAGAACAGTGTAATAAAGAAAAAGTACCCACACACTGTTGCTGCTGCTCCCGAAGTGATTTATTACACAAAGTTTCAACCAATGTTGGTCTTCGTCAGGTGTTAGAAAGAACAGTGTAACAGGATCTACTTCAGTACTGTCAATCATTTGTATTACCAATCTAATAGCTTACCATGCATCTCTCCACACTCGACAGGCTTTTTAGAATTGCATGTAGGCTGATATTATATTGTGCAACCAAAATAAGCTTACAGTATGATGTCATCTGTGTTCAAAATATGTTAAACCTACAATGGCCATCTTGAGAGCCAGTACACTTCTACAATAACAATCTGTCATGCAATGAAGAGCCAATTAGCATGATAGTTCTCACAGATGGACTTAGAAAGCCACTGACAGGTAACCTGACCCTAGCCAGATGAATTTTTGTTCGAAGCTCTTACCTAGCTCCACTCCCTCATCCATCTGGAACCTCATCCATTGAAGTGATTTCTGCAGGCTGGGCTTAATCAAAAAATGCTTGCATAGGATTGAATAAGCCACTTGTCCGTCATCTATTGTGAGACTTCAATTAGTCACATCGGTTGGCCAACCCGAGACACTAAGTAACAGTCTCAATAGATGACGCTTATGTGACCTCTATGAAACTCCATATGCAAGTCCTTTTTTGATGAACCATAAAGCCTTCTGAAGCAACACTTCAATGGAAGAGGTTCCAGATGGATGTGAGTGAAGCTAGGCGGAGCTAAGCGGAACAAAATTCATCTGGCTAGGGTCAGGTTACCTGACAGGGGCCAGACAGCTGAATGTCAGCTTGTGTGTGTGTGTGTGTGGTGAGCTGTAGACAGTAGTGTGGGTTTAGACAGTGGCATTGTCAACTTTGCATGTGATTTATCCATTTTCCAAAAGGAAGTTTCATGATATTTATGAAGAAGAACAAAAAAAAAAATCAGTTATCCACCTGCTCTTTGTTGTTCTCCAGTGCAGGAAGCACCTCTTTGACAGTGCGCTCCACAAGAACACCACCCATGAGCCTGAAGCACTTTCTGGACGGGTCGACGTCCTTCAGTGTGTCGATCACCAGACTGTGCTCGTTGATCTCCATCTCGAACTCTGCGGCTTTAGAGGCCATGCTACGCTGCTCCTGACGCATCCTTTGGAAGGTGGCCACCACCTACGTGTCAAAAGACAGTATCACAGCACTGTCTCAGATAAAATACCTTACACTAAACATTTGTTACAGTACTAGCACCAACAAAAAAAATACCAAAATAAAATGCTTCCATCGTGTCAAGGCCACATTACTTCTGTAATAAGCTAGCATTAATGATGGGTTGCCAGCATCATCAACAACGGTTACTTACATCAACTTCGCTAGCATATATCACGAAAATGAACTAGTTAAAAACTAGTTGGGGATAAGTTCCATGACTAAGGTTAAGAGTACCCCTCTGCATAGTGCCTTCAGAAATAACTCTGTTCGCCTACCCTGCGAAACACCCCATTCCTTATTCAGACGAGTGACGTCTCAGGTTAGCATGCTAGACGTCTTCCACTGGGTGTGTCTGAGGCTGTTAAGTAATATCAATGCATTTTCAATATCGTCACCCAGGACAGAATATTGATAAATTGCAGCAAGGGCTGTAGAGTCACTGTAGTAAGCTCAACATTACAAATTGTGAGTAAAACGGCGTGTGGATTTTGTGCTAGGCTACATATGACTAGCCGACTGAACTTAACGTTAGCATACCCATGTTGCCTGCAAGCTAACATTAGCTTACGACAGTGACCATGGCGTGACACGAGTTCACAGGCTTGCCTGGTATCTAGAGGAAATATAATCTAATGCTTGCTACTATCTGGTAAACAGTGGTCTATTATCTACAATATTATTATTATTACCTGCTCAGCCGACGGGCCAGACTGTTTACCACCACCACCACTTTTACTACCCGTGCTACTGCTGCTGTTGGCTGCCATCTTGGAATAGTCGGGTGTGAGGAAGGATGAGGACCTAGGGATATTTCCTTGACTGTCTTCGCAGATGCCTGCTCAAAACACAAACACCCACGATTTTTGATTACTTGCGGACGGGGTGGGTGCAGGTTCGGCGTGCGTGTCAGACTTTTGAAATAAGATAGGCACCCAAAATCTGTGAGAAACATGTTTGATTCATGGGACTTTTCTTCGCGTTAAATCTGTATATGGCAGAAAATCTAATATAGCAAATACTTGAGTCCAAAGTGCAACTGTGTTACCGAAGGACTGAACATTGCTTTAACGTTACTGGTTAACAAGCTAACTCATGCTTGTCAGTTGTGTTTTCCGATTTCATAGGTGTTCAATTTGCCATTTTAGTCGAATATCCTTCACAGGTCAGAACAGGTAAGAAATGGAAACGACTGCTGTTTTTGTTGGGGGGGGAAAACAGGTCCATGAAGTTCAAGTTTATGGTCACGTTAGAAGGCTGAGAATGACACGCCAAGCCTTGTACATAGCCTACTACTGTAAGATGAGTATAATTTGATTGTAAAACACATCCAGTTTGGCAAGTCAGCAGAAAAGAGTGTGACCGCAAACCCCTGCTGCAGTTTTGGAACGGCATTTTGAGCCCAGTGACATTAATTGAACGCATGCGCTGTGAAGATTTTGTGTGAACCTGCGAACTCGCGCGGTAGTGCCTTTGAATGTTGTCATCATGCTCGCTAGTCATGTTACCATACAGAAAGGGAAAACATTGCCAAAATATGATCAGTGTCGTACATGCTGCGACCAGTTTCATTGTCCATTCTGTACGGCAGAATATTTCAAGCCTACAAGAGCCAGTAGTGTGAACCGTCACCTCACATTACATTTCAACCGGGCAGTTCAACATGAGGGTAAGTTGCCATCGTAGCCTACAGCTAGAATGTGAAAATAACATACCAGATCTTTCCCAAAAATAATCCCCACCCGTGACAAGAAATACATTTGTAGTTTGAGGCATTTTGTGCGCAGTTCAAATAGCATTGCACAGGAGAAGGATACCACCACAACAGTTACGTGCAGCTAATGGTTCATAAGTTGACTTGCCTTTTATTGTGGTTTGCTAACGGTGTGCTCAGCTGTGCTTGCCACAAAACCAAGAAGGGTTGCACTGTAGTGACGGAGAAACGTCCTCATTTGTTATAGTCTTTGAACAATGTTGGCCCCTCATCCTTATCATGTCTGTTGTCATATGTTGCAGGATACACTATCCACCGATGTGGTTTGGGGTGCAGGCCACAACTTCATTACCATTGCATATACTGCCAGTCAATGCTGCTGCGCAAAGAAGACTTTGATAAACATTTAGTTTGGTGCAAGGCTAAACAATCAATCAAAACACCACTGTCTGATGCGTGTCCAGACAGTGCAGAGACGAGTACTCCCCCGACAGAACCAGGTTCTGCAATTGCAAAACCGTGTCCAGTAAGCACAGAACGATGTCCAACGAGCGCAGAACCATGTTCAACAAGGGCAGAGCCATGTCCAGCAAACACAGATCCACTGTCTGATGCATGTCCAGACAGTGCAGAGACGAGTACTCCCCCGACAGAACCAGGTTCTGCAATTGCAAAACCGTGTCCAGTAAGCACAGAACGATGTCCAACGAGCGCAGAACCATGTCCAACAAGGGCAGAGCCATGTCCAGCAAACACAGATCCATGTCCAGCAAGCATAGAGCTGTCTCCACCCCTATCAGAACCTCATTCTCTCAGTGCAGAGTCATCTGAACCAGGAGTTCTTGCCAGGCCAAAAGGAGGGCGCGTGAGACCTGTTGTCCGGACAAGGTGTCCAATGTGCAATGTTCTCATGAACAAGCGTAACATTGGAAAGCACATCATCCGTAAACATGCAAACCTGGAGCTTTTTGATGTAAATGCCACGTACCAGTGTATTGATGAGAATAACGGTATCTTTGCTGTCCAAAAGACTTTCCATGATCACCGTGTCAAGAAGAAACTAAGGGGTGAAAATTGTTACCAATCGTCTCAGTCACAGGACAGCCAGTTAAACACGGATATAGCATTGAGGACTTCCATGAGATCATATAGATGTGTACAACTCAGGTCAGTCGCTCACTCTTGTCATGGCAAACCCTTACCAGAAACAGTTATGCTCCCTTCTCTGTCTACCTAAATATGGAATTTCCTCAAATAAAGAAAGCTGTTCTGCATCTGAGCCCACAGTTTTATATTACAGTCTTCTTTGATGAGTTACAAAGAGGTATTCAACATGAGATTAAAATGAACGGCATAGTCCTTGTTCAAAACCCAGACGATCTTGTGGACATGTTTATGTGGCCAATTGGTATCTTTTTCAAGGAGTTGTTTTGGACATTCCGAAGAGTTGGTGGATCCAGTCGCTAGTAGTACAACAAAGCATAAATGTGTTGGGGACAAAAATATAGGCAAAAGCACAACAGTTCAAAAATAATCCCGGCAAACATCTAGTCAATCTCTATACAAGACTTAGTTTTTAGAAGAAAACAGTAAAAAAGTGTTTGACCCTAGCATTCTTTCAGTTATGTATCACAAATTAATTGGAACCCTCCTCTAAAAGGGATAAAGTTGATTACAGTTGGTGAAATAAAAATTAATGGTGAATGCCTCTGGCTTTAAAATGCTGTTCCAAATCTGCTAAACTAAAACTATGGCTCTCTAGAAAGATATTATTGAGCCACGAATGTTTCCTTTCAGCTACAACTTTATATAACATGAACATTAGGGGGAGACAAACACTGCTTTATCATTTGAAAAATAGCAAACATTTGGACACCAACACTGGGTACAAGAAAGATAGATGCTTTATTCATCTCGAGGGGAATTTAGGATACTTGATTTGTAAAATGCAATGGTGAAAAAATGAATATAAAGAGAATGTTGTAGGCTTACTGTAGTTTGCTTTCAATTCTCTTTGCATTTTGTGCAGGATGTCCTCATCACACCCTGTGGCCGCTCTGTGCCAGATGACCGCGACTCCTGACAAAGAGGCAAACTTTGCGACCGGTGCGCGGCTGGTGGAAGAAGCACAGGCGGCCGGCGCCAGCATGGTATTCCTTCCGGAGGGTTTCGATTACATTGGTTCCAACCTCAAGCAGACCCTGCAGCTGTCCGAGACCCTCTCAGGCGAGACCATCACTCGCTACTCAGAGCTGGCCAGGTGTGGGGGGGCTTACTTAATGGTTGATGATATATGAGGCAATTTTCTGAACAGCATTGCCAAGCAAGCACATGACTGGTCTCCTTGTGTTATCGTGACAAGATTCACACTGATGCTTAAAGTTCTCCAGGTATTTGTTCTCATGTATAAATATTTAAGGTGCCCAAACAATATCGTTCAGCAGCAATGGCCTCCACCTTTTGTCACAAACTGCCTTCGGATCAGTTGACTTTTTGTGTTTTAGTGCAATTCATGTGAAATATGAAGTCAGTGAATGGACTACACATCGGCCTTCTTGTAACTTCTACAAATCTTACCTATATATTTTTTTTTTTTACATTATGGCTGTGCAAAGGATGGAATACGATACAAATCTCAAAAGCTGGTTCTGCCGCTGTTCATGCCGATAAACAGGCCATCCTCCAGCCAGTTTTTGCAGATGTGAAGGACCATATATCCCAAACCCACAGTCGTGTGGTTTTTGCATTGTGGTTAAGCTTGATTTGTAGTGTCTTTGTTTTAATGCTTAGTGTGCCTTGGCTTGTATGTGTGAGAAAGGAAGTTGGGGGTTTGGCTCTCCCTGGGCGGCTTCCATGAGCGAGGGGAGAACTGGGAGACGAAGAAGCGCATATATAACAGCCACATCATCCTCAATGATCAAGGTAGGGTGTGAGTTAGCGCCATGCAGCATTTGTGTTCATGTTTATGTTCACCTAGAGCAGTGTTTCTTAACTGGTGGGTCAGGACTCAAAAGTGGGTCACAGAACCGTTCTGAATGGGTCACGGAGCTTGTGGTTAAAAGAAAAAATGACTTTAAAATTCTACCAAATCAGATTATATTGGACCTTTATTTTAACAGACTGTATTCGTAGCCAATGTCAATCATTGCCATGGACATAGACAGTGTTTATGTGATTGGTCATGTTAGACATAATTTTAGCGGTAAACGCAAGTAGGCTGCAACCCTGAATATTTGAAACAGGCTAGGATATGGGTTCACTTAAATTGAGGTTAAAATAGAACAGAAACCCCAGTGTGTGGTGTGAAGTGAATTTCTGGCACATGAGAGCATGAAACTATCAAAACCAAAATGGCACATGGAAACCTGCTGAGTACTTTGAAAGGTGACATCAGGAGTTGAAGACTTCACAAATGTAAGGCCAAACATCCGGATGTTCCAAACAATTAGGTCTACAGGCACTTGGTGTGTCTTACCATGTAGCTCACCATATCCGTTGGCTTAAACACTAATAATTATATATGGGTTGTGACTTTATGAACATGGGAAATTATGGGTCCCAAAGCCAGACCAGTTAAGAACCACTGACCTAGAGGATGCTTGTATGAGGTGACACATGCAGTAGCACATACACCCAAATGCATTTGAGGCTACAAATGGTATACACAGACGAATTAAGGCCTACAGACAGACAGACAGACACACACACACACACACTTTATCACACTCCCATTATGAGAATTTCCCTGGAAGAATATGTAAATGGAGCTTTATTTAATTGACTACTTCGACTAAATCTTAGTGTGTATGTCCTGTTTGACCACTCTGACTAAATCGTTGCGTGTATCTCCTGTTTGCAGGGGACATTGTCAGCGTGTACAGGAAGGGTCACCTCTTTGATGTGGAGTTGGCCGAAAAGGGCGTGTCCTTGAAGGAGAGCTCCTTCACCAACCCTGGCACCACCCTTGTTCCTCCTGTGCAGACTCCTATTGGCAAGGTCATTGCATAGACCCGCCCCCAACTCCATCCACTGCTGTTGCACAATCTAATAATTCTGATCCTGACAGGATGCGCTTTGCCGCATGTAAAACACAAGATGCACTATGTTTTCATAAAAAGGCTTTTAATTAAACTTTTTTCAATTCGAAACACGCGGGCACCTCTGCAAAAACAAAGTGTGCAGCAGTCTCACAAAAGACGATGTGCCCTGGGCGCATAAGCAGCACGCAAAAACGCTTACAAAACAAAAAAAGTTTCTCTATCTTTCTCTTGCATTCAAACCCATTATTCACCTGCCTTTTCACCCACAACTATCTTTTCACCCACATCTAGCATTACGATACTTACCTGCCATCACTTCTCTTTGGCCTCTGGCTCCAGGTGGGACTCGCTGTCTGCTATGACCTGCGCTTCCCTGAGCATTCATTGGCCCTACTGAAGCATGGGGCAGAGATTCTGACCTATCCCTCAGCCTTCACCGTGGCAACAGGCATCGCCCACTGGGAGGTGAGACAGCATTCAATTCCATTACAAGATCACATAGACAAAGAGGATTGCTAGGATTCAAATAGTTTATTTTCTATTTAATAACTTTATCTTTTTTATATTATTATTATCACACATTACAGTAAAAGTTGTACTCTTTTTTTGGTGAAAGACTTTCATCCCCCTATCATGAGTCACATTGGATAAAACACAAATTAATAAACGTTAATGTTAGGGAAATGGAAATGCATATAATCTAGTGCATCATGCAAGCATTCTAAAGCTTCAACTTCAACTAGTATTAGTGCACGCATGGAACTCTAGCTGTCTCTTCCTCCAGGTGCTGTTGCGTGCGCGAGCAGTAGAGACCCAGTGCTACGTGCTGGCCGCGGCACAGGTTGGCCCCCACCACCCAAAGCGCTCCTCCTACGGGCACGCGCTGGCCGTGGACCCCTGGGGGGCGGTGCTGTCGGACCTGGGGCCCGCAGACTCGGGCCTGGCGCTGGTGGAGGTAGACTTGCAGAAGCTGAGGGACACGCGGAGGGATATGCCGGTCCAGCAGCACCGTAGGGAGGCCGAGTACTACAGAAGCTTGGACGCTGATTGAGAGAGTGCTGCTATCAATGCCTCAACATCTGATTCGATACTTGTTGGTTGGACAAGCAGTATCTCATCAGCGCAAGTGTGTGTGTGTGTGTGTGTGTGTGTCTGCCTGCACTGGGCTGGACCAAGAGTCCTCTACTTTCTCTCATACTGCTAGGGTAATTGCCCATCAGCTTTCCACAGACATTGATTTTTCAATATATGTTATTATTCCCAAATAACTCAACACCCACAATCTGTGTTTATGTAGAACTGCCGATATCCATGTCAGAAAAAAAAAAAGGCACAATGATTTTGCCTCCCTAGCAAATTGTGAAAATACAATGCTTGTAAATAAACCAATATGCTATCCATGCATGCCTGCTAACTTTCTATTGCTAACAAAGTAGCCATCTTGCCTTTGAGCCTGTACTCAAATAGTACAAAATAGTCACCAGGGTTCAATCTTCTGTTTCTGATCCCTACAGTGTGTGAGTGTGAGTAGCGGTGACCTATAAGAAGCTCAAAAAAAAAAAAAAAAAAACATTGAAAGGAAGACAGAAGATATGTTATAGATTTAAATTAGACCAGGAACTTATACAGCATATGTATAATAATGATGTGTATAATGAATATGACCATATATATATTATTATAATACTGAAGCAAAATGGGTTTGTTTTACAGTGTTGAAAACACACACTTACAACATTTGATATTTTAGTCAATCAGAAACAGTCCTGTGTCTCATTAACATGATCTTAAATCATCAGGTGAAAGTAGTTAATATGGTTACTGGTTAATGTTTCTCCTAGTTTAGCAGCCGACTTCTTGAAATCAGACAGTCTGCTCGTATAGCATATCATAAGACAATATCTGTTTTATTCTGTCAAATCAACCCAGTTTTGCCACCGTAAACATTATAGTAAGACCATTCTTTCGTGGGTTAGGAAACCATCTTCTGATGTTCCAGACGGAAATAGATCATCACAGTCCTTCTTGTCCTCTACTGGATAGTGATCAAACGGTACAAAATTATGTACACTTTTTAAACACCTCTTTCCTACTCGGCTGTCCCATTTGTTGGTGGGGGATTTGGGGTGGGCACGACACCGGAAGTGAACGTCATTGGCACAAGACTCGATAGAAAAAAAATACAGCAGTCTGAGGAGAATGTCAGATGTTTTCTGTGCGATGTTTTTGTCTTTCACGACTGAAGGATGATTTATACCTTTTTGGGTGGACTAGAGGCATTTCAGAGGTAAGAGATAAACAAATGCGTCTCTCAGTGCTCCCAGAGGTGATGTTTTAGCACCAAGGCCAGCTGCGTTCTGTTGCTAGCTTACACTACGAACATGAATTCATCTAATATTCAGTATAGCATTTTGGGCTTGAAACTGTTATTCTAGGCTAGCACCATGAATGAATAGTATATAGCCGTGACATAATTTTGTCAAAACATGCTACATAGTGTGTCATTCAGTTGAAAACCCAAAGTGGAAAACGTTTTACAGTCGATTCCATTTCCCCACGAAAGTGTATTATAGGCCCATCTATTCAGAGATGGGACTGGGAGACAGCACCTCATGCTAAAGAGAGAGTATTATGTGAAGAATGATTAAAGTCAAGTCGGCGTAGCAATTCCAAAAGACAGCTGTTTTGCTGTTGCATTGTTTTGCTAATGGTCTGCCTTTCAGAAATATGTCATCTCAGGTAACCATAAAGGGGGTGGAGGCTTTGTATGAGGCTCTCTATTTTTGATAGACCTAGGCCTAACTTTCTATTTTTTCGCCTTAAAGAATCTATTTGAGAAAGTCTTACTTTACCTAATAGGCCTACTAACCGTACCACATATGCTCTGCTGCGGGGGGCTGCGAACTATGTGTGCATTTTGATCTCAACTATTAGCATAACCCTTGTGGGCGAGCAACGTGCACTGAAAGTGTAGCCTACGTAATATCGTTTGTGCAGTGACAGGTCGGGGTTAACGGTTTTTCGGTACAAAACACTTGATGAATGAGCATTCTGCGCGCTCTGCGAGGGACTTGTATTTGCATGCAAGTCATGGTAGTAGGAGAGTACGGCCTCATTTTGGACAGGTGCCGCTAAGCAGAATAGGCCTCGTCTGACGGGAGACGTGCCCCTCGGTCTCGCGCAAAACATGCTTGCGACTCTGCATGACGTCGCTTTCAGGACGTGGCTGGTTAAATTAGTAAATTATTAAATGTATAGGGATGGTTTAATTGCGTATAGATAACATTAACTATTTTATCTCCCTGCCATTGCAAGAATGATATGAAGGCCTTACTTATTTATTATTTGCTTGCTTATGTATGTATGTATGTATGTATGTATGTATGTATGTATGTATTTCTTTCTTTCTTTCTTTCTTTCACCAGTGGCCTATCTGTTGAAGGCCCGCAGCATATGCCCTAAACCAAAAACAGTATTAGGGTCATCTCACCTGTTGAGAACTGTATGTACCGTTTTTCTCCCCTTTTCTTTTGTCCCCCATCCCTGATCCTTTCTCTCTGCAACACTACACCCCTGTCCTGCTCGAAACAGAGACGAATGACCAAAGTAAGCTATGTGCAAAGTTATCGAATGCACTTAGCCTCTATAGCATTGCCTCTGTGCAATGGGCACTATCAAATCAACCCTCACTATCAGTACTACAGCTAACCCCCCAAAAAAAAAAAAAAAAAATCCACAATGTTCAGGCAGCCTGGGTGATCATTGCAGGCTATGCCACATGTCCTTGTCATCTCGTTTCCAGATGGGATACAGAGGACATGTCCCAGTCACACTTAAGTCCTATATTAAAGTATATTAAGAATTTAAGTGTTCCCCTCCTTAAAAAAGAAGAAAAAAATATCCTGTCCCCTTTCCAAACGACATTTTTTTGTAACCATCCTTGTCCTGGGTGTATTGGTTGAGTTGGGAAAGCAGGGGTGTGAGAACAAGGGGTAGCCTACATGTAAGATTAATGCTACTCTGTGTTCATTGTGAATCAGGTCAAGCTATATTGTTTTAGTTAATGTCTTAACTACAGAGAGTGTCTAATAGGCTAATTTGACATTAACAGAAGTTACACTGACACATATGTTATTTTGTTTCTGTATGGTCTTGGTTACAAGTACAAGCAAGCTCAGAAACAATGAAAAAATGCAGATTTATCACCAAGCAACAGTTTCCTTGACAATGCTTCCATGACAACCAAAGGAAGGAAGCACGGTGCCACGCTGGAAGTGGCGCAACACTAGTCTCATCTGTCGAGTTGGCATTTCTGTCCACTGCACTTATTCTTGTCTAGCTAAAAAAAAACACTTTTGTGCTGTTGTCAGTTTTTTTGGTTTGTATCGGTGTGCATTGCTTGTTTAGTCTGGTTAGTAAAAAAATTTGTGCAGGGACACAGTCTGCCCTGACCTTATTAGGCATTGTCACAGCAATAAAAAACAATGCATGTGTGAAAAACACAGCATTTGCTCTCCCCAATTATCACCAGGCTCCACTGTCTTTTATATGCCTTAACTCTTCTCTAATATGTCTTAACTCTTCTCTTAAGTATGCTGACCACCTTTCTCTAACAGATAGTAAATGCAGAGGGCATGTAATTAAATACTGGCCACTTGTAAGGAGACGGGGTGGCTGTGTCCGGAGTGAAATCTGATTTTCCTGTGTTTTGTAATGGAGTCCAGGTTGACAGAGAAGATCCTCTCTCTCTCTCTCTCTCTCTCTCTCTTCCCTGTTTCTTTTCCCATTATATCCTATATAATATATCCTAAATTTGTAAACCATCAGTGTCTCTCTCTGTTTCATACCTTTCATTGCTCTCTTTGTCTCACTACCTTTCTTTCCCCACTCTGTTGCCATGGTGAGCATGGCATATAATAATGTGCCCTACTACTGCCTCTGTGTTTAGATTTCCTGGAGCGGCTGAAGAACTGCCTGTATAGAAAATAGTCAATAATCCCCATAGCAAGAAACAAGCATGAGCTATTTAACATACTAAAAAGGATTGTAGGTCATAATAGGATGTAGGTAGTCTTTTTATTCCTGTATGGCTTGGAATATGGTTCACTTACCACTTCCATTGTTTTGACACACACTTTTTGGTAGTATGCAGGGATGTTGTGTAACTTGCATTGAACCCTAAGGCATTAGCCTGTTAGCTTATGTCCCTCTCCAAAAACCGATGCTCTGATCAAATTTCACTGTCAATTTCAAACCTTCTCGGAAAAGAAGACGTTTATGGTATCGCTCCTCTCAGTCTAGACAGGACTCTTGATTGGCCAGATAACCATATAAAAGGTCCATGCAAACTCAGCAACAGGCTTGCCGTTGGCGTGTGGTCAGAGCTTAGAGTTGGCAAACAGGAGTTAGCTGCTCGGCGTCAGCTGAAAAGACTTTATTTGTGTGTCTCTGTGTGTTTTTCTTTTTAAGCGAGGATAATAAATTTGATTTCTGTGCTTTAATCTGATAGAAAACAAGTGATATTCCATAATAAAACCCTGATCTCTCTCTCTCTCTCTCTCTCCATCCCCCTGGTCCTTTTTCTTGAACTCCTTGTTAGTTGACCTTATGAAGGATACGTGGAGTATACATTGGACACAGTAATATAACAACCTAAGATAGAAATAACAACAATAATTCTAATAGAGCTAAAATGGAGATGGACTGTTGTACTAGTTTGCAACATGCAGATGGCTGCTTCTGTTCACTGACTCATTTAATGTGGTTAATGTCTTTTTAATAATTGACAACATTTGGACAGACAACAGACAAGAGGTCAGCTGAGCAGCCTCATGACTGGAGCCGCTGCATTGTGCTCTCTCATTCTCACTCTCTTTCTCTCTCTCTGTCTCTTTCTCCATCTCTTTCTCCCTGCCCCCTTTATGTACATACACAAACATGTACACACAAACACACACAAACACACACACACACAATCCCACAAGTTTATCTAATTTAAATATATCCCCTTGCCCTCTGAAAAGGCCTCCGATAAGGGCAGCTGTGACCTTCTAGGCTTCACAGTGTCCCCGGAGAAACAAGTGATATTCCAGCACTCTGCCTTTTTTAAAGTTTTTTTTTTTTATAACACTCTTGTCTGTGTTTTGGCAAGAAATATGAATAAGACATGTGATTCCGATATCTCACATGATGAATTCAGTAGAGAGAGAGAGAGAGAGAGGAGAGATGATGGAGAGAGAGGGAAGGAAGGAATGGAAGGAAAGACACAAAGAGATGAGGAGAGAAAGTGTGAGAGGGAGGGAAACCGAGAGTGGCTGCATGTGGGAATCTGTAATTGCTCCCAGAAGTGAGTGATTGCAGGACTCCCGAGCAGAGGCTATTAAAACAGGACCACGAAAAAACGGGATTACAGGCCTTCCCAGCAGAGATCAGCCCCTGCTCTCTCTTTTCTCACTCTCGTCATTCTGTCTGTCCCACCCTGTCACTGCCCTCCACTCTCTCTCTTTCTCATTCACTCACTATCACCCTTTCTCTCTCTTTCTTTTTTTTTGCCTCCCCCCCTCTCTCTCTCAGTGTGTTTCGCTATCAGGTAAGCCCTCAAACTGTTGCTCTTCAGGCTGTATCTACAGTACACTAAGTCTGCCTCTCTGGTGCTGCTTGTCCCGCCCAGGGTGCTGGGTGTTGGTCTGGGTGGGGTGGTGGGTGGTGGGTGGGGTGATTGTGTCTGATATCATGAAGTCCATTGCGGACCTACTAGTTAACTGTTATTTAACTACTGTATGTTCCACACCCACAATATCAGTTAGTGTGGCATGGGAAGAAGGTAGGATTCAGAAGTAACTGATGGTTCTTTGTCTCTGGTCTGTGGACTTGTTGACATTGTTGATTTTGAAGTTGTGATGATTTGTCAGAAGGTGTTTTTGAGACTAACTTAACATCTTGGCTGTTGTGCAAGGCACCTTCACATCTGGCCGCTCCTTTATCCTATAGAAGTGATACCTATGGTTTGATACTATGTCCACTAGGGGGCACCACTGGTCAGAGAGATAACAGCAGGTGGAAGGGAAAGGTTTGGCTGCTCTGATACAGCCCAGACCAGCTCGACAGGTCTACAGCTAAACTTCAATGATTCTGACTGAGTATGTTTCAATGCAGCCACAGAGAGATATCCCTCTAACAACACTCAGGTGTTAGAACAAGCCCACAAAGGAAGGGAAAGGTTTGGCTGCTCTAATACAATCCAGACCAGCTCTGCAGATTTGCAGCTAAATCACAGTGATTCTTGTGGACAAACAGACTTTGTTACCAGATGTGATGACTAGTCAGACTGAGTCTGCTTCACTGTAGCCACATGACTGTGTGTGAGTGTGCTCAGCGTTTTAGATAAGAGAGACATGTGTTTTGTGTCTCTGTGTAGCTTTCTGTGCTGTCTCTTAAGACATTGAATGGTGCTGCACAGACTTTAATTGCTATGTTGTGTGTCTTCTATGTATATGTGTGTGTGTGTGTGTGTGTGTATGTTGGTGACCCAGTAGCTTCATCATTCTCAGCAGGGTTCCCTCGCTAAAAGATTCTTCTCTGGGCGCACTCTTCACACGCGCGTGTGTCTTGTCTGTGTGTGTACATATGCACAGGGCACTGTGTAGCTAGATGGAGTCGGCGCAGCTGTGCACCAGAGGCTACTACCGGAACAGCTACAACAGCATCACCAGCGCTAGCAGCGACGAAGAGCTGCTGGATGGGGCCGGTGTCATCATGGACTTCCACACCACCGAGGACGACAGTCTGCTGGACGGGGACTCCTCCCCAGGTAGGGTGGCCCCTGCGTGGGGCGAACCCCCCTACTCCAGTCCCCTGCTCCGAGCCGGAGAAGGCCGAGAGTCGCTAGATCCTCTTACTTTCAGCTTCCTGTCATTCATTTTTTGCTCTTTCTGTTTGTTCCCTTTTGTTGATCCTTTGGTTGGCTTAGTGATGTGGAGGATGGAGATTGGTGGAAATCCTCACCCTATAGCTTCTCATTATTTTGCTTCTGGGATGGTGGTTGGAGAGGCTCTTTTCTTCATTCTCATTCCAGCTTTGCAGGTTCCTCCATCTACCCTTCATGGCAGGTTTGGATACTTTTTTTTTTGGTGAGACCTGTTGCCATGGCTCCCGTCCTACATTTTGCCTCCTCTAGCCACCACTCCACCAATAAACATCCCTCCATCGTTTTAAGATTCCCTTTGCGTTGTGTGTTGTCATTCTTTTTTCATTCCGTCTTCAAATTCATCATTTTTTGTGTGTTTGTTCCATTCAATCAGTGCACCACTGGTCACGTCTCCTTTATTTCACATCTTGATTGTTTCCCACCATCAAAGTTCCAGCTCTGACCTATGACCCCTGGCTATGTTGATCACCCTTCCTTAGTCACACGTGACATGCCAGTGTTTTTGTCTCTGTGTCATTGCTAAATCATCAAATCAAATCAGTGCACCAATACACACTATTCAAAATAAGTCAGTGTGTGTTGCAAGTGTGTGAGTTATCTGTGAGAAGGAATGTATGCAAGCCTCTTTGGTTACCCTTTTTTGGCCGTCTTCATTCAGGACTGATTCCTACTCCTACTCCTCTTTGGCACAGTGGTATTCTGTAGCTATTGTTGCTAAGCTATTGTTGAGAGTTTAGCCTTTGGCTCTAAAGGCCTAAAACTCACTGCCTCACCCACATCCCTATATCTTTGGGGAGGCGTGATGCATTCCTGTCCTCTCAATCCTCAATGTAAGTTCCTCACACGATTAGCTAGAGATCAGCTTTTTGCTGCGAACTGTTTACAGAAAGCAGACTTTCATAAAAACATGAGTCATAAAGGCACATGTACACACTTCAGATGACGAGGTTGTGTATTTTTTTGTTGTTGTTTTTACATGTTTCCATTTTTTTTGCCATTATTTCAGCAATGACTTCATTCAATGTTTTGTTTGGAAGTCTTCAATCGTTTCCCAGTCATTTTTGTTCAACAACTCCTCTGTCATTGCCAATGAGCTGTCATTTAGTGCAACCAGCCTGTCATAAGAAGGCATGACCACTCTGGTCTGTTTGGGGGACTGTGGGACTGTGTGTTCGTAAGTATGTGTCATCTACACTACAAGGTCTACTCTCTACTCGCTACTCTATGCTCAAGATGGTTGTTTATGTATCTTATAAGGCCTAATAGCCCGTAGTTATTGGCTGTTATTAGAGGAGCTGAATAGCATCTCGGTCACACATGGGCACAACAACAAGAGTGAGCTGTTCCCCCCGGCCCCCGCCACTCCACTCTCATTTACTGTCCTACCCACTGCGTTGGTGCAACACAGGGGCTTCTTTGTTTGTGTGTGTTGTGTGTGTGTGTGTGTGTGTGTGTGTGTGTGTGTGTGTGTGTGTGTGTTTGCACGTTATTCAGAGAGGGACCATGCTGCAGGAGTCTCTAATGACGTAATGTACATAAATTACATTTACACTTATTCATTTAGCAGACACTTTTATCCAAAGTGACTTAAAAATGACGCACAAGCTACATTGCAAAGGAGACAGAAGGAGCGAGGAAAGGAAATGCGTAGCCAGTAAATGTCAGGTGGGTTGGGTTGTTAGATTTTAGTTAGGAAAGGAGGTACTCTCGGAAGAGGTGGGTCTTACAGAGCTTTTTGAAGATGGATAGGGACGCCCCAGCTCCGGTAGCACTTGGTAGGTTGTTCCACCAACAGAGACCTACAAATGAAAATAGTCTGTATATAGTGTATCTGGTCATTTGTGGTAGGAGCATAGCACTTTGGTTGTGGTGTTGACAAACACATACTCTACCATTATGTAGTAACCCTGACCACTGTATGTGTGTGATTAAAAGTGGACAGGGTTGTGGAAAAACGATTTATAAAGGAAATGTGTCGTTATGTAAGGATATCTGGCATATTAACAGACCATGCCACATATTAATAATTGACCACAGAAAAAAGGAAAACCTTCTGTAGCAGCTCCTACCATGATCCAAACATACTGCACCATTAATCAGTAATCCTGGAAATATGGAAATCCTGGAATATATAATGGAACAGGAATAGGTTGGTTATCGTGGTAGGAGATAAGCTATACCATAACGAAATAATTCTGCTGTCATAAGGATAGATTAACGTTTTTGTCTGACAGTCTCACCCTGTGTTTCTCTGTCTCTGTGTGAGAGATAAATGTGTTTGAGAGAGAGAAAGTAAGTGTGTGCGTGTGTGCGTTTTTGTGTGTAAAGTCATTACTGACTTCATAATTCATGAGGTGCGAAGGCAGTGTTCTCTGGCTCTGAGACAAACTCCTTTGTATGTTGTGTGTGTGTGTGTGTGTGTTTGTGTGTGTGTCGGCTATCTCTGAGACACTGCTAACAGAACCCCGGACACTGGGACGGGCGGAAAGACCAACCCCAGAGTGATACCATATCAGGTTTCGCTGCCATTCAGTAATCTACGTCCAATCACAGGCGCTCATACGGGCCAGGCGGCGTGGCATCGGGTGACCCATAACAAGATGCCTCGGTGTCACAACCAGACACTCTCTTGCTCTCTTCTCTCCCTCGCTCTCTCTCGCTCTGTGTCAGTACAGTAAGCAACAGTTAAACGTGGCAGGAGAGCTAGCAAGGCTGGATCCAGTTCTTGTTGTTGTTGAGTGTTTCCAGGGTTTGTGGAAGAAGACCATAAAATGCTTGGGGTCAGCTGGCGTCTGATGTTTGAACACTGAGGATGGTCAGAGGAAGTGAGGTTGTATATAGACTGGGCTGGGCTTGGAGTGAGAGTAGGATATGAGGAGAGGTGTGTTCAAGGTGAGCTAAGGTGTATTTGGTGACTTGGTCAAGCCACTGTGACGCAAGTGAGGAGTAAATACAGAAGATTCCAGAAAACCGGTTTGGTGCCACAAAGAGCAGGGCAGGCACTCAAGGAAGTGACTTGAACAAAGACACAAATGCTCTCACACCTTGCTTTTCCTGTGGATACGTCTGACCGCTGGAATTACCGGAGGAGCTATTTTTACGAACCCTTATGAGTGTATGTGAACTTGAGCGAGCTGTGACTGGGGCCTATTAGCAGCACCTTGAAGAGGTGTATGGTTTCAGACCTTGGGGTAGGTTTGAGGAACGACGTGAAAGCGCTGTGGAACAGGAGATGGCGTTGGGACTGAGGAGGACTTTGATTCAGTGAGGGCTGATCAGAGCTGGTGAGAGAGACTGGCCCCCACGAGGAAGGAGGAGTCGATGGGTGATGTCATCAACAGGTCCGGAACTGTCTTACAAGTGACCGAAAGGTATCAAGTTCAGAATCGGATAAAGATTGACAGTGTGTGCTATATTGGATGTTGATAGGTTGGCTCTGTGTTTATTTAAACAATTGTATGTATCTCTGCATGATTATAAGTCAGATGTGAGGAGGAGATAGGGTGTAGGTGGGTTGCAAAAAGGCTTGCAGAGAAAGCAGCAAGAGTAAGCAGGCTAAGGCAGCTTTAATAAGATGCCCTAAATGTTCTCCACCAATATAAATCAATCAGCTGGGCAGTCAGCTGATCAGTTAGCCAAGTTACTGGGTGTGACTTTGTGGCCTGCCTCAACTAACGCTATGCTCCATTTTTGTGAATTTGACAAAGAGGCAGCAGAACTTTCATAAAATTCCCTCCATGAAACTGGGTGTACTGGGGGTTATGGAAAACAGCTGTAGCACTGACAGAACGGTAGTTGTAGCTCTTGTAGCGTTGTGCCAGAGACAGGAAACACTTTGATCAGTTAGCTTGAGGGCTAACACTGTCAGTTTTCACAACAAGTACACACGACTCAAGTGCTCTCGACTCTCCTGGACGCCAGATTAGATGAAGACATATGGTTCAATTAAATGTTAATAATGTTGAATTAAATGTAATGTTGATGCTTGAGAATTTACTGTGTGAGTAATGAGTGGTTAAGGGGTATAGGTGATGGCTATATGTGTGGTATTAGAAAGCATTTGTGAGTAGCAGAGCCAGCAAGAAACACATACAAAATGATAAATATTTTAACATATTGGCTACCTATGTCCATATTAAATTCCCCCAAAGTCAAGCAACACCCATCGACGTGTATTATGAAGAGGCTTTTTATATGGAAACTACTCCTTCGTCTCCTGCCTAATCTGTTGGTATGCAGTAGCAGCCCCTTAATCATTCTTGAATCAGTGCACAAATCTACTTAAGATTGCCTTGAGAAGTCTATACAAAATACATAGTGTGCAGTTACTACGTTGTGTGGAGAGCACTGGCTGCAGAGAAAGATTTGGACGCATTTTTTTTATATAGATATACTAATTGTGTAGTAAATCTTTCTGTGGTTTTAGTAGTTGTAAACCTGTGATGAGGTAGAAATAAGTGTGTAACTCCACGAAAACATGTTTCAGCATGAATTACTTTATGATTCAGTAGGCTGTGTTATTTTTGTAAACCCCTGCCTGTGTGTGTGTGTGTGTGTGTTTGTGTGTGTGTATATACACTTGCACACTCATACTGACAGGTGCATGACTTGCAATCAGAGGTCACAGTCACATAAACAGATACAGTTTACACCACCACACATACACTGTATTCTCAGCTACACAAAGAAAAAGATGTTGCAGCCTTCAGCATACTACTAACTCTGTCCCTCCCAGACACACACACACACACACATACATATACACACTCGGCCTCGCACTCCACACACACACACACGTACACGTACACACATACACTGGCATGCACACACACTGTTCCTTCTGCCTCAGTGGACACAGCCTCTGAAGTGATTAAATTAATAGTCACCAGTCGCACCCAAGGTTGTGTGGTGTATGTTGCTCACACTGCTCTCCCACTATCTCATAAGCAGGGGTGAGTGGCATGTTCGGTGTAGTGACTGCTGTCAGTTGTTGTGAAGACCACACTGACATCAAATTGTGGGCTCTCTAATAACTGTGGCGCTGAATGGGAGTATTCATGTGTTTTTACTAAAACTTATATTCATCTTGGGTTTGTGGACTCCTATGGTTGTGCTCTTGATAAATTTGTTGTATGTTGTATACAACAAATAGTGTTGTATATTTGTGTGTGTTTGTGTCTGCGGTAATGGCTGTACATACAGTCATTGGTCTGCGCTACTTATCCGGCTCGTGACTGCTGGACCATGCCACTGCCACACAAGCTGTTTCTCAGCCTCTCTGCCATACTCTCCCTTTTTAGAAGCTTTGAATGGACTGTTCCATACATGGCCTGCTTGCTCCCATGCATATACCCCATCCTCCGGCCTCGGCTGTAGAATCCACCCCCTGCCCCTCCGCAAGTGAGATCTTCCAGCTCTGGGCTCGGCTGTCTCTAGTGGCAACTAAGCTGCCCTCCCTACCTCCTTACTTCCTTCCTTCTCTCCCTCACTTCTCTCCTCCTCTCTCCAGCGCGCTCCCTGTCTCCTGATCGTCTTTCCTGCGATGACATCATCAACCCCAGAGCAGTCAGCTGCTGCAGGGGGAGAGAGAGAGAGAGAGAGAGAGATTAGAGTAAGTGCAACAGCGCGAGCGCGAGCACTCACTCACTCACATTCACACAGACTGACACATCGCACGAATCACACACACACACAGGCACACTTACGTATTCGCTTACATTCGCACTCAAACACACGCAGATTCTCTGCGAGGGCCTTTACTCGGATGATGGTAAATATGGCAGTCACTCTCGTCAGATCTCCTGTGTCTGAATCTGCGCTGACGTTAGCCTAGCCGTCATAGCCTAGGGTAGCGTAGCGCGCTAGCAAGCTCGAGCACAGCGCAGTAGGACAACACGCTCGCCATGGAGGAGCTATCGGAGGACCCCTATCTCCCCTACGACGGGGGAGGGGATACCATTCCCTTGCAAGAGATGCCGATAAAAGGTATGGCACACATTGCAGCCCTCGCCCCAACCCCTCAATTTCTGTTATCCGCTAGCTTCTCCCTACTCTCCACCCTCACTGCGTGCGATTCTGTGGGTGAATGGACCTCGTCGTAGTAGTCCTACTACATCCCCAGTATGCTACGTTATCGCTTCAGCTCCGCGTATCCTACATAACGTTACATCCGAGTGTGGTGGTTGTTTCTGCGTGCACATAGAATTATGTTCACTATGTGGGTGAATAGCCAGGTAATCTTAGTCTCCCAGATGTTACTCAACACGAGCTATTCTTCCTCTTCGTTGACACTATTAGTAGATGATTTACCGTGACTGCATTTGACCTGTGTGTGTGCATGTGAGAGAGAGAGAGTTGATTTTCGTGAGGTTTGTTTGTGTGCGTGTGTCTGTGTGTTAGTCATTTCTCTCTCTCTCTCTCTCTCTCTCTCTGCCCCTGCGCATATCGAAGTGGAATCTATACTTGTGGATACAGAGTGTGTATTGGCACAGAAGAGCAATTTCATCTAAGCTCAAAGTGTGTATGTTCAAGAGGGTGGATGCGTTTGTGTTTTTGTTTCAGGGAAGCAGCAGTTTCTCTCTGGAGACCAGATTGTGTGGGTGGGTTGGTTTAGGGAAATCACTTGTTCCAGATGTTGAGCTAGCTCTTATAGGTTTGCTCCTATGTTGAGCTAGCTCTTATAGGTTTGCTCCTATGTTGAGCTAGCTCCTATAGGTTTGCCTGGTGTGCACAGTGTGAAGACTCAACAGGAAAGACTTACAACACATTTTCAGCAACTTTTCCCAGGCTCTACAAAACAGCTGGTGGGTGACGGCAAACCTTTTTGTTTCGGATAATTTCTGACAGTGAGAACATATTTTTGCCATCTGAGGTTCATATACCCCAATTACACAAGTAAATTTATGCTCTTGTTCAAAAACAAAAATGTTTGGTTGGTTCCCCTCTTGTTTTTCTCTGCACCTATCTGTTGATATTCTAGGAAAGCCAATATCCAAATACTTATACTGGGAGCGTATCTATGTTCCCCAGGTCCTATGTTCCACGCTTTGTATAGGACCGGGGAACATAGGGATGACCCCCTTTTTACTTTGCCAATTGTTTTTATGCTAGCAGTAGACAAGGCCTATCTACTGTTATAACTTGAGGTCTTTGGCCTTTGCTTGGGCTTACCAACACGAGTTTACCAACTAGCTACTTCAGCAGCAAGCTACTTCATCATACTCCGTAAACCCAGAGTTTGATGTCTGAGTTTACTGGGTTGTGTGTGTGGCTGTTTACTTGTGTGTTTGCATGATTGCATCATAGAGCCACTAATTCAGAATCTGAAATGTCTACTGCTATCAGTGCTCAGTGAATGGGAAAGGTCAGTCCCAGCACTATAACACTAACTGACAGTTGGTCACCACCCCTGAGGTAAGACCGTTGCTTGACTCTCCTGAACCTTATCTGTGGGTAAGATATGACTGGCCTGTTATGTTCAGCGAACCTGAAAAGTTGGTTCACAGCTGGTACCAAAAGATGACTGTTTTTTGTTCCATTCTGCAGTTTGTAGAGGATGATAAATCAATGTTATGTGCCAATTAGCTTGCTGCCATGGTGCATTGTGCAACATTCTCCGTTGCATTCTCTGTTGCATCCTCGATTACAGTGGTTCTGCTTAAAACTGCAGGAGAGCTGAGCCCCTCAGGGTTTGACCACTCCTGGTTCTGGACCCGACCACTAACAGAATTGAGAGCAGTTGCCTTTCATTTGTCCTTCTATCAGAACCAAGAATGTCAATAGTTTGTGCTATATGTCAAATGTCTGTTTGCATCTTCAAGAAAATTAATTTCTGAATTTGAATTTGATTTGGAAAACTAACAGCAAAGGCTGACTCGAAAAATTGACAACAGTGACCAATGTGACCATAGTTACTGAACAAATAGATTCCAAACTGCAACCTGGCTTCACACTGCTCAATGCTCTGAATATAACCTTATGTTGACCCAGGTTAATCAATCTCTGGCCATTAGTGATCACCCACAAGCTTCTACCACGTACACGGAGAGACACAGCACATTTGTAAACACATATTAGCATTAGCATCTGTCTGGGTGTGTTGTGCACCATTCCCCTGAACCGCCTATTTACAGTGTTAACATGACTATGCTAAACTGTGTCATACAGAAGCCTGTGGATCACATGACTGGGCTAAACTGTGTCATACAGACACCTGTGGATCAGAAACCTGTGGATCACATGAATGTGCTAAACTGTGTCATATATAGCAACCTGTGGATCACATGACTGTGGTGTGTGTGTGTGTGTGTGTTTCTGTAACACCTTTTCAGGAAGAATACAATGCTATTCTGTGTCCCTGAGTTGAGGAAACAAAAACACTTATTGTGGCACCATTGTGGATTCTGCAATTGCATTTGTTTCTGCCATTATTGAACTGAACAAATTTGCTGCCTTCCCTAGAGTGGTGGGCTCTTTTTTTTTTCTTTCTCTCTCTCTCTCTCTCTCTCTCTGCCTCTCTGCACAACCCCCTCCTCAGTAGCTATCATCTTTAGAACTGGTTCCTCTGTTTGCTATGGTGAACAAGCAAAAAAAATGACGAAACACACTGGGCAAGTTGCAATGATGATGTTTGTCACATGTGCAAGTTCTGTATCTGTCTGAATGTGTGTGTCCTGACCCTGCCTCAGGTTCACGGGTCAGGTCAAACCAAAACACCAGCACAGCTTAACATGCTGTCCACTGGTGTGTGTGTGTCTTCCCATTCATCCATCAGAGCGGATGTCTGCTCAGGTGCGCTGGGCTCTCTGGTAGAACAGTTTTTAGTGGCAGCAGGAGTGGACAGCCTGTGTTCTTGAGTTTATCAGTTTTTTGGGGCCACCAGTGGACAGCCTGTGTTCCCAGAGTTTATCAGCTTTGGTAAACTAAGCTCACCACACACACACACACACACACACACACACACACACACACACACACACACACTGTTGTGCATTACATACTTGAAAATACCTTTAAATAGTGTGTGTGTGTGTGTGTGAGAGAGGGAGAGGTGACGTATTAGCACCTGAATCAGTGAAGCAGCTGTGCTGCCTTAGTGCCTCTATTCTGCCCACCTTGTCTGTTAAGGTCACAAGGTTATAGTCATACTACTAGACTGATTTCTTACTTGTCTCTTTCTGACGAGCACACACACATATACACACACACACACACACACACAGTTGTAGTCAGCATGGGTCTAATCTGCATCCGGCCCACTGTGTTTTGTTCTGAGTCACCAGCAGCTGAGATTCTAAATCACCTGTCAATCCTCTCCACTCGCGTCATGCCGTCTCTCTCTCTCTCTCTCTCTCTCTCTTCATTTTCCTTTTTTTCCTCCCTAAATGAACTTGTCTTGCCTCCTCTCTCCTCTTTTTCTTGCCTCAGGCCCTCTCTACTTCTTTACTTCATTTTCCTTTTTTTCTCCCTCCCTCCTAGTCTCCTCCTCTCCTTCCCTCTCCTTTCTGCTGCTTTCGTCTCCACCTCCAGCCACCCCCCCGACACAACCACCCTTATGGTCAGCAAGGTGTTCCCCAGTCAAGAATGCTAGCGTTAGCATTTAGCACTGACCCATATGGCTGAATGCAAAATTAAGCAGTCTGCCTACCACTGTAACACCGCTGTTATGAATCACAAGACCATAGTATAAGGCTGTTAGCAGTAGTACTTAGCCCTGCCTCATTGTTAGTATTTGCTTGTAGTCCTGCTCCACCTATTTCAATAGGAAACTAAGCTAAGAGTCTTCTATATGTGCCTGTATCTTTGTTATGTTTGCTGACACTTGCAAAGCATTGCTTTAGGCTGGATGGATTGGTGTGGCTTTTCTGGAGCTGGTGTGAAGTGGCCACTCTGGTCAGTGTCACCAGACGATGCAATTGATCGCTTGCCATGCAGCGGGGTGGCACATTGCTGGAACTTTCTGCACTCACCCACCAATGGTGCGCCACACTCCAGCAGCAGAAGACTTTACAAACCACATCAAGCATCCACAATGACTCGCCAAACCCTCCCATCTAAACCACAATTCACTTGCCTTGTGGTTGTGAGGATTATAGACACACACACACACACACACACACACACACACACAGGTGCATTGGCCTCTTATGCTGCAGTTGCAGAAACGTTGGCGATAAATGGTGCAGTGGCAGTGCGAAGTCACGAGCGTGAAATTGGTTGGAGCCAAAATGGCTGCTGCATCGAAGTTTGGGGGTTCCGTTTTTTTATGGCTGTGAATGTGCCTTAATGCTCATCAGAGGGAGGACTCCTTTATAAACAAATCTGAGATGGTCACTGTGTGGTGATGCAGATGCAGACTTGACCAATCAAAATGGCTCCTTGCCCTGTTTGTGCAGTCAGAGAGGGGGGAGGGGGGGTGGAAGGAGAGAGAGAGAGAGTGAGTGAGGCAGCAGAAAGATAGAAGTAGTGTTGTTATGGCCTCAGGCCCCTGTTGCTGTGACTGCTGTGTGTGCGTGTGTCACTCCCTGATATGGGTAGTGCGCCTGTGTATGTGCGTGCAATATTGTGCGTGTCTGTGTGTGGTGCTTGTAGGCCGTACATGGTGACTATTTATGTCTGTGTTTGAATGTGATTCTGTAATGACGGGTCACCTTCTGTTTCACATACGTGTATAGCAGATATGCCAGACATGTTCACAGGCTTAGGGTATACAGTTTGTGTATGTGGGTGTGTGTGTGTGTTAGAGAGATAGTAAGAGAGAGATAGAGAGAGGCTGCATAATATCAGGCCTGATAATAGTGTGTCTGTTTTTCTTGAGTGGTGTCTTCTCCACAGCCTGAATGTACTCCCCCTAGGCTAGACTCACAGCTGTCTCTTGACTATTTATTGTTAGTCTATAGGCCTGTCTGGCTTTAGAGATGCGTAGGATAGACAAGACAGAATGGAAAGGCTACATGTGAATATCCTAATTCTTGTGTGAGTTGATGTACAGTAGTGTTTGTTTCATGTTGGCATCTAGTTCTTAGGCTACGTTTATACGGTGACGATGAAAAGAGAAGACGCAGAAGTGGCGTCTCGTCTTCATTTTTTTATTCGCGTTTAGACGAGCATTCTCAGGGTGAAATCTTTGTTTATATGAAGACGCAAGAGTATGTGATATTTGATTGGATATGCATTCCAGACCGCTGGGTGGTGGTGTGATAGAACCCCGGTACGTCACGTGCAGACATTCTAATTTGACAGTTTAGCCAGAGAGGCAATCAAGGATCTTTGGTTTAGCCGTTTTAGAAGGCGGAGGCAACCCGGTCGTCTTCAAAACTCTACACTCTGGAAGGAGTCTTCAGATTTTTGCGTCTTCAAGCCCTGATGGCGGGGTCGCCGTGTAAACGAAAGGCACTTATGATAAAATATTTTGTCGTCTTTCTTCGCAATCGTTCTCGTATAAACGGCCCCTTAGTGGTCAGTTTTTCCTGTGGAGTCTTTACATTCCACGTGGACTACTTAACATTCTGTTCCGGATTTTGACTGTGGTATCATGACTGTGGTCTTGATAATGACCTTAATATGGAATTAAAAGAAACGACTACCCTTAGAGTGTGCTAGAGTCCCTAGGTGTAGTGTTTCGTTTTTATGGTTTGTTAGGCTATCTAAGGTCTCTGTGTTTTGTCTAAGGTGTGGTTATCATTCGATTGTCAAACAAAACCTTGAATTTCAGCTGGTGAGCCATGACTTCATGACCTCTTTGTACGAATGTGTGTGCACAAGCTTCAATGAAAACGGAGAGACTGAAAGATGATGTGTGCACAACTCTGCCTGGCTTCAGGCTGGGGTTTTGAATGTGCTGTGTGGTTATGGTCAATGTACACTTGAAAGACCTTGATCAGTGAGCTTATGAGAGGGCATGAATGGCAACAGAATGGCTGCCTGGTCCTTTCCAGGCTGGGGGTTTTGATCATGTGCTGTGTGCTCGTAATGGTCAATGTACACTTGGATTTGAACCCACCTCAGGACTACAGGTGTCTACAGTTCTTTTGGCTGCTAGTTAAAGGGAACCCTATAAACCTGCTTTTGCCATCATCAGAGGATCTGTAGTGAATAGCAGACAAAAGTCCCATTACACAGCAAAGGCCTGCTAGGTTTAGATCTCAGAGGGATTTTCAGTTAGAAAAATCTACATGAGGAGCCTTTGATCCACCATCAGTCATGGCACAGTTTCTGAAAACATTTAGGTTTCATTTATATTTTATTCATAAAGAACATACATTTGTGTGATATGTTTCACTAGAGCTCTGGCGGGCTCCATTCATGCAACTGAGCTCTGGCGGGCTCCATCCTGGCTCTAGTATCTCACTATGTGCATTTCCCACAATGCCATGGAGCGAAGGCAAGTTAAGCTGCTTAACTGGCGTGTCTGTTAGCGTAGCATGGTTGCTAGCTTCCATGTGCTCCCTCTTGACTGCTGTTTGCTCTTGAGAGGTCAGTAAGATTAGGCTACTCTCTGGGCACCAGAGAATCCAGGTCAAATTCAGTGCTATGGACACTAGGTTGATTTGAGTTTAACAAAACTCACCTGTAACTCACCTGGAAGCTTGGGGCAAATGTAGTTTTTAGGTGAACTTTGTTACTTTATTATGTTTTACTTTTTGTGTTCCTCGTGGTGTTACATTTGTTGTGTTTGAGTAATGCCAGAGGTGGCCAGAGGTTGTTTGAGAGGCTTACTAGAAGTCAAGCCGATATCGATCTTTAGAAAGTAGGGTCTACCGATGGCCGTTATAGCCTATGCTGCCCTTTTTGGCTGATATTAGGTTGTTTTTTTCCCCTCTATTTGCATTATAAAGAATGATGTGATGATAAGAGTGTAAGCTTTTCCATTTTCTCCCAGGAGCAATGTTGAACTCTTCCAAAAGTTGTGGCTGAAGTCTGCTGGTAATTTAATTGACAGAAGGGGCAGTGTGCATCATCTGTTGGGGGAGTGATTCACAGTCTAGGGACAACTTTTCCAGGAACATTTTAAAGGGGAAACTAATTGATTTTTCTTTTTTCCCCTCTCATCTCCTCTCCTCTTATCTCTTTTCTCTCCCCTATTGGCTATATCTTTATTCCCTCTCTCCTCTCATCCTCCCTCTCCTGCCATGGCTGCGTTCCCTTCCTGTCCACTCTTCCTCTTCCTCCTCCTCCTCTGCGACAGGTTCTAACTACGCCATGTCTAACGGCGGCGGGGTGGTGAGCAGCTCCACCCACCTGCTGGACCTGCTGGAGGAGCCCATCCCAGGCGTGGGCACCTACGACGATTTCCACACTATCGACTGGGTGCGCGAGAAATGCAAGGACCGCGAGCGGCACCGCAAGGTAGCTGAAAACACGTGCACACACACACACACACACACACACACACACACACACACTCCGTAATTACAAGTGACACCGCAAAGTAGCTCAAAGCACACAAATACGCAAACTCAGAACCTCCCTCTGTTAGTGTGTTTACATCCAGTTAAAGAGCCAGACACCTGCAGAATCCCCAGGAGACCCTTTGTTTGGCACACTGTTTTGGCCAACTCCTTTTCCCATCAACAGGGAACGGGTTGCGTAATATGGTTTGTGCACCAAAGATTGAACCATTCGGAGCATTTCAGTCCAAAATAAATTTGTTCAGCGAACCTGAATAGTTGGTTCATTGCTGGAACCAAAAGATGGCTGTTTTTGTTCTATTCTGCAGTTTGTAGAGAAAGGTAATTCTCTACGATGTTATGTGCTAATTAGCTTGCTGCCATGGTGCATTGTGCAACATTCTCCCTTGCATTCTCTGTTGCATCCTTGATTACAGTGGTTCAGCTTAAAACTGCTGGAAAGCCTCAGGGTCTGACCACTCCTGGTTCTGGACCCAACCACTAGCAGAATCAAGAGCAGTTGCCTTTTGTTTGTCCTTCTATCAGAACCAAGAATGTCAATAGTTTTTAATGTCTGTTTGCATCTTCAAGAAAGAGAATTCCTGAATTTGAAATTGATTTGGAAATCTAACAGCAAAGGCTGACTTGAACTTCTACTGAAATTGACAACAGTGACCATAGTTACTGACCAAATACATCATGCAGACCCACTGCAACCTGGCTTCACACTGCACAAGCTTGCCTTTACAATATTCGTCTTACTTTAAGCGTTCATATGAGACTAGAACTGTCAACTTTAGGCAGCTTTCGAAGACCAATACCCCTATATACATTACACTTTTGCCCTCACACATTCATACACTTTCTCATAAATCTGTTCTGTGTGCTTTTTGTCATTCCTTATTCCGAGATAAGATCACTCAGGCTGCTCAAGTCTTGAACACAAAGGTACAGGATTCCAGAATAGTGAAACATATTCATTATGAGCTGCCTGTCATAGTTAAACACTCTTGCAGCTTAACCTGTAAGAGTACAATGCCATGAATGCCATTTTTTTTTCAGATATCTGGCAAGAAGCACAGATGAAAGGTGGCCAATATCTTGTGTTATTTACAGTATCTTATTTATTAAGTAATAGTAATTCTTCATCTGAATATTTATGAGGTAATAGTAAATCTTCATCTGAATATCTATATGCAAATCAATACTGTCTCACTTACTGAATGTCTGACTGTCTCTCTCACCTCACTTACTCACTCACTAACCTATATCTATCTATCTCTTTCTCTCTCTCTCTCTCCCTCCCTCCTTCTCTCTCTCTCCCCTCTCTCTCGCTCTTTCTCTGTTTCTCTCTCTCCTAACATCCATATGCATGTGCACTTTGGCGTGTTGCAAGCCTGTAAGCCTGTTGTGGCTGTCACTCCAGCAGCCATGGGCCCCCTCTATAGGCCTGTAGAGTAGAAATACAGACTCTAGTCTTCACTAGACAACCCACCAACCCCCCACCCACCCACCCTTAATCGAGTTTCAGTTTTGTCAAAAAGTCATGAGTAATTTCCATGAGACTTTCATCCCCTAATGAATTGGAAAAGCCCTAGAATTCTAAAAATAACAAGGTCAACCAAGTACTCACAGATGTGCACACACACACACACACACACACACACACACACAAACAGTTACAGTGCGAATAATGTGGCCTTGTTTTGTGCGGCTTTTTCTTGATGCTTGATCAGCATCATGTGATGAGACGAAGTAAGAGGAAGTCTTTCAGTCAGCGTCTGGTCCTCAATTAGGCGTGTGTGTGTGTGTGTGTGTGTGTCTTGTCTGTAGTGTGTGCACCTAAAAAGTGCTCTTTGTCTGCATTGATATTATTAACTCAGTGTGTGTGTGTGTTTATAAGTTAAAATTTCAGTGGTTACCCTGATGTAACGAAACTCTACAACATAAGCAGAAGATTTGTGTTCGCCTTGAGGTGTGTGTGTGTGTGCGTGCACACCCACCTGCCTGTATTGGGTCCCACCATTTTGCTTACTGTGCAGTCTCTTTTTCTCACTCCCTCAGTCTTTCTCTCACCCTTGTGTTTCTCCTTTCTCTGCTCTCTCCTCTTCCTCTTTCTATATTTCTCCATCTCTCCTTTCTTTCCATCTCTCTCTCTCTCTCTCTCTCCTTTACTCTCCATCTCTGTTTTAACTGTTTAATTTCAACTCCTATTATCTCTCTCTCTCTCTCTCTCTCTCTCTCTCTCTCTCTCTCTCTCTCTCTCAACTGTGTAAATGTAATAAAGCAGAGGCAGCATCCGGCTAACTGCAGACTGAAACTGTCTTGGCTCTGATCCATCATATCTGGGCCATATCTCGGCCATATCTGGGCCATACCTCGGCCATTCCTGGGCGTTGTTCGCCACTCATGCGTTCCTAGATACACCATGTATCATTTGTGTATCATTTGAATATCTCTTCTGTAACAGGCTACTCCCTTCTTCCCGGAGTGTAGCATAAAACACAACAGAGAATGAGAGCTGGGGTTGACTTCCTGCTTTTAACAGCTTAGTGCTTGTCACTTAGCATTAGGAACGGGTCAGTGTGTGTGTGTGTGTGTTTTGGCAGAGGCATGAGTGTGTGTATATCTGTAGACCTCTCTGAGCATGACCATAACTCTGTTTACCCTGTTTTAACTGTAACCCTGTTTACAGAGTTAAGAGATGAGTCCACTAGTTGTTGTAACCAGTCGAACCAGTACTAGTTGTCATGTACCGGTACAATGCTGGTTCTAACATAGATAATGCTAGCTGTTGGTAGCAGGTGTTTCATCTTTAGATGGTTATCTAGAGCAGACAACCCACTAATGAATTGAGTGTTCACTTGACAACAGTAAACTGGTGATATATAAGTAAGTATATATACTTTTTTGATCCCGTGAGGGAAATTTGATGTTTGTAATGATTGTGGACTAGCTAGTCAAAAGGTTAACATCACAAAATTCCACAAAAAAAAAACAGAAGTGCTGTTTCACATCACAATCACACACACACACACACACACACACACACACACACACACACACACACACACACACACACTGGATGCATAGGTTTGATCTTTCCTCCATGTGTTTGTGTGTCTGTGCAGATAAACAGTAAAAAGAAGGAGTCAGCATGGGAGTTCACCAAGAGCCTCTATGACGCCTGGTCAGGATGGCTGGTGGTCACCCTCACTGGCCTGGCATCAGGTAGGACTGCTGCATACACACACACACACACACACACACACACACACACACACACACATTGTGAAGAACAGTATCTTATGTGGAGGAAACTAGACATTCAAACATACAGGCTCGGGGACACACGCTCACTCACACACTCAGACACTTACACACACACACACACACACACACACACACACACACACACATTTTTGTTATATGCACATTCCACTGCCTTCTCTGTTTCCTCCTGGGGTCCCAGGCGTGTGCAGCTGTTACAGAAAGGAGATCTGAATATGTGAGATCCATCTCCATTTCAGTCTCTCTGTCCACATTAGGCCGACCTCTGTGCTGGAAAACTCGTCAGCACCGACATCAGCCGCATAATGAATCAAATCTTCAACAATTTGTTGTCTAACGAGCTAAACAAGCTCAATTGGACTGAATTAAATTGCCCAGGAAAAAGGAAGTCATTGTTGCCAGGGCAACAGCTGCCATAGCACATCCCCAGAGGTCATGATTGGTGTCTCTGGCCAAAAGCAGTATGGCCAAAACCATAATGGAGTAATGGCTGAATTTGCTACATGACCTTTTTATTTGACTCTCAGTAATCGATTCCTGTGCAGATTGGCACTTAGGCGCTCAGTCTTTCAAGAGCCAGGCTAAGCTACCTGTGATGTAACCAATTGTCGTGTGTGTGTGTGTGTGTGTGTGTGTGAGAGAGAGAGAGAGAGTTAGACACCAACAGATGGTAGAAAGGCCTGTCACATTTTGCATCTTCCGAAAGATGAGAATGATTGAAATATAGTGAAGCATGCCGTTCTTACATCTAACTCAAAAGGTTTAGAAAATATTTGTCGACATTTTGTCTCTGTAATGACACATTCCAGAACCATTTTGTCTTGCAAATCAGACATGTTGAAGACGCTGCTGCTGTACATCAGAGCAGACAAAGACCGTCTGCCACGCAGGAGAATCAAAGAACACTGCCATCTGCTATCCTTCCACCCTCGTGGTCACCATGGTCACTGTGTTCTCCCTGTGCTCCCCGTAGGGGCGCTGGCCGGCGTGATCGACATCGCGGCCGACTGGATGAACGACATCAAGGAGGGCGTGTGCTTGACGGCCATGTGGTTCAACCACGAGCAGTGCTGCTGGGGCTCCAACGAGACCACCTTCGCCGAGCGCGACAAGTGCCCGCAATGGAAGACGTGGGCCGAGCTCATCCTGGGACAAGCAGAGGTAGGACTGACGGATGGATGGATAGAGGCTATTTTGTGTCTGTTCTTTCTTGCATAGAGTTGAACCCCAAATGAAGCAAGCACCAGACAAAAGACAATACTTTGTGCTGGATATGTGAATAAAAATAAGTATTTCTATCTTTCCTTATCAAATAAGAAATCAAATTAAAAATGGGTATGAGTGAATAATTATGGGCTTTACTGTAGGTGACTCTGTTGCAGATTTGATTGACCATGTACTGCATGATGCAGACTTTGATGTATTCCAGATTGTCAACAGTGAATAAAATTGCATTTCTTTATAATATTTTAGTCAGCATCACAGACAGGGCTTTGATCCGTATGAACAGTGTATTCCTTGCTGAATATCTCTGAGTGAATGCTCACAGTGAAAGGTATTTTTTAATGTAGATAATTCACAGCTGAAGGTTGATGCCTAGACAGGTGGAATGAATGGCTGTAATTTTCAGACATGTTCTTGACTCCTCCTCCTTGTCCTCCTCCTCTTCCTCAGGGTCCGGGCTCCTACATCATGAACTACTTCATGTACACGTACTGGGCCCTGTCCTTCGCCTTCACGGCTGTCTGCCTGGTGAAGGTGTTCGCCCCCTACGCCTGCGGCTCAGGGATCCCTGAGGTAAGACCCATGGACACACACAGTACGGCCAGATACAGGGGATGTGTGTGTGTGTGTGTGTGTGTGTGTGTGTGTGTGTGTGTGTGTGTGTGTGTGTGTGCGTGCGTGTTTGGGGGTGCTTCTACCTGAAGTGCTCCAAGTCTGCTGGTGAATGGTGTAGATCAGTTTTTTTTTTTCTTGGACTGTGTGTAGAACATTTTCTCATTCCGTTTCTCTCTTGCTACATTGCCACGAGTCATGTGTAGCCATTAGGTAATGACATCAACCCCAGAAATATGAGAGCAACTGTAGGGGAAAGTTTATGAGTTCATATCATACATCTTAGCCCCCTTAGGTAATGGCTGCACATGACATAAAGACGGATTTTCAGTTGGTTGAGACGCAGATTAAACTCGCTGGCCTCAATCTCCAGTGGCTGCTGGCCTTATGATTAAGCTTGGGAATGTTAGACTGGATTTCTGCAGCATGGAGCCGCTAGAGACTATATCTCTGCTCAGGTTTCATAAGGATTAGAGTCTGGAAATGCCCAACTGAGAAGGGCTCAGTCACCCAGATTTGTGGAGGACTAATAGGAAGCAAGGGGTTGGGGAATAGTTGATCCAGTAACTTTGAGTTAAATTTTAAATTACACTCATGCTCATTTAGGACATATCCAAACAATGGGTGTTGTGGAGCAGTGGTAACATCAAAGATCTTAGATAAGATCCCTCTAGAATCTTTGGTAACGTCACCGCCAACCAATTGCTTGATTCTCAAACCCACCATTATGAGTGTGTCGCTTTGGAAAAAAGTGTCTGTGAATACCAGTCAAGTTTATCTTTAACTTCAAACCAAATAACACAATTTTATTTATCTGCCGGGTACAATGAACACTGTGTAATGAATAACAAACTAGAGTGCTTTTTTGAGGAAATGGGAAAATGTGGTGTAAAATGTGCCTTGGGCATGGGACAGGTGAATAATTGTAAACACTGGTGTCAGTCAATGAGATCATACAGTATGTTGGTTAGAGGTCTGTAATAAGCACAAAGAGGTTATTGATTACAGTGATTTTAGAATAGCTGAAGGGCATTGTTGATCTTGACACAAAGTCCCTAAAATCTCATTGGTTCTTGTGGAGTATTTGTGACCAACGATCTTGCGGAGCTTTTTGCTTTTTTAAGATCGTCATCATTTCATAAAGTTTATGTTTAGAAATGTAAGTGTTTCTATGCCTTTTCTGTCAGGATGTATGAATGTATGCATCTTTTGTAAAGAATACGCTGAATGAGAGTAAAGTAGATATATGTCATTTTTACCAGTTGACGATGTTCCTCTGCTGTTACAGTACGAGTTTCAACCTTTAACTTAAATACACCTTTGGAATGTGTCTGTTCTTGATTTTACTTACATTTATTGCATCTGTTTAGTGACATGTCGGCCAAATAATTGAATGTGAATGAACTTAGTTTAACGCAGAGGTGAAGGTGGCTGGTGGTCTAGCCAAGCAGTGTCAGAATTAGCCATGCCAGTCAGCGGGTTGCCCCCTTGTGGACTATTGCAGTATGACGGGACGGCTGTAGCACATCCAGACAACAGATGTAGCACATGCAGAAGTGATGTGGAAGGATGAGATTGATGTGAAACAGGAACGATTTTTGAGTCTTTGTTGAATCCGTTGTAATCATCCAAACTTATAATTCTTACGTTACCTCACCTGACAAGACATACAACTGTGTCCAAGAGTGGCCAGACCTTCGTTGATATTTGGGTTCTGTGAATGAGAGTATTTTTTTTTATTTTTAGTATTTTTTTATTTGACCAGCTGATTCTCTGACGCACTGCTTCTTTAGTGTCAGGGAGTTTATTTAGACCTCATGCCAGTTGAGTTGTTTCTCCTTTTATTGGGATTAAATACAAAAGACATGAAATGGCATCCCTCCTAATGGTCTCCTGGTTTCCATGACAACCCCTTGCTTTTGGGAAGTCAGCTGCCAGCAGCACGCTCTGTCAACGTCGACCTTATCACCAGGGCAACGGCAGCAGATCAGTCACAGGATGTTAGCGTTTAGCAGACATTTAGCAGAACAGATGTGGAAAGGCCAAGTAACAGACGTCTGTGTAGAAGTCTTGAGTCTGAGTTTCATGACACCTGAAAGACAACAGCAATAAACTCCCTCTCTCTCTCTCCCTCCCTCTCTCTCTCTCTCTCTCTCTCTCCTCTCTCTCCTTTTTTGTCCTCACCTTTCCCTTCGTTCTTTATTTCCCCCGTCTATGCTTTACCCTCTTTCTTTCTTTCTCTGTCTTTGTTTCTTTCCTTCATTTCCCTCCTCTTCCCTTTCTCACTTTGTCCTTCTCTTCTCCATCTCTTCCGTCTCCCTCGGCTCTTTCCTCTCTCTCTCTCTCTCTCTCTCTCTCTCTCTCTCTCTCTCTCTCTCTCCGTCCTTTTCTGTCTCTCGTTCAGATTAAGACGATCCTGAGCGGCTTCATCATCCGCGGCTACCTGGGCAAGTGGACGCTGATGATCAAGACCATCACACTGGTGCTGGCGGTGGCGTCGGGCCTCAGCCTGGGCAAGGAGGGCCCGCTGGTGCACGTAGCCTGCTGCTGTGGCAACATCTTCAGCTACCTCTTCCCCAAGTACAGCAAGAATGAGGCCAAGAAGAGAGAGGTAGGGGAAGGGGGGAGAGTGTGTGTGTGTGTGTGTGTTCAAGGAAAATTCAAGAGTATGTACGTGTGTGTGTTCAAGGAAAATTCAAGAGTATGTACGTATGTGTGTGTGTGCCTGTGTGAGTGTGTTCAAGGAAAATTCAAGAGTATGTACGTGTGTGTGTGTGAATTTCACCTCGGTTATAAATAACTTTGCTATGTGTGTGTGTTTTGTAATCCAGGTGTTGTCTGCAGCATCAGCAGCTGGTGTGTCGGTGGCTTTTGGTGCACCAATAGGAGGAGTACTCTTCAGTCTGGAAGAGGTTAGTCTCCCCCCCCCCACACACACACACACTCTTTCTCTCTCTTGCACACACACATGCTCACTCTCACTCACACACGCACGCACCCACCCACACACTCTCTCACAGGCACCCTCACTCTCACTTTCTCTCACATCCAAACACACACACATCACACACACACACATATTCCTCTCTGGCTGTGATCATCACAAGGTGATAATTAGCACCATTCTTATGACTAATACATCAAATATTTTTTCCACCTTTTACCATTAAAACTTCACAAGAAACAGGACACTTTCCTTTCTCTCCTGCTGTAGATGGGCTGCATGTTCTGATGAAGACTGTGTGTGGCTATGGTTATTTTCTTTCATCTCTCTCTTTCTCTCTCTCTATCTCTCTCTCTCTCTATCTCTCTCTCTTTTCACTCTCTTTATCTGTTCTGTTTTCTCTGTTCTGTTTTCACTCTCACTTTCTTGTGCCTCTCTTTTTGATTTCTTCTTCCTCCATCCCTCTCCCTCTCTCCCTCTCTCTCTCTCCCTCTCTCCCACTCTCTCTGTCGTTCCTCTCCCCCTCCTCCAGGTGAGCTACTACTTCCCTCTGAAGACGCTGTGGCGCTCCTTCTTCGCGGCGCTGGTGGCGGCCTTCGTGCTGCGCTCCATCAACCCATTCGGCAACAGCCGGCTGGTGCTCTTCTACGTGGAGTACCACACGCCCTGGTACCTGTTCGAGCTCTTCCCCTTCATCCTGCTCGGCGTGTTCGGCGGTCTCTGGGGAGCCTTCTTCATCCGCGCCAACATCGCCTGGTGCCGCCGGCGCAAGTCCACGCGCTTCGGCAAGTACCCGGTGCTGGAGGTGATGACGGTGGCGGCAGTGACGGCCGTGGTGGCCTTCCCCAACCCGTACACGCGGCAGAACACCAGCGAGCTCATCAAGGAGCTGTTCACCGACTGCGGCCCGCTCGAGTCCTCGCAGCTGTGCCAGTACCGGAGCCGCATGAACGGCACCAGCGCCTACACGGACGCCGCCGGCAACACCGCCACCACGCCCGGCGTCTACTCCGCCATGTGGCAGCTGGGGCTGGCGCTGGTCTTCAAGGTCGTCATGACCATATTCACCTTCGGGCTGAAGGTCAGTTTCTGTGTGTGTGTGTGTGTGTGTGTACCCTCCGAGATATGATGAATGGATTGTGGAATATGGGATTTGTTAGTGACACGCATGATCTGAAATGACTATGTTCACTTTTTAATGTGTAAAATGAATCGGAGCAATTGTTGGCAGTTTTGCTGTAAGTGGAAAGCATAATTCAACAGCACATTGTGAGAGAGCCAAGAAGCCTCCCTACACTGAGCCTATGCTAACTACTAAGGTTATATTAAGCTAAGCAGGTGTGTGGGGAGGTTTCTGGGAAGGAGGACAAGAGGTGCCTTTGTGACCCTTTCGCTGGGTGATGTCTTATTGGCCTTTCTATTGTAAGGCCGTTTCTATTGCCCATAGACAGACCATACAACAGACTTGATGCAGCTACATGTTTGTTGGTGTTCTAGCCACATGTAAGATGATTAGTCCTCTGCTAAATTCAAAAGAAATGTCAGGAGTTTGCAACATTGAATAATAGTCAGACATAAAGTGCAATATATTTGTCTTTTTGTATTTTTTTGTAGTTTTTGAAGGTATAGACAAGTTCCCCCATTAAAGTTAATATAAAACCCTACAAGAGGCCAGCAAGAAAAAGAAAGTTTGCATTCCACTCTTACCGAGTTTTAGTCATCAATGTCTATCAATCCAGTAAATGAATGATGTTGTAGAACAATTCATACAATGTCCTCTCTCCTGTATTTTCTCATCACATCTATCTCATTCTTTCCTCTCCTTAATGCCCCCCCCTCTCCCTGTTTACTTTTCTTTCCTTTGCTCTGTCCATTTTCTTTTCTTCTCCTCCTTCCTTTCTCAGGTGCCGTCAGGTCTGTTCATCCCCAGCATGGCGATCGGGGCGATCGCGGGGCGCATCGTGGGCATCGTGATGGAACAGCTGGCGTACTACCACCACGACTGGTTCCTGTTTAAGGAGTGGTGTGAGGTGGGTGCCGACTGCATCACGCCTGGCCTCTACGCCATGGTGGGGGCCGCCGCCTGCCTCGGTGAGTCTGATGGGAACCTTCTCTGATGGGTGTGTGTGTGTGTGTGTGCGCTGTGTGCATAGATGACTACCATGTGTCCGTATGTACCTTGGTGAGCACAAGGTATGTCTTCCAGATGTGTGTATGTGTTTGTATGTACCTTGATGAGTACAAGGTATGATTGACAGCTGTGTGTGTGTGTCTGTGTGTGTGTGTGTGTGTGTCTGTGAGGGAATTTATTTATTTTGTTGGTATTTTCTGTATGGATGCCACCCAAATCTCTGCTTCTGTTTGTGGTAGCAGTACAAATTCTCCTTTCCATAAATGTATAATGTATTAACCTACAGATGAAGTTAATACTGTAAGCCTAAACACTGTAGCTTTAGCAAACAGCGACATCTCTGTTGGCGGGTTACACGTATCTAGCTCGGTTTATAGCAGTCAACACTCTGGCTTTCGGCAAATTTAATTGTGTGGTCCCCTCCAGGTGGCGTGACGCGCATGACCGTGTCGCTGGTGGTCATCGTGTTCGAGCTGACGGGCGGCCTGGAGTACATCGTGCCCCTCATGGCCGCCGTCATGACCAGCAAGTGGGTGGGCGACGCGTTTGGGCGCGAGGGCATCTACGAGGCGCACATCCGCCTCAACGGCTACCCGTTCCTGGACGCCAAGGAGGAGTTCACGCACACCACGCTGGCACGAGACGTGATGCGGCCGCGTCGCTCGGACCCGCCGCTGGCCGTGCTCACGCAGGACGACCTGACGCTGGCCGAGCTGCAGGCCATCATCACCCAGACCAGCTACAACGGCTTCCCCGTCATTGTCTCCAAGGAGTCGCAGCGGCTGGTGGGCTTCGCCCTCCGCAGGGACATCACCATCGCCATCGGTGAGTGGACGCTGCGAAGGGGACAGAGTCCAAGAGAGAGTCCAAGCAACTGTTGTGTGTCTCCAGTTTTTATTCAGATCCAGGCATCCTTATATTGTTTGCAGACACACACAGTAGAATAGATTAATAGATCAAACTTCTTCTTCGGAGCCATAGATGAGAGTAGTGGATAAAGAAATGGATATCTAGAATTAGTGTGGAACCTCTCTGGTTACATTTTTTTTTTCAAGAAGTTACATCATACCAGAATGGAATAATGAAGTGTGCTTCCTAACCTTGAGTGAAGGAGGGGTGGAGGTGGTGATGATGATGATGATGATGATGAATTTATTCTCAAATAACAAATGTTCCTGTAGCTGAATATGTACTGCCAACATGATGTTAACATTCCTAAGGTTGAGGATTGAATTCCTGCCAAGAGCACACTAGGACTAATGATCTGAAATGTTATTTGCCTTCATTAAAGTTGTCAGTTAAATTAATCAATGTGATGCAATTAAAGCGATAAACCCTTCGCCAAGTTCCCCTAACTGCCTCTGCCAGAGGAGAAGATGAATCTGTGATTGTGATCTGTGCATGGTCACGCTGTCTACAAATGCTCGTATTATATCTGTTGACAACAGTTAATGGTTAGGTGAAGGTGATGTACACTAATTTTTGAGTAGCAATTTGGAAGACTGAACATGAATTTTAACAAACCATCTGTAGACACTCTGTAGACAGACTATGCAAATAAAGTGTTAACTAAATTAGTTACTGAGCCCTTTCTCCTCCTCTGCCTTTTTTTCTCGCTCAGAAAACGCCCGGCGCAAGCAGGAGGGCATCCTGCTGAACTCGCGGGTCTATTTTACCCAGCATGCCCCGACGCTGCCCGCCGACAGCCCTCGGCCCCTCAAGCTGCGCTCCATCCTGGACATGAGCCCCTTCACGGTTACCGACCACACACCCATGGAGATCGTGGTGGACATCTTCCGCAAGCTGGGTCTGCGCCAGTGTCTGGTGACCCACAACGGGTGAGCTGTGCTGGCCACGTGAGACGGGGAAGAGTGGGTGGGTGGGTGGGGGCTGGGCTATGGAAGATGGAGAACAAGGGAATTAAAGAGTTAACGGAGAGTAAAAGGGGGTTCTTTTTAAAGGGTGGAGATTAATGGATGGAAAAAAGAGGAGTCTTGGAACTCTCTCTCTCTCTCTTCCTGTCTCTCCCTCTGTTCCGTCGTCATCTTGCTGTGTTGTGGTGTTGCTGTCCGCGTGCACCTGTGTCTGGTGCTGTTAAGTGCATTGATGTACACAGGATACTCTCTCGGACTCTCTCTTTTACACACACACACACACACACACACACACACGCACGCAGGCACACACACACACATCGCGCTCTGCTCATGCTGATGCTGCTGCATGGCTCTTGCATGCTAAGCATTGTGGGATTGATGAGGGTTCTCAGGTGACACGTAGCTCTGGCTACTGGCTGCATTCCTAAAGCACCTGCCTATCACACAACGCATCCCATCACAGAAACTTGATTGATCTCTACCTTGTTTCCCATTCTCGAATCGGGCCATAATCATCCAAAAAAGATAAGACGGAGCGGATTGAAAATAAATAAGGAAAGGTAAAAAGAAAAGGACAGATTGTTAATATATTAATTTTAATTTAATAGATTACCAGATGTTAATTCTGAGTTGAAGCTAAAATGTGTAAATATTTGTCAAAGTAAGAATCCAATGAAAATAAAGGATGGAGAAGTTTTCTTTTCCACAAAGACCAACTTTAGCAAAAGAACTTTAGCCACTCTCTTGCATCCATCACTTCGAGTGGTATCCATTATAAGATCATCTCCACGTTGCCATTTTTGATGAGACCATTCAGCCGATTTCCGTTCCGTCGTATTAATTTGTCAGTTTGCTTTACAGGATTTCCCTTTCCCTCATCCAAATACCTAGCAGCACTGGCAGATGTTTTCAATTTTTACGTTTTAGTTAACTATGATTTCATTCTGTAATTTAATTCTCATTTAATTTACAATTCAATTTGCGTTAAATTGTGTTTGTTATGTTTTTGTTGTTATTGTTGTTCTCTCCTTATGTCTGCAGTTTTACAGTCTTCTTCCTTTGCTTTGTGTTATGTTTTGAAGTTGTCTTTGCGTTGTTTTCGTTTTTTGTTTGTTGTGTTTGTTCAGCCTGTGTGTGTGTCGGTGGTGTGTGTTGCAGGATTGTGTTGGGAGTCATCACTAAGAAGAATATTTTAGAGCACCTGGAAGAGCTCAAGCATCGAGTGGAGCCCTTGGTGACTAGCCCCGCCCCCCTCAGACTCACTCCACCCACACTGCCTAGTAGACTCCTCCTCCTCCTCTTAGATGGGAAGCATGAAACTTGAGTGAAGTTTCAAATTACAGGATGTAAAAATAAACCCCACGTAAATTGATGAATATGATATGATTGGCAGTTCCCCACCCACCAGGACCACATCAGCCAATTGGCTTGAGAGGAGGGTGCATTGTTACTATGGGGACGTTACAAGGGCAATCACTTTTACACTATGGGATTGTTTCAGAGTTCTTTTGTGTTGATGGTCTTGGGTCTTAAACACTTGGGTGTTTCTGGGAACTTTCAGTCATTATTTTTGGCTCATTTTAGCACAGTATCAAATCAGTGATGTCCATATCAGAACTTAAAAAACACTCTCAGTAATCCTCAATCTTAGCTAGACCTGACCCTGTAGCATAGCATGATTTAGCCTCCAGTAACAGTAGGCTATTTGTAATTCTCTTGTTTTCAGTTAAGCTCTCTATTAAAACATTTGGTGTGATATGATAATGTGAGAATGCACTTAGAAGATATAGACAAGAAACTTAAAAGTATTTAAGTTCGCTTTAGACTATGGTTAGCATGTTTAGTATGTGTTTAGCTTCCCAATACCCAACACTTGCCAAACAACATTAATCCCAATTTACTCACTTCCTCTTTTTGTTTATCCTTGTTTTCTTGTTGTTGTTTTTTATTTAAATCCCTCGTTCCGTCTCGTTCCTTGGGCCTTCGTCTGGTGGGCTACAGATCGATGACCACTGATTCCCCCACGAATAGCGCGGCCCGTGCAGAATCGGCGAGTAACCCATCGTGTTTATTAGTTGTAGTAGTAGCAGCAGCAGCAGCAACCTCTCTGACATTGTTGTTGTTGTTGTTGTTATTATGTTTACTTATTGATCCAAAAAAAGAAACCCCATCTCCCGTAGACTCATCACCCTACTTGCCTTTACAACCATTACCGAGTGATTGATGTGGAGTGCTGTTTCCGTGGTGATGGTGGTGGTGGTGTGTGTGTGTGTGTGTGTGTGTGAGAGTGAGCACTAGCTGTAGTGGTGCAGGGGAGCAAAACAAAACATAGCATTGGATAGTAAGAAGCCCTGAGACCCCACGTCTCACACCCAAAGCCTCAGACACACACACAGACATGCACACCCACTCTCCTATGACTCCCCTCTCCCTGTGCCCTTTGTCTCTTCTCTGATCTGAATTGGTCTGTCACGATTCACCAACGTTTCATGCCTCCTGCATTAGCGTGTGCTTCTAACCCAGTGGTTCCCAAACGTCTTATGGCAGGCCCCCGCTTTCACAATAACAAAAACAATATCCCGCCTCCCCAAAAACTATGATGCAGAGTATTTGAGATGCCCATATAGCTTGTTTTTAATATTTAAAAGAAAGTATTACATTTTTTGATTAAATAATAAAATCCTGCTGTGTCATAGCAGCTTAAGAATTGTTTATAGAGTTGAAAATTGTTCATTATCAGTCAACTTGAATATTTTATCAGTTAAATGTTTTTCTTATTATTTTATTTGGTTATGATTGGCTATGGATTGACCGCTGTATTGATACCATCCCTTCTAACATATGGGCTGAACGGTCAGCCCTGACCATATAATAGGTTGAGTACAGGCTCCTATGCAGTAGTTGGTTGGTTAGGGTTCTTCTTCTGTGTTTTAGCTCTCAAGCCCCTTGTTGTGCCTCCGCATGGGTTGCCCCACACTTTGGGAACCACTATTCTAACCCCTCCATACTTAGTGATAGTAGTATGTAGTATATACCTAAAACCACACACACACACAGATGTACACACACACACACACACACACACACACACACACACACACATAAATATTTAATCGTGTTGTCAGGGACGTGGCAAATGAAATCGAAGCTTTTGATAGGTCTGGCACACATGCTCACCAAGTTATCTGTACTTAAATGTCTGGTCAAATGTTCACATAAATTGTCACTTCTTATGACAATTTTGCAGTCAAATATTCAAGCATATTCTCACTCACTCACACATACTTCCATCTCAAACATGTACACTCCCCCACTTCCACTAGGGGGCCTCGTTGTCCTTCACACTCTCTCTGTGACATATGGCCACACACATACTTACACACATTTATCATAGGTGTAAGGCTAAAATCCCGTTCCACTTCTGTGTTCAGACGTTTCACCCCTACATTTGCTGGCTCTAGAACCGGATCGGCTCTTTAGTCAGCCTGTGTCTGGGTCTACTTCACCAGGTGTCAGTACCACCACATAGCTTTTCATGTTTGAACTCCAGAGCACACACACACACACACACACACACACACACACGTTTCAATGTCTTAATTTGGTTAAATCAGAAATGTTCATTTGTTTCCAAAAATGCCAAAATGAGTCGGCCATGTCTATTGTAAACAACTATCTGGTTGGTCCATTGTCCATGGTCACCAGGTCCATTTCATGGAAGAGTCAAATGTGCTCTTGAGCTTTCATGGAAACCTAATCCTAGTTTTAGGTGAACAAAATGGCTTTGGTTCACAGCAACATGGTTGTGTGTGTGTGTGTGGTAAGAAACTAAAGTCAACTGCCATGCATGCGTGCGTGCGTGTGTGTGTGCGCGCGCAGGTGTCTGTGTGTGTGTATGTGTGTGATTTCACCACTCATATCTGCTGCACCTGTTCCAGCTTCTCAGTCTTTTGCCATCATATGAGAATCACTCCCAACACACAAGCACACACACACACACACACACACACACACACACACACACACACACACACACACACACACACACACACACACACACAAACACTCCTCTCTTTCTTTGTATTTCTTCTCTCACTCTCCCACTGCTCTCCAAGTCTTCCACAGCCCTCCTCTCTCTCCTCGGTTTGCAGGGAGACTCATGCTTGTGGTGGCAGGAGTGCAGAGTTTCTGGGCGTAAAAGGCTAATTGAGTTTACGCCTGTGCGCTGGTACACGGATGCAGTTGGCACTCTGTTATTATCCTCCGCAGATGGTGATTCAGTGCGGCGGGGGGAGATTATTGCGACCCCAATTAACACTCACTGGCGCGCCGCTATGGCCGCTGGACGCTGTGGCCACATCCTGTGGTCTCGCATAGATAAACAAAAACAAAACAAATCAAAAGAGTAAACAAATTGATTTCAAAGCAAACGCCAGCCAATGTTGCAATCCTGCACCTGCTAGCAGAAACATGATGCCAGACTCCTGCAGCAACAGCCTTATCTTTCCAATGCAAAATAAACTGACGCACACTCTCTTTCCTCCTCCCTCACTCTCTCTCTCCCTTTTTCCCTATCTCTTTCTCCCCGTTTCTCTCACATCAACCCTCTCTCTCCCTCCCTCCCTCCCTCCCTCTCCTCTCTCTCTGTTTCTCTGTCCCTCTCTCCAGGCGTCTCCTCGGCATCGTCACAAAAAAAGATATCCTCCGCCACATGGCCCAGATGGCCGACCAAGATCCCGATACCATAATGTTCAACTAGTCCCGTCCTTCATCAGCTGCACCAAGCCGGAGGAGGAAGAGGAAGAGACTGAAGAGGAAGTCCGCCTACTGGACAGCACGTCCCTCTGACCACACGTCCCCCCTGCTACCAAACACCACCACTGTCCACACACAGATATCACACTGTTCTTTACACACACACACACACACACACACACACACACACACACACACACACACACACACACACACACACACACACACACACACACACACACACACACACACACACACACACGTTGACTTGATGGGGCTGGTGTCTTATCGGTGCCCTCTGCTGGTGGGGACTGGAAATGCACAATCCAGCACACAGACTTGTCAGGGTGGAAGAGATGGTGAACTGTGAATTGTGTTTCACAGAAGAATCAGTGTCTAAATCAAACCACACACACACACACACACACACATTTTTGGCACTACTATACCTGTCTACACCCACAAACCACTGACACACACACACTCACTTTCTCTCACACATACACACACAGACAGACAGACACTCACCAACAAACACACAGGTCATGCACCCTTGCTCCTCCCGTCCCACCACCCATGTTGATTGACCTTTTGATTTGTGACCTTTGACCTGTCTCGTTAAAGGTGCCTGGGATAGACAAAAAGGTTGAGATGAAACGCCCAGAGGAGAGGAGCTACTGCAACCCTTGTCCAACTTTTACGATCCAACTATGTTTACCTGTAAAGTCTGCGTGTGCCTGCGTGTGTGTGTCTAAAAATGCACCCAACATTCCAGACAAGCTGGTATGTGAACCGTTTGGCTTTCTTGCACCTTTACAGAAGTAATCAAAAGCTCAACAGCTTTAAAGTGTGTGTGCGTTTGTGTGTGTGTGTGTGAGAGAGAGAGTTGTGTTTGCATGAATGTGTGAGTTTGGGTACAATGGAGAATGACTGCGAATGTGCATGCATGTGGGTAGCCTCTTGTACGTTTTGTGTGCAAGACTGAAAGGTGTCAACATTTCTCACTATGTGTTTTGGTTCGCAGCGGTGTGGTGTGGCGATTGAGTAATTAATGTAAAATATGAACAAACATACAAATCAAATGTTCAACTATGAGGAGCTGCTGGACGTTGCTGCTCGAGTGAGTGTGAGTGTGTGTGTGTGTGTGTGTGAGTGTGTGTGAGTGTGTGTGTGTGTGTGTGTGTGTGTGTGTGTGTGTGTGTGTGTGTGTGTGTGTGTGTGTGCACGCACGCGCGCCTGTGCTGAGCCTCTGAACGCTTGTCAGGAGGGTGGTAACTGCCAGGACGTGTGGGACCCCCCAGTCCCATCCTTCTTGGTCGTCCTTTTGGATTGACTAACAAAAAGTACCTGGAATTCTGTGTTCTTTGTTACTGGGTGAAAATAAATCTTTTTTTTTTTTTTTTTTTTTTTTCTGTTCAGACTACTATTGTTGCTACTACTTTTAGACGTATTGTATATTACCAAGTAACTCCACTTTTCGGCTTAGAAGATAAATGTTCTACATAAGCAAACGTGACATTTTAAAAGGATGGTACAGCGTGGATTATCATGCCGAGTTAAGCTACAGACCTTTCTTTTCATCTCGCTCTTGATGGTTTTGTTTTTCTGTCAGTAAAATCAGTACAAGAAAGTGTCTTACCTCAGTTGCTTTCTCTTAATTTTCATTTAACTGGACTCCAGCAGCCCCACTAACATCATTCTTCAAGTTGCTATTGCCTAAGGCAAGCTACAAGTAACATGGCTCACAAGAGAAGTGCAATTAAATTTGCTTGCTTAAAAAGTTTTCATCTTGTTGGCAAAATTTCGCATATAACTCGCGTAAATGAGCGTTGACTTGAAGATAAAAGGCCTATAAAAGCTGCGAGGGACTGCACTAAAAAAAAAAAAAACCTCGAAGTTTACCCATGTCCATTTTTTGTTTTCTTAACTCTGCTACCCTGAGAGAAATAGTCCAAGTGTGCGAGCCAACATCAGGCTTGCGAAGAATGTGATCTGTCCTTGTGGTTGTCCAGAGTGTCATGCGTCGGGCCTTTGCTCGCCACAGAGCAGGAGGAGCAGTTCAGGCATCTTTGTCCTCTACAGTGACTGTACTGCTGTCCAAACCATCTTATTTCTTTAAATCGATCTCAGTGTTTTTTTTTTGTTTGTTTTTTTTTTTTTATTTATATTAGTGCTAGAGTTGTACAGTACTGTATGAAGAATTTTACGTATGATTACGTACGATTGAAAGGTGGATTGTACATTTAAAGCAAAATATGTAAAGATTAAATTGTTTTAAATTAAGTGTATGCAACAGCTTTCTAAGAGTCTTGTCATTACTTTTCACCTTGCAAATCACAGGGGGGAGAAAACACTTTTACAACTTCCCAGATAGCAAGACGTTTTTGGACCACTGTCAGAACCCTGGGCAGATCTGGCATATTAATGTTGAGAAACATTTTCAGACTGTTCCTGCTTTTTACACGCCTTGTCATTTGTGATACACAGTGACTGTGACGTCATAAACTTGATGGTAGTTGCATAGTTAAGATTTAATAATTCATAGTGAGACTACTGTCAAGTATCCAGCTAAACTTGTCCAGCAGTGTGTTTGAGTAGAACTCTTATATCACTATATAGTCTTAAAGGGGTATTTTTCAACCTAGGCCCTAGATGTTGGTTTAAAATGTTCACTTTCAAATTGGAACATGAACAAAATTGGTCCAGTATGAAGTTAGAAAACTTAGGCCGGCTGGAGTGAATGAATGTGGAACACAGAAGAGAAGGAAGGTTAAGATGCTGACAGCACTGTTGTTTTATTCTAGATTATATATTTTTAATTACTTGTATATCTGCTTTCACTATGACAGAGAGTGTTTTTTTTGTAAATGATTGTAAAAAAAGGCCAAATTAAATTGACCAAGATAACATTTATAAAATCTATAAAAGGGCAAGTATTTAAGGGGGGTGAATACTTTTTATAGGCACTGTAAACAAGAAGAAAAAAAAGTAAACAGACAGGTGTCTGTAAGATTCTTCACGTTTTTGAGCCCAGTAAGTGGTGAAAATAAATGGCTTACTTTGACATTTCTACATGCCCCGTCCACTTCTGTTGCCAATGTCATTCAAACTGCACCAATTTTGTTTGTTACTATTTATTAGTGTTTCTTTTTTTTTTTTTTACTATTCTTATTATTTACTTTTTGTAAAATAAACACTAAACATTCTGGACTTCCTAACCAACGGACCTCAGTCTATTAGGTTAAATAACCACACCTCCTCAACAGTCACCTTGAACACTGGCATACCACAGGGATGTGTGCTGAGCCCTATTTACTCCCTTGTCACCTACGATTGCAAACCTGTACATGGCTCTAACACCATTGTCAAGTTTGCAGACGACACTATGGTGATTGGTCTCATCAGCAACAATGATGAGATGGCCTACAGGAAGGAGGTCCAGCACCTAACATCGCACCCTGATCAAGAAATATTCTTCCAGGGGAGACTAAAGAAGGTCCACCTGTCTTTTCAGATCCTGGAGAACTTCTACTGCTGCACCATCGAGAGCATCCTCACCAACTGTGTGACAGTATGGTATGGCAACTGCTCTGCCTCCGACCGGATAGCACTGCAGAGGGTGGTGAAAACTGCCCAACGCATCACCGGTTCCTCACTCCCACCATTGAGGCCATCCAGGGCAAGCGATGCTTGCGTAAGGCGCACAGCATCATCAAAGGCTGTTCTCACCCCAACCACAGACTATTCACCCTACTCCCTTCTGGGAGGCGCTGCAGGTCTCTCCACACCCGAAGCTTCTTTCCTCCGGCTGTCACCCAATTGAACTCTAGATCTGCATCCCGATGACAACCAATAAACTTTAGTCTTAAGTTATATTTAGTTCTACAGCTAATCCTAATTTTGTGCTCTTCAGAGATTGCTCTTCACTTATTTTAAGTCTAAAATGAAACCTACTGACCTTAACAGATGTTGCAAGCGATGGTCTGCGTTTCAAATACAACAACCCAGGTAACACCCATCTGGGGTTGTGGGCTGACAAGTGGTGCCCAGCTAATTTTTTCCTTGGTTTCCATGGTGGCCCTACATAGGTTAACCCAGATTGGCTGACGATGGGGCCTTCATGGGCTCCATGTAGGGCCCACATGGGTAACCCAGGTTAGACCCATCTAGTGCCAGTAATCTGCCCAGGTGGAGGCATGCACTGAGAGTAGGTATTCAAATTTACTTAGCATTGTAACATCAATGTTAATGGACGCTAATTTTGAGAGTAAAGACTTGAAGATCAAGTCTTGACATGAACATTTCTGTGAAAGGTCTTGCCATGAAAATGTTGTTCCACCGTATTCAGAAGCATTCATTGTGAAGGGAAACACATGATATGGATACTTTGTGCCTACCCAATACCTAACACACTCATGGTGGCAACAAAGCAAGTTCATCTCAAAGCATAAGATACCACTCCAAGTTCTACTGATCTAAGCATAACTCCCTGTAAGAAACCCCATTTGAAAACTTTTGGCAATACTGAGATGTATGATTATATCAGTGTTCTTGCAAAGGCTCATTGGAACAGTACTTGGGTGCTTCACATTGACCTTACATGATTATGTTGAATAAATTAATTGCTGTGGCAAAATAATATTATGGTTTGATGAATGGGACAGTCCGGACTTTCCCCTTTTTTTCAGTGCAGGCATAACATGTCATAGGCTATATACAGTAGATCATTGTAAGATACAATTTGTATTTTCTTTTGAGATTGGGACCCAGTTGGGACCCATGCAGTACATATTGATATATATTCATTTGGGATGCCCATGTGGCTCCCAGCTTCAACTGAGCCCATGCCCATTTGAAGCCCATCTAACCCAAGTAAAGCTCATGCGGGTCCCAGATGAGTGGGTTACCTGGGAAGCGAACTTGAGCTATTGCAGCACCAGTTCTTTAAGCAAAAATATTTCTTTAAGTTGGATAAGAGTATTTGGTTTCTGCCTTTAAAAATTAAAAAATCACAAGGCTAGGTCTGGTTGCTGATTTTCCACTTATAACAACAGCGTTAATCTTTAAACACTCTGGCTGCTGCTTTACTCTGGTCACCTAAGGTCAAACTTGTGTACAAGTTGACACATTAATCACACATTTATATTTATTCATTTAGCAGACACTGTTGTCCAAAGTGACTTACACATCAATATATTACAAGGGAATACATTGTCCCCAGAGCAACTTGGAGTTAAGTGGCTAAGGGCACTACGGTGGGAGCCAGGAATTAAGCCACAACTTTCAGGCCCAGATCCTTAACCACTACACTACCACTGCCCCACACATGAGAAATTCCCTTCTTGTATAAGAGATGGGTCACAGAGCAAACATCAATACTGTTTCTAGTATGTTTAAAAAGCAAAGCATGCTGTGAGGTGAGACACTAAATTAAATGGGTATTTTCAAACAGATGAGCCAAAGTTGTCCAAAGCAACTTACAGTATATAAACACATTACTTGAAAATAATAGTTTTTAAAATTAAGTTCAAAAGCCTACATTAAGCATAATAATAAAAGTAATAGCAACATTATTAATATCAATCAATCAATGTTTCATATTAACAAAAACAACTTTGTAAGATAATTAATTAAGTGCAAGGTGAACAGATGAGTCTTTAAAGACTTTTTGAAAGTCCCAAAACCCCCACAAGAACGCAGAGCAGGCAACTTGATCCTTGATTGTGGCTTCTTATTAGCGTATGGTCGGCACAGCAGACACTCATCAGAGGACCGCAATGGAGGAGAGGGGACGTAGAGCTGTATCATGGCATTCAAACAGCAGGTGTATAACAGTAAGTGTCCTATAGGTATAGGTATCAACCTTTAAGTCATAAAAAAATCTATTTCACTCAAGATCGATAGACCTCAGACTTGTAGCCAAGTCTTGTTTTGCTTGAGCAACAAACACATCAAGGATGTGACTCCATAATGTCACGCATCACAGATTCATAATATTTTTTAATTCTTTAGACAAGCAGCTATATTCATGTGACTGCATTAAGGTCATTAGTCACTCTGGTGAATGTTTCACAGGCCCTGAGGAAGGAGAAAATGACCACCTTTTTCTCCCCAACTCCACTGACCAACAATAGTAAGCACTGTGTCAGGTCAGGTTACGGAGGACACTACCATGTACTCATTCAAGATTTATAAGCACTGGGTTTTGTCTGCGCTGGTCTCTCCAGCGGATAATGATCTGATGTTGATGCATTTTTAGCAAATGAACTTCTTTATTCAGTGTAAATATTCTCATCATCTGGTGGTTTTGCAGCCCACTTTTTTTTTTTTAAAAGATATCACTTTTCAACTTTTCATGATGTCTCATTTGTCTAACACAAAATATATTCTTGAGTGTTCTCTACAATGAGCCTTTCTCTGACTATTTGCCTATTCTCTAACGCTGAATACACTCAAGAATCTGCAGATACATTCTTAACTTAAGCCTGTTTTTCCCATTCTCTGAAGGTGCTAGAAGGGTCTCTCTGCAGTCTTCCAATTGTGAATCCCTGCAGTGAGACCGCTCCTCCAGAAGGGGAAGCAGCAGTATGGTCTTTTGAGGTTCCACTCAGTATGACAGTATGGTCTCCAGGGAACCCCTCCTTGGGGGCCTGTGCAGCAGTGATGTTTCTCAAGGAACATAACATCTGAAGAGGTTCCAGATGTGGTTTCATGTAGTCCTAAGATCCTACTCAAAGATACCTTCACGTTTAACCTTGGGGTCAGTTGGGTTCTTCCATGTGTTATCCTGTTAATTGAATTTGTGCTTCAGTAAAATTCTTTTTGTAGGCCTAATGACCATTCTCTTGCTCAAACCTACCACCATAGTCTAGAAATATTTCTCTGATGACTACCAACAGGTTACAAATAACTAAAAAAAAGTTTTTTTTAATGTAGAACCTCATGTTTCCTTTCATTTAAATATTTTATTCCAGTTTCTCAGACGGTAGCCTGAGAATATACATACAGTACGAACTTTTACTAAATTTGGGACACAAATACAATTGCTAATCCGGCATGGAAGTGTTCTTTGGAATTTAGTAAACTGCATTTAAAACCATCGTTTACAAGATTGCTACACTTTTGAAATGATTTGGTAAGAGTTTAATGCACCAATTTAAGTTTAATTTCACTGCTAGTTAAGCCCCTGCTGGAAGTCGTTAGTTAATTAACCTTTTCCAGACCCACTCCCAATTGCACTATTGTCTGGGTGTTCCCAGGGTACAGAGGCGGAAAAAAAAAACTGTCCATTTTCTACTTCCTGTAGTAGGGGAGATTTCCCAGAGAAAACAGACCACCACTAACTTCCTCAGGTCTCCATTCCCCCCGTTTCTGACTGCCATGATTCGCCACTCCTAGTCCTGAATGATCAAATGAGACTTCCGTCTAAAAAGTCATAACTGATGCCATCAACAAAATATCCCAGTAAATTCTAAAACTAGAAAAGATAGCTAACAACCCATGAGCCTCGGCTGTTAACTGGTGATGCTTCCAGTCATCCACATGTGCTGTCACAGACACTAGTAAAATACTGAGGCAGACACACGGAGTCTGACAGGCAGTTCCTCGTTCTCTCCAATGTCCTTGGGCGACCGCAGATGGCCATTTTAAGTCTGATAAGAAACACAAGACTCAGCCACTTTTACACAGCAGATGGTTTCTTTTTTTAATTCCACTACAAAAAGAAGGGAGAAGAGGAAAAAAGAGGCATTTTAAGAGAGTAACAGCAAAGTCCCCTAACTCCTTTCATGCCCCAAGATTTCTGCCCAGATCTCAAATACAAATCACAAGAAAATTCTTAGCAAAAGACTTAATCTCTCCAGAGCCCTCCCCACCCCCACCCCTCAAACATCCTTCCTAGATACAGCATGCAGCAGTCAGAAGACTGAACAGGGATGAAGAGATAAAAAGAAAAGAAAAAAAGATTAAAAGAAAAAAAAATTGCACAATCATATATTCACTGACGTTAAACTAAAGGGGAGGGGGGAGATTTAAAGTCTAGCTGTGCATTTAAAAAATAAAACTTAAAAGTGAGAAAATAAAATAATAATAATAATAATACTGGCAAAATGGGCTACTGTGAACATTCAAAGTATGGATGATGCTTCTTAAGAGAAAGTTAATATTTCCTTAATGTCATCCATTCCACCCAAGTCAGTGTGAAACCAGTGTTGAGGAAGAACACCTCTCTTTTGTTAGATGAAGATAATCAAAATTCTAATTCAAGATTGCACACTGGGAAAAAAAGAAACACCTAAAACATAATTTCTGGTCTGTCTCAAAGTCCTATGTAAGCTGAGCAAACATGCGTTTTTACATGCATTCAAGGTCAAGCCCTCATGGGGCGACTGTTTACAAATGGCTCATTTGGTTTGGCTTTTGTGGTTCTTTACTTATTGATTTATTATAAACCCTTCAGTGTGCTTTCAATGGATTTAGCCATAGATTTTAGAGATTGTATTACAACAATGATGTTTAAATAATGACTAGAATATAAGTAAGGAAATTATGAAAACAGAAACAGATGAAAAAAAGTGTAAGGTGACCTATGGTGTCCTAAGAGCCAGTGGACATTCAGCCGTGTGGTAACCCATTCAGATTGAGGCATGAGGCTTTCCACATCTCCTTCTTTCTCTCCTATACATTCAACATGAATATAGTCCTGAAAAAAAGGAGGAGAAAACACAGGGGTTCTGTAATTCTCTAGCTGAATGTATCATATATAGAGACTTGACATTACAAATCTTATGTCTGAAAAAAATGTGACATATAATGGAAAAATTAAACAGCAGAAGTTTTAAGAGTTGTTTTTTTTTTGACCCATGTTTCTTGAAATGCATAGCAGCGAGGACATTCCCCCCAAGTGGTAGGTCGGGCGTCATCACACATGGCTTTCGTAGATGACCTGCGGGCTGGGCTGTGCCGCCGCGTCGACGGGTGCCTCCGGCCCTGGCGATTCAACAGGCTCCTCCTCTTCCTGTTCAGACTCGGCCTCGGCGGGCAGGGGTAAGGCGGCGAGGGGCGGGGCCACGCAGGCCAGCTGGGGGTGCACCGACACCTGGATGGCCATGTGCTGAGGCTGCTCGTGCAGCGAGGCGTCATCCGAGTCGGCCGTGGGCGAGCCGCTCCGCTCCCGCTCCCTCTCGCTCAGGATCGTGAACACGTCCCCTTCCCCCGCCGGCATCAACACCCTTCCTAACCCACTGACCGCCAGCGCGCCTGCCGGGCCCATTCCACCGGCCGAGGCGTAGTGCCCTTCGGACGCCTGTCGGACAAACTGGTGCCTCATCTCCTCGACGCCGACCACCTCCAGCAGCTCCTCGACCAGCGTGCGGCAGTTGAGGATGAGCGGGGGCAGGGGGATGCTGCGCGCCAGCTCCTCGATGTAGCGCGCAAACTCCATGGTCTTGAACTGCGTCACCTTGGCCAACTCCAGTGTCTTGGCGGAGGTGATGATGGGGATGCGCTTGGCCACCTCGAAGGCCTTCTGCAGCTTCTCGGCTCCCTCCGTGCGGAAGAACTCGTTGATGGCCTGCTCCGTCTTCTTCAGGTGCGAGCTCATCATGCACAGGCGCGTCACATTGAGCACCATGATGATGGAGAAGGTGGCCAGGCACACCGCCACGTAGTAGACGCCCATGTCGCCGTTCGTGAACACCACGCGCACCGTCACCGAACCCGAGGCCGAGCCCAGCGGGTTGGACGCGACGCACTTGTAGCGCCCGCGGTCGGCGAAGGTGATGCTGGTGATGTTAAGGACGCCGTTGTCCAGGATACGCCACTTGCCACCTATGGTGGGGAACACAGGAGTGATCAGCAAGTCATTTGTTTTATTCATCAGCTACCATCAATTTGCCCACCAAAATGACAAGACCCATCAAGCAAATCAACACACTCATCAATTCACCCATTTAAACAGCCAATCACCATACCAACCTAGTAGTCATACCACATGAAAATGTCATCTAAGTGCCAGGCTTGTGCACAATTCCAGAATTGAGTTGAAACTGGCTCTTAAATTCCAATTCAATTCTTGAATTTCACTTGCATTTCAATTGAGGTAGCAAACAGGAAGCAGAATTGCAATTCAAATTGTGAACAACCCTGCTAAGTGCAACATTAGACTTAATGACATATGTAAGGCTGATAGGCTTATCACAACAGAACTCCAAAAACTCTTTTCAACAGAAGTCACGGTAATCATTTGGTGATTCAGCATAGACTTATGCATTTCAATGCATGCCCTTGCCCTGGCTAGCAACCTCTGTTGGAACTAGCAGCCTATGCCACTGCCAGGCAATGTCTCCCACCCCTCCAAGTCAATGTGCAATGCCCAATCCATCACTCCACTCCTATAAATGGTCTTGGAACTGGCAGTCACTGCAGTGCATTACCTTACTGGCAGCGGCATGGAGTTGTTTAACACTGCAGTGGGTCTAGCCACAAAGCCACTTCAGCAGCAGAGAGGCATTTCATTAAGCAGTGTGCAGTGGCAGGCAGGCCGCTGAGCTGACAGCATGATCCCTCGTAATGGAGGGGGCAGGGCGCACCGGTGACTGACTTTTACACGAGGCTGAGGGCTGTGTCGTAGGCCCGCATCTAAAAGCTATTAGAGATTATAGAACTTCATGACTATCGTTTCCGATGAGCGGATTGAGAATGTGCTCCTTTATACAAAGGACACTTCAAAAACACCTATTAATTATGGGCAGAACAAGGATGTAGGAAAATAGAAAGTTATGTGAAGTGTGTATGTGTGTGTGTGTGTGTGTGTGTGTGTGTGTCCTAATGTGTATGTGTGAGGGGAAAAGAGTAATGACCGTGACATCCCTACCACCCACTTGTAGCTCAGGAAACTGTCAGTCAAACCTAACAACACAGAGGAGACCACTCGAAACATAGAAAGCCTCTCCCTAACAGTGGCACTCGACATTTTTTTACACTGATGTTCCCATTAAAATGGACTGTATTTATAGTGCTATTCAACTCTGAAAAAGCTTTACAACTAATACCTAAAATTCACCCATTTACACACAAACACACACAACACACACACACACACACACACACACACACACACACTGATAGCGAAAACACCAACACAAGGTTTGCCAGCCAGCTCATCAACAGTAGGCTGGAGGTGGGGGGTCGGACATTTAGTATGTTAGTCAAGGGCGCTACTACAAGAAACCAGACGGGGCATGAAACTCCAACCAGGAACCTTCTGTTTCTAGATACACGGTCTGCTTCCCCACAAAGGTAGACCAATCAAAATTAAGGTATTTAAAATCAACAGCACATTTGTCATTAGCTAGTTAATAACATTCTCAAAATGTGAAAGGGGTGTAAAACACCACCACTAGCCACCCAAGTAGTTTTGTAAAACACCACAGAAGAAACGCAATGAGCAGATCTTACAGCACAACCTTAGCAAATATTTCACCCAAAACAACCCTCTAGGTAGCTAGCTAGCTAGCTAGCATCAGTGCCATAACAGTTGTGTTGTTGTTGGTGTTACTTGAATCAGCCCAGTCTGTTAGCTTTTAGCTAATTAGCTCACTGCTTTTACACAATAAATCCTACCTACCTATAATTATAGCATTTGCATTAAGCCAGTTTGGATTGAAGTGTCTGCTAAGTGAATAAATATAGCCTGAATACATATCTACCTACAAAACCAGCATGATGTATTAGCTGGGGTCAACAACAGGCCTGTTCCTTTATCTGGGGCAGGCTTGTTTACATGAGTGGTATTTCCAGGTTCGGAACGTCCAAGCAGGGCGACCAACCATGCTATTTTAAGTCGCGTTACTCGCCGGGATTCGTTCCAGTAATTATCCCTCACAACCCTGGAGTCATGAGGCAAAGCTATTAGGTGAAACTGGCTACTTGAGTACGACACAGGCAGGCTAAGAACACGGTGGAGAAAGCAACGTCCTTCAGCGGGTTTCACATCCTGCCGGCCATGTCAGTCTGACAAAACAGCACATGACCTTTCACATTCAGTCAATGTGATGTCTATATATGACTATGACATTGATATTGATATTTTCATGAGGTGTAATATACTAGATCCGAAAGTCACATCACATATAATGTCCGCTAATGTTCCGTATAATGCTAAATATCTGTCAACTTTAACTTAAATTAACATAAATTGTGCTTCAAATAGCTTAGGTTATTTATCAGTGATCTGGAGAACCAAATCACCGACCACATGATCACCTACATCATCAAACGAGCCTGCATAAACCAGCAAATAGTGAAGGCAGGGGCCAATATACTGTACATAATACCAAATTATGAACAGTGCCAATGGAGACTTGCAGTAACATTATGACAGTATATTTAGTAGACAATCAGCATTTTATCAGCATCAGCAACCCATTTTCCTGATTACAAACACAATCAACATCATTTGCTGATAGCACTCCTTGCACCAGAACATATTCCAGATGCAAGTAATAATATACTCAGTTTTATACAAACTGCTTTTAATTCTACTGTGCTGCATGAAGAAGTGTAGGGCTATGTAGCAGCATTCAGGGAAGGCACAAAAATGCCTCAGGGAAAGAAGGCAACCATTAGGAAGTCAGTTTTAATACAGGTTGAAACTGGTTGGAGGAACCAGAGATGACATGCAATGCTTTGGGCCTGCACTCTGAAGACTGTCTGTTCCTTGCATTGGGCAATGATGCATGGTAATGATGAAAAGGGACTCTAAATGTCGCTATTTATGTTGATGTGTCTGGTTGATAGGCTTCAGTGCAAAACACTGTGTAATACAAGCTTAGACAGGCTTGTCTGAGGACTGTCAATCTCCCCTCCCCAATGATGTTTTGCTCTAAACAGTTAAATCCTCCAAATAGGAAAACCCAGAAGCTTTATCTAACAAAACATGAAAACAACTGTTCAAATTGCTACAATAAAAACTGTTTATGGCCAAAATTACCTGAAAATATATGTATGACCTTCAATCATAAATCTTCCCCTGAATTCAATCATAACGTTAAAGTGTATTGAGTAAAAATCTGTATAATCCATCTGCACGTGCAGAGATTGGTCACGACTGTCAGCACGTTTTGATGGCAACCAGATTTTGCTGGATTACACACACACATTTCCGCTTGTGCGCATGATTAGACATTATTAGAAATAAAGTAATCCCCGTGTTCCGCCAAACGTCAAAACAGCTGTCAGAAAGTAGGCTTCTATGGAAGAATAGTATAGCAGGGGGAAGGTTATTTTCTTGCCTGTATCCAATATATAATAAAGCATACATAAATGCTACATTTGAGTCGTGTTGGTAAGGAAACACACTAAACACGACCCAACGTTTCTAACTGAAGTAATTTCCGTTGGCTGTTTGCTTGGGTCCACAGAGCAATATGAGAGGCATCCTACATAGAATATAGGCCTACCATCAAGTGCCACTTACTTTCAGTGTCAAGCAGTTGTTGACCATGAGAGTTAAACCACTCTACATTGGGGAAAGGCTCGCCGGTGATGTTGCAGTCTATGAGAACGCAGTTTCCTTCTCGAGCGATGATCTGGTTTATTGTCGTTAGCACCATAGGGACCAGGCCGCCATCTAGAGTTGACGTCCCGTTTGCCGTACTGTTCCCGTCGTCTGCCGGAGACTCCAGCGACTCAAAGGCCCCTGTGGTAAGAAGGCTGACAAAGGATACCAGGACAAGGATTGCGTATCCGTTTAGCCCATTCATTTTTGATGACTGTCGGTTGCTCATAATCCAAGAATAATGTCACTCCACACGAGTTTCCATCGTATGTCGACAAGCTATCTGCAGGTAGCGACTACAGAAAGTAACGAGCTGTTTGCGTTCACCCCCGTCTCTTCGTGCGTTCTGCAATGTAAGATGATCAAGATACCGATTTGAGACATACATCTGGTTACACAGACAGTTTAAATCCAGCATGGCTAAACCCTGATAACAGGAGAATCTAGAGTGCGTTAGCTTTTTAAACACATACCAGTCATCTCACACAACTCACAGTTAAACTAGTGTAAAGGGAACTAGCTACCTACTAACGTTACTATAGACCCTTTCAACAATAAAAACAAAAACAATGCTTGAACATTCTATTTGGTTCCCAATCTACTTCCTCTGCATTAAGATAACATGGAATGTTAAAAAGAAAGTCTTGTGGGGCCAACTATGATGCTGATAATGGAACCTCTTGAAAGGGTCCATAATAATTAATAACCATACAACGTATCTCCTGACCAGTGCTTTGGTGGTTTGTACTGCATTGGAGACTACAAGACTTCTTCCAAAATCGATTAATTTGTTTGCTATTAAGCGAGTTATTTAGTTATTTTCATTTAAAGCTAGTTATATTGCATTATTTGGGTGTTTTATTGCCAGGCTTGATGCACCACAAGAACAAACGTTTTACTACTGACGTTATGGTACAAATTAGCGTTGAGTTCCTGAATTGAATTCTAACATAAACCAAGGAAAATGAAAAGCTTAACGTTAGCTAGCATCTACCGGTTTTAAATAGGTAGGTAACCTTATGATAGCTGTCTTGCTTAATAAAGTTAACTTTAACATCATTTTCTTAAGTGTAACGTTAAAAACGCGTTTGTCAAACTTATCTTGTACTCGACGGATAAAGGATAACACAACTTGCAAAATGCCCGTGCTAAAACCATGATAATACTGGATATGTGGTTGTGTGACTATTGCATTCTATTTATTTTTACTGTGTGCTTGCTAACGTTGGCTAGTCTAACGTCACATCAAACAGGTCTGAATTCCTGCTGTTAAGACAGAAAGCTAGCGAATATGGCGCAACCGCTAGCCTTTTTAAAAGACAATGGCTATGTAGAAGTCATTTTTAACACCAGTGTTAACATCAAAACAGTTGTGTTATATCGCATTGTAATGTTAACGACATGCTTTATGTGAATGTCAACCTAAATCACGTTACGAGTCGGAATATGGAAACTGCCGTAAGGAAATGCAGCGGAACTGACAAAAAACAGCTGAAATCTTGTTAGCTAACGTTAACGTTACCCACCAACCATATAACGGGCTCAGCGTCAATTTAGCGAAATTACTCACCCCGTTGCTGACATTAGATCGAGGTTTCCCCAACCATCATCTGAGGACGAGAACAGAACTAACGTTAGTCAAACCGTTATTTCCTCAATCGAAACATCGTCTCCGTCGGTGATCACTCATCCAGCCGTAGCCTACAGACCTCACACTGACTGCATTCTCAGTTCTTCAGCAGAACTAGGTCGGATGTAACTGAGCATGCACCAACGCAAGTCAATATAGGGAACCAACCAACACTGCCACATCACAGTCATTTCCAAACGGGGCACAATGTTCTGCTTTCGTGTCCCTGCATCATAATCTAACAGGAAATGCGATTGCCTTTGTAAGTACTTGTACTTATTCTGTTATCATTTTCAACAGCTTGTGCCTGTTTGTGTACTTGTACTGAAATTTACAATAAAAAAAATAAAAAAATACGATTGCCTTCCATGGACCTTTAGCGACACACTGTAAATTGGGCATATCCAACTAAATGGTTAAAGCATCCCAAATAGCCTACTGTGTAGACACAGACTGTATCCAAATCAATGTGCAATTGCTTCTAACATTTTGTTTACCAAATGAACTAGATTTGCATGGCCACTGGCTTGTTCTTCTTCTTCTTTTTTTTTTTAAATAGAGAGGCAATTGTGGTTAACTCCTCCTGGACTATCACCAGATAGATGATAGATAGATAGATACTTTATTGATCCCCAGGGGAAATTCAAGGTCTCAGCATCATACAGACAACACAAACACATTCTTTAACAGCAGAAAGAGTAATTAAAGTATATAATATAAAAACACAACTAAGCAATAAGGACAGTATAAGATAAAGAATATAAATATACTAAAATACAAATATACTAACTAACAAATCTAAATTCTAAAACAGTATCCACATAGTGGTGATTAATCAATCAGAGGCTTTGCAATGACTGAGGCAGGGGACTGAGCCTGTGATTCTCTGTGCATAGTAAGGTATGGTAAGGTGCTCTAAGGTGCTCTGTGTGAATGAGTGTCATGGTGGTAGTGCAATGGTGATAGTGGTCATGGTGATAGTGCAAAATGAGTAAGTCCAACAGTGCAACAATGCAGAAATAAAAGTAAAGTAAAGTCTATACCTATATATTTAACTATTTAAAGAAAATGTATAAGTGTGGCCACAGTTCGGCTGTGGCATGGGGGGGGGGGGGGTTATGCATATGTGCTAATGTGCTAATATAGCACGCAAAACAGTGAGGCATAAAGACAGTGGTAAAAGTGGCTAGTGGACAGACAGTATCCAAACATGGAGGGGGGTGAAGAGGCAGACAGACTATGCAGAGAAGTCTATCTCTCCTCTTCCCTTAAGTGAGGCATTGAACAGTTCAATGGCCCTGGGGACAAATGACTTTCTCAGTCTGCGGCCTGCGGAAATCCACCACCATCTCCTTGGTCTTTGAAGTGTTATGTTGAAGATGATTGAGTTTGCACCATTGCACAAAGTCCTCCACCAGGCTCCTGTACTCCTCCTCCTGCCCGTTCCTGATATACCCCACAATTGCAGTATCATCAGAAAACTTCTGCATGTGGCATGACTCGGTGTTGTAGCAGAAGTCAGATGTGTACATGGGTGAACAGGACTGGAGAGAGCACAGTTCCCTGTGGCGCTCCGATGCTGCAGATCACAGTGTCAGAGACAGTTCTTCAGTCTGGCGAACTGTGGTCGCTCTGTCAGGTAATCTGTAATCCAGGTTGCAGGTGAGCGTCCACACCCATCTGCAAGAGCTTGTCTCCCAATCTGAGGGGCTGGATGGTGTTAAAAGCACTTGAGAAATCAAAGAACATAATTCTCACAGCACTTTTCCCCTTGTCTAGGTGGGAATGTGTCCTGTGTAGAAGATAAGTGATGGCATCGTCCACGCCCACTTTCTCCTGGTAAGCAAACTGTAACGGGTCTAGTGCATGGCGTACCTGAGCATACCTAAGACCAATCACTCCATTGTCTTCATCACATGTGATGTAAGAGCAACAGGTCTGTAGTCATTAAGCTCACTAGGGTGTGGCTTCTTAGGGACAGGGGTAAGACATGATGTCTTCCACAGTGTTGGAACTAAACGGAGCTGCTGAGTAGGCTGCCATACTTGACGGCGCCGGAACCGGAAGCATAGAAGTATAGAAGCATAGAAGATAGATTTAAGAATAATTCATAGCAGTCAATTATTTTTTATTAAAGCATAGAACATTTTAACATACAGTTAAGAAATAATTCACTTTTTCCACATTTTGTTATGTTACAGCCTTATTCCAAAACGGATTAATGGATTTATTTTTTCCTCAAAACTCTACACATAATACCCCATAATGACAGCTTAAAAAAAGTTTTAGATTTTTGCAAATTTCCTCAAATTACCATATTTCTCAGACCATGAGAAACAAAAAAGATCAATGAATGAATCCCATTGAACATCTCTGGAGGGATCTGAAAATGGCTGTGCACCGACGCTCTCCATCCAACCTGATGAAGCTCAAGCGGTTCTGTAAAGAGAAATGGGTGGAACTGGCCAAAGATAGATGTGCCAAGCTTGTGGCTTCATATTCCAAAAGACTTGAGGCTGTAATTGCTGCCCAAGGTGGCACAACAAAGTATTGAGCAAAGGCTGTGAATACTTATGTACATATTATATTTGCATTCTTTATTTCTAATAAATTTGCAAACATTTAAAAAAAAAAACTTTTTTCATGTCATTATGGGGTATTGTGTGTCGAATTTTGAGGAAAAAATCAATTTTAGGCTGAATCCATTTAGGCTGTAACATAATAGAATGTGGAAAAAGTGAAAAGTGTGACTTTCTGTATGCATAAGCAGTAATTACATAGGCATATTCCCATTCCATGGAATACACTGGACCTTATCAAGTATCAAAACCCAGGTTAGGTACTGTCTGCCTATGTAAGACACTAACAATGCCTCTGAACAGAATTAGTATAATAGGCCTAAACCATAATATGTTTTTCACTGGTCACAATCATCATTTAAAATCACAAAAGTAAGTATATTTCTGCACACTGTTGGGCATTAGTTGGTAATATTTCATGAAAACCTAGGTTATGAACGGAATTAGTATAGGCCTAAACATTAATAATACTCATAAGCTCTATGGTGGGCATTAGGGTCAATTCATGTGCCTGTGCATGAGAGCTTTTACACCATAACCACTCCCCCAGTGAGGTAAACACGTCTCACTTGGCCGCTAGCATGGGCGCCCTCCTATGCATCGAGACCGCACACTCCCGACTCTCAGACCAATCAATGCCTTCACATAAGGTCAACAAACGCATTTTAGAGAGCAAACAGACCACTGACCAAATACTGACACACACCAATCAATTGGTAATACCCTCACTTTTACACTCAATTGTACTGAACGGTCATGGAGAAACAGAGAGAGAGATAGAGTTATGGAAGTCTTGTGTGTTTATTGTATAGGGGACTTAGACCATATACAGTGATCACAGCTGAACAAAAAAAAATGATTGCATTTGATTACAAAATCAAATGGGACAAACATTTCAGACCATCATAAAGCTCATATATCACAATGCAGACTTGATGGAAAAAAAAAAGTTTATTTTTACAAACCAATAAATGCAAGGAAATATTTTCATTACACATTAAATAAAAACCATAGTTAGTGTTCTACTGTCAGACATTGTCAGTAATAAATACGTAGTATTCTCTACCCAGACTTTCATTATAAAATGAAGAATACATTCCACTAAAAGGCTTCTGTGATGTGTATGAAATCAATCAAAGGATTTCTTAAGGCAAGACCTAAATACAAGCTATTAATAAGGTGTATGTGGTGTAAACTTGTTACAAATGTCATTAAAGCCATCTTCAATTTCCCGGTGTTCTAGGAATGAAAGGTTAAAAAAAAATAATTTTATATACTCTGTGGCAAGTAACATTAAGATTCAAGTTAAAATATTATATTATTTTTGCTGTGTTTGTGTATAAAATATAGAACATCTCTCTGGTCACAACAAACTGCTCATCTGGAGGCCTGGACTCTTCACTGGGCTTCCTTAATGAGAGCGGAGAGCCGTTTGAATGCCTGTTGAAGGAAAGGAACCCAAGGCGTCAAAATCCATTTGAAATGTTGTGAGTGTGTGTGTGTGTGTGTGTGCACATGGACAGGATGTGACGGCATGCTTCAGTGTGCAGTGTGTTTTTCAGTTTGTATGTCTGCATATTTCTATGTAAGTGTGAACCCCTTATCTATATTATGTATGTGTGTGCATGTGTGTACTATAGATGAAAGGAGCATGAGCATGGTTTGATATAACGATGTTAATGTTGTACCGTGTGTGTGTGAGTGTGTGTGTGTGTGCATGTTTCCTTCCTGTACCTCATCAATCTGTGCTGGGGTGGAGAGGGAGAAGGCAGCCCTGACGTACGGGCAAGGCTCTGAACTGTTGATGGTAAACACTCCTCCAGGAACCAGGAGCACCTAACACACACACACACACGCATGCACACACACACACACACACACACACACACACACACACACACACAGACAAAGACAAACATGTGCATATCAACACACGCGCTCACAAATGCACACATTCAATATTTACCACACATTATTTTTAAACAGGTAATTCAACTCTCCAGATGAACTCAATCCCCTGCTTCAACTTGATCAAATAGGCGGGGCTAGTGAGTGTAATCAAGATAATGGCTGCACTGTGCTCTGAAACGTGAAATAGAAGAATACATCAACACAAGCCTGGCACAGCCAAAAAGCCTTCTAGTCTGGGCATGCTTTTTACTGAGTTGTTCTGGCAGACCACAATAAGTTACTAAACCCCCCACACACACACCCATCAACGTCGTACGGTCACGACGAACAGACTTGTGAGTAATGTGAGAGAGATGCTGTTGTTCTCTCTGTGGGAGTTTCCACAAAGCCAATCCCCAAATGTCAGCCTTTAGAGAGCGCTCCAGTGTTCCCTCGCTGCAGTTCGTTGTAAGGCAATGGACTTGGAAACGACATTGGACTCACAGACGAGTGTGTGTGGGAGAGAGAGAGAGAGAGACAGGGAGTAGGAGGGAGAGTTGCTATGGGAGGAAACACAAAAGGGTGCCCTTCTTACACCCCCGTATTTTCCCCCTGTGTGTGTGTGTGTGTGTGTGTGTGTGTGTGTGTGTGTATCTCTGTGCATTCACGTGTTTGTCACTGTGAGACACCAAACACAAAGGTGCTCATTTTTCCCCTTTGCTTTTCTAAATGTGTATACGGAGTGAATGCATTTGTGTTTCTGTAGGAAACCATACACAAGGGTACTGCTTTTTCCAGATCCTGAAACTGGGTTTGTGTATGTCTGTATGCGCGTGTTTGTGTTTGATTTTCTCTCTCTTGCTCTCTCTCTCTCTCTCTCTGTGTGTCCATGTCGTGTGTGTATATGTGGTTGTGGTTAATTTCCATGCAGCCCCACATAAACACGCCCTCTGTCTCAGTGACTGGCAGGCTGCCCACTGCACCCATAATGCCTGCTATTATTACCAAAGCTGCAAAGCAGGTGAGAGAGAGAACGGGGGAGAGAAAGAGAGAGAGACAGAAAGATAGAAAGAGAGAGAAGGACCACTTAGTGCTTTATGACTTTGAAATTCAGATATACTGTCTGTTGTGTATTTGACCTTCACAATGCTTTCACAGTGGATCAATTGTGTAATAGTAAACAGTCTATTTCTGCTTTGTTTATTGAACAAACCTTGCTGTGGGCCTTGCAACAGATACTTTGATGACTGAGTATTTTGACTTTAATTTCATGTGATGACTCGACTGAGTATAATTCTACAGATGGGATACTTAATTCATGGAATATATTTGCAGGGTGTAGGATCCAAGATATAAAAGGAAGGTTTAACCTGCATCCCCAAAGATACACCTGATCTAGGCAGAAGCACTTTAACTCCAGTATGTGGATTTACATGGATGCTTTAATTCAGATTAGAATTGGAATAATGGTTCAATCGGAATAGAAATGACACATATAAGCACCTTGATCGGAATAAAACTGCCGATCTAATTCGAATTTTAATCGTAGGTTGGTGTAGGTTAAGGTGGTGTAGGTTAAGGTGGTGTATCCCTATCTTATTCCGATTGAACATCCATACGGTCAATCAGATTGCTCACTGTAGCTTCCCAAGCAAAAGCAAAGCAGCTATTCCGATCCAGCTATTCTGGTTATTCTAAGCACTTAAGAACATCTAATCGGAATAGAACGTACCCCATGTAAACAGATGACAAAATTTTCATTCAGAATATAGTTTAATCGGAATGAAAAAACAAAAACTGTTCATGTAAACCCACTTTCTGACAGGCATCCATGAACGTGTTTTAATGCAAGGTTGAAAGTCTTGCTCTTATATTTGCCACTACACTGTTGAGTCCTCATATTGCTTTTGTTTGTGTTCCTTCTTTTGTCTTAGCAGTAAAGTAATAACTTTCATCACATTGCAAGTGCATGAACACTGCAATTTGAGCTTGTCTTCTTGGGAAATATGATAGCACTTTCATGAAACCACATATCTTAGCTTACACACCCGTAATAAACTCAGGTTTGGGAAAGGGAATGGTTTTAGAACTCTAAAGTCCTAATCCTTCTTATGGAAACCTGGCATTTTGAAAATGACACATTACATCTTTCATACACATCATTAAATGGCATTTCCCCCTTGGTTATTAGTTCTGTCTGTCTTTTTGCACTTTGTAACATATGTGTGTGTATGTGTGTATTGCAGGTGAGTACTGACAATAACTGGCTGCCTGCGTGTGAGGGTGTCTGTGTTTGCTGATGTGTTTGCATGTATTTTGTGTGCATGTATGTGTGTATGAACTGCTGAGAGAATACCCTCAGGTCTCGGAGATTAGTGATCCTGTTTTTCCAGTACTGAGGGACCAGGGCCCTGAAGTGTGTCTCTGTGTGTGTGTGTATATATATATATATATATATATATATATATATATATAAAATATATATGTATGTATGTATGTGTGTGTGTGCGCGCGTGCATACATGTGTGTGTTCTCTCTTCATACCTCTTTCTCCAGCGCCTTTTCCATGATGAGCTGCTGCGTATCGGCCACGCCCTTGAGCCGGATCCAGAGGAACATGCCGGCGGCAGGAGCGTGCCAGTCTGCCAGGCCTGCAGGAAGTGCAGGGCACAGAGCGCACAGAATGAGATTACGCAAAGCTGACCACGGGCATGTCAAAAGCCACTGGCCACTGTATTAAACAACCATGCTGTGTGTGTGGACCAACAGATCCTTTAGAGATGAGAAAAAATGAGATATTATGCCATGGGCGCGCACCAATCAGTCATACTACAGCAATATCTTTGATTTCCACAGAATGGGAACACACACTTACACATGGAAATACATTTTGAAATGTGATATTGGTTACACAGTCTACTACATATTTTATTTTAACTTTTCTCTGACTAACTAACTAATCAGATGTACTTCAATGATTAATAAATAAATTTTTGATTGATTAATTTAGAGTCTCCAAGTCCTCATGGCTGTGGAGCTATTGTCAACAATTCTCTACTCTCGCACAATTTCGATTAGAATAACTCATATAACTCTCGAATCGGCTAAGTCTACTGCGTTCCCCTAATCAGGATAAATACGCACGAGGCTGTGCAGTGTTATGTGTTGTGAGAAGCCGTTTCAGGGACTCTTAGGTAACAGTATTTGTTGGGGGTAAGCTGGTGCAGGTGGATATTATTGTGAAATGTGCCGACCTGTCAACCATTTATCAGCAGAGGAGAGCATGGCGTTCCTCTGAGCCCGGTAGAACTCCACCACCCTGTGCAATGCATTACAATAAACAATATATAAAACACATGGATACATGTTACATCAGCATAATATTTAGTATACTATGTCTTTCAGAGGGCTTCAACACTATGAAAAAGAGGGGGTCAGACATTTAACTAACCACAAACACACAAAATAAACAAACAAGCATAAGGCATAATTGCAGCCATCAAAGGCCTTGCTGGGTTATAGCCTCAGAGCAGAGGGCAGAGAGCATTCACTGAGATGAAGGAGAGCGAGCTCACCCGTCGATATGGTTGAGGAATCCCGGCTGACCCCAGGCGTGCAGAAGCTGGGATACCATGAGCTGGACAGAGGCAATGGAGGAAATCATTAACCAGTAACCAGGGAGAGACTGAAACTAGGTTCACATCTCAGACATTGGCATTTACTTCATGAAGTGAAAAGCTCTACAACACATCTGGCATCAGTAGTGCACTTTGAAAATGAAGGACAAACTGGAGAATAGAACACCTGGAAGCCATTTCATATACGTGTATGACCACACCTTCAATATATATGGAGCCACTATCCTGTATGTTCTGATGCTGTTTTCTTATCTGTTTTCTTATCTTATTATTGTTTCTTTCTTTCTTATGTGTTTGTTTGGTACATGTTCAAACGTATTGTCCTATATGTAATGACTGTTTAGGTAATACAAGTGCCTATTTGTCATTCCAATAGAGCACTCCGAATTTGATAAGCTGAATTTGAATTTGAGATAAACACACTACAGAGAAAGAGAGAGAAAGAGCACTGTAATGACGGAGCCTGATGGGCTGGCTCCTGACTGCATGGCTCTTTAATCTGCTGCCTCTCCATTAACCTTTATCAGAGCTGAATAAATGATGAGTGCCTTGTGATCCCTTCTTCACAGCGCTCAGCCAGGAGGGCAAGAGAGAAAAAGGAGGGAGGAAGATGCAGTGGCTAAGAGGAAAGGAAGGATTATAAAGTGGAGAAAATGTGTGTGTGTGTGTGTGTGTGTGTGTCAGACCAGAGAAATATGACATAGGAAGACAGTGTATATGCATGCCCCTAATGATGTGAAGGGATTTATAGGGATTCTATATTCGAGAGGAATTCTATAGTTATCTACATGTGGTCAGGAAGAGTTAAAAAGAAGACTGAAAGGTACACGACATACAAAGGGTTAACTAGAGAGAGAGGGAGACAGACAGAGAGAGAGACAAAGGGAGGATGAAAGAGGCAGAAATGAGGTAGGCTGAAGTGATGAACGAGTGGAGACGTGTAGGCGATGAGGAGCTGACTCACCTGTGTAAAAGTGCTGGTGTGCATGGTGGACGCCTGGATATGCAGAACCACTCTGTCAACCAACGGCTTTGGGCCCGTCAAAAACCCTATCCTCAGCCTACACACACACACACACACACACAGAGAGAGAGAGAGAGATTCAATTTAACCTAACTACTCAAGCATGTAGTGTTAAAACAGTGCAGACCTTGAATAGTGTGACTGAGGCATGTGTGTGAATTAGGATATAGAGGCTGTTTTGTCTGTTTTGTCCTGAGGGCTCCTCTGTTCAGTAGAGATGCGGAAGCATGTGTGCCAGAGGGGAGACACTTCAGCACGGAGGAATGCCTCTAGGATGCACACAAAGACATGGTCTCTCTCCCCCTTTCCTTCATCCATTATCCTCTCGGCCTCACTCTTTTTTCCCCACTCTCAAGCCCTCTCTGTCCCTGTCTCACTCACACACACACACACACTTGACTTAGGCTAATGTTGCACTGTGTTCATTGATGATCATTAATAAAATGCTTAAACATTGTCAGAATTGTCAGAGTTTCACAATAATACAGTTCAGGCCTGAATGCACCGTACATGCTAGCGTGAGTGTGTGTGCGTGTATGCCAGTATCTTCCTGTGAGAATACAGACTATTTCTTCCATGTGATTGCACCCACCTACTCACCCATGCACACACACATATAAAATACACACACACACACACACACTCTTCAGGTCCCTGATCACTCAGTACTGGAAAAAAATACATCACGAAGCTCGCAGTCCTGAGGGTACACTCTCAGAAGCACACACACACACACACACATACATACACACACACACACACACCCCTGTGTCAGTGTCAGGACCAAGGCTAATTCAATTAGGCCCTTAGGGAGTCCAAATGAGACAGGTGGGCCTAGTCTCTCGCCACCTACGCTAGTGCATGAGGAGCCTAAAAGGAAGGACAGCGCCATGGAAACAGAGTCTGTCAACATGGGACAAGAGTGACGTCACAATAGGCGCAATGGAGATAAACAAAAATGTATGGATGATGAGAAATATACGCACATATGCTGATGGGGAAATCAAGGGAAAACAAACTGTTAAATCGTGTCAAACTGTGTCTCAACTAACGTTCCATTTGTCCTTCTTTCTTTTGCTCTATTTTTGCCTCTCTGTGTGCCATTTGCTTCCGACAGTGACTAACAATCGCACGGTCACTCTGACAACCCCCGTAGTGCTCACCCTGATGACAGGATCTTGGAGAAAGAGTCAGTGCGGAGGATGCGTCCGTCAACGTCCATGGAAAGGAAGGTGGGAGCCCATGGCTGTGGAACAAAGCACAGGGAGCCATTAACTGTGAGTCACATACAGATTAAAGTAACCACATGCCATTACCACACACCAATCAACTAGGAGTGCTAACCACAAGACACAGCAAAACAAGTTCAATGATTGGTCAAAAACAAAGCTATGGAACTAACCATATTATTATCACATGTTGATTCTAGGCTACACAATTTGATTGGCTGAAAAACCATGTAATATTTTAGAGACTTGTGCTAAAACGTGCCTACATTTAGATTACAGCCATGATGCTCTTCTAAAAGGTAACATTTTAAAATGTTGAGTGATAGTGATAACAGATTTACTGTGTAGCGAAATCAATGAGAATCATGAAATCAATGAGACTCCTATCTGAGCAAACAAATGCTCAACATCAGTCAACATCAGCTATTTACTATGCACATATATATTCCTAGGCATTCTCGAATTTAGTATTTCCCCACCAGAAAATTGTTCCTGTCTGACTTGACTGACACTGACCTGATGTAAACCAGGGCATTACAATTTCTTGGGCGCATATGACAGGACTGCTGAGCAGAGTAATATTCTGATATCAGGGGAGACTGACAGTCTGATAGTAATATATGGCAACACACAGAATATTACCGATAAGCCCAAGGTATGAGTAAATTGAAAGACCAGGGGACTGTGTGCAGACATTTCACTGTCATTTTTTCTTTCCACGAACTGACTTTGTTATTGCCTAGGGCTTGTCTCTGGGGCTTGTCTCTTCATTTGTTTGTGTGTGTGTGTCTATGAATGAAGAGAGAGAGGGAGGAAGAAAGAAAGAGAGAGAAAGAAAGAGAGAGGGGAGGGAGATGGTGTGTGTATGTGTATGCTTGTTGTTTTAAGTTTCCATATTGACTTGTTTTGTGCATCCCTGAACTATTATACAGACATCCAAAACAGTTCTGAAGCGATCTGTACTGCTGATGTTGTCTGCTATCTCCTTGTACCTCGAGTGTTCTGCCCTTGATCAGTGCTAGGATGAAATGAAGTGAATGGACATAAGGCCAAAGGAGAGGGCATGGTACCTTCTGAAATTGCAGGAAGTAATAGGGATCATCCTCGATGATGAGGAGGTCATACTTTCTGGCCAGCTGCAAAAATGTACAAAATATGATGTATTAGCTGGCAAAGACCTTACTCAAAAACATCCAACCCCCCCCCCCCCTCTCTCTCACATTGACACAAATGCTCTCCCTCCCTCCCCTCTCCCTCCCTCCCTCACTTTCACTCTCGTCACTCTCCCACTCCCCCTCCCTTTATCTCTGCCCACTCCTCCATCCCTACTCCATCCCTCCCCCCTCCACTCACATCGTAGACCTGCTGCTTGCGCTGCGTGGTCATGGAGGCTCCGGTGGGGTTGCCCCCGTTGGGGATGGTGTAGAGCACCCGGGGCACGTTGCTGCCGGGCTTGTGGGCGTCCGCCGGATCCCAGCGAGACAGGACGTCCCGCAGGCCCTCCGGGATCATGCCGTGTTGGTCGCTGGGGACGTTGATGATGTTGCAGCCCAGTGGCTGGAGCTGGGGATGGGGAAGGTCATGGATGCCATAAGGTAACAACAGGTTTATAATGACCCCAGCAACACAGAAACAACAACTAGAGGTATTTATAATATGACTGCTGCATGGTGTTGCCATGTACAATGACCACAGCAGAGCAACAAAAACAAGAGTGTTTCTGTCAACATACTAGTGTGTAGTTTTTCTTTTTAATGTGGAAATGTTTACACATGAAAGTTACTAATAGTAGTATATTTCTTTCAGAGTCTCATGGTTATTTTAAGCTCTGTTAGAGGTGAAACTACAGAAAGCCTCCTCTACACAAAAGCACATACAGGAAACAGCTGAGGAAATGAAAGGGGGCCCAAGATGGCTGGAAGGAAATGGATGGAGTGAGAAAGAGACAAAGAAACTAAAAGTGACAGAGAGTGAGAGCAACAGTATGGACGAGGAGTACCTTCAACATTAGAGAATTTGAAAGTGACTGAATAGAAAGAGATGGGAGAGAGAGTGGAAATAGAAACAGTGACAAACATAGGAAGAGAGATAGGGAAAATGAAAGAAAGAGATAGGGAGAGAGGGCAGGAGGCGTGAAAAGAGAGGGATGGATAGGAAGAGACAGAGAAAACTGTAGGAAGTCATGAATAACGTCTCCTACCGCTGCCAGCGTGCCAGAGTATGTGGGTGCATCCAGCAGAATGTTGTCTCCCGGATTCACCAGCATCTCAAACACCTTCCAAAGACAAGAACCATGACATTACAAATAACTTCCAAAGACAAGAACCATGACATTACAAATAACTTCCAAAGACAAGAACCATGACATTACAAATACCTTCCAAAGACAAGAACCATGGATCAAACACCATCACCATTATTCCATTATTATTTTCCTGCTTTCATTATTGAACCCCCATCACCGAAGAACAAGAGAGACGTGACATTTTAAATCGAGAACCCTTCACTGCGCTGGCCGGCACAAGATGCAGAAATCAAATTGATAATTTGAAAGAAAGCAAAACAACACAGAAATCAAATCGCTAATGTGGAAGGGTGCGTCTTCTCTATCTAAACTGAAACGGACATGACCACATTAGAGTTTGGGCTCTACGGTGCATGGCTTCTGCCCAGAAAACAGTCATGTCTGGAGCATGCCGCTGCCAGATGTGGACCTGTGGGATTCACACCAGATTAGGAGTAAGCCTCAGGGCTGGTCAGTGTCCATTACACAACTGACACGAGATTGGAGACTGATTAGGAGAGACTTGCGAAAGAAGAAAGGTCGGTGAAAGAGAGTCCAGTGACTTGGCGAGAGAGAAAGAGACGGGGGAGAGAGGGATAATTGGACAGAAAAAGAGATCGAGCTTTCCGGCATATGACAGCCGGCCTTTGATGACTCACAGCAACGTGCCAGTTGTAGTCGTGGGTGTAAATGGGTGCAAATGCTTTGTGTGAGTGTAAACCCATTTAAAGTCTATGGTGCAACCACACATCTTTCTTACTTTCTTAGTGTCTCTCTCGCTCTTGCTCTCTCTCTCTTAGTGTATAACGGCGTGTGTGTGTGTCTGTGAGTCAGAGAGAGCAACTGACTGACTCTAAATAGGCATGCAGGGATGGGTGTTTTTGTACTCCCAAAAATGAGCATGTGGACAGTGTGTACTGAGTGTGTATGTGATTTGCATACATAATATTCCACCTTCTGGTGTATGTGTGTGTGTGTGTGTGTGTGTGCCCACGTGTGTGTGTGTGTGTGTATATATATATATATATATATATATATATATATATATATATATGTGTGTACGTCAACCGTCAATGTACGTGTACGTGCACGCATGCATGCATGCGTGTGTGTGTGTGTGTGCGTGTGTATGTGTATGTGTGTACCTTGCACAGGCCCTCCTGGCTGCCTGTGGTCACACACATCTCCATCTGGCCTCTCTCAGGACTGTAGCCTGCAGTAGGGGGGTTATGGAGGCTTTTCTGAAGTTCCTTCATCCACGAGACCAGCTCTGGGATGCTAAAGAAAGAACACACAAACAAATAGCTCTCAACTTAGCTATTCACATTCATGATTTTACAATGTTCATTTTTATTACTAATCATTATTGTTTCTTTTTGTTTGCATTGTTATAATAAATATTATTACACCAAAAATCATAAGTACAGTAAAGGTCTTGAATTCCATTAATATTTTCCTGCTTTCATTATTGAACCCCCATCACTACAATAATCACTTAGACATCATTAAATACTATCTATGTAAGCATCATTATAATGGTTTGCAAGTATATCTCAACTGATATTCACTTCTATCATACATTATCATCACTAGCATCGCCACCAGAATCACCTTCGCCATCATCGTAATAAATTACATAGTACTTTAAATGGCCATTAAAATAGCATCGTCATTGATTATCTCACCACAACCATCACCTCCTCCATCCACATCATACAGTGTAATCACCATCATCATCACATAATCCTGACATCATCATCATTGCCATCATCAATAGTCTCATGACCCATCAACATGAATCATTAGTATTACTGTCATCATCATTTCAGTGAGCCTATAATACAATAGCATACCATTTTTCATTTCATATCATCCAGTTACGTAATCCTAATCCTCATCAGCTCTCTCCACACTGTAAAAGTTATCACCTCATCATCACTCCCATCTTTCATCAAAAATAAAGTGCAACCACATAGTTCACATGCAAACACTAACTGGGGCAATGTGAAAAAGAATCCAGTAGTGTGTGCTATCTGCAAATGCTTAAAATTCTACAAGGCCCAAGCAGAGTCAGTTTACATTATCCAGAGGAGTTGCAATGATGTCTGAAAACCAGCGGGGGCACTGTGGGCTATATTTTGTCAGGGCCGTATATGGCTCTGTATATTGCATACTACTGTAACCTCAGGTCCACATTTATTTCAATCACTTGCCTTTCTGTATTTTCTCCACTTACAGGACGCCTATATATAACATGTCTGTTATGCTTTCATAAAGTCATTCAGTATTTAATGTAAATGTACAACAACAAACTATTCTGAAAGAAGAAGTTACTTTGGGAGATTCCTGTGACCCAACAGCCTCTAGCTGCTGATCCAGACACAGGCTGTTTCTCAAAGTCAAGGATCCTCAAGGATTCATACTTGGTAGAACTGAGCCCTGCCGAGTCAAATCCTTCAAAGACGAGGCAAGGCTTCTTCTTACCATTCAGAAAACACACAATGGAACAGACTAGTGAGTGTGCAGGAAGCTTCAGGTGTACGCTACTGAAAATCAGGCCTCCTGCCTGCTTCTTTTTGAAAAGCAATGAATGCACCACTGTCATTCTCCCCCATCTATAAATTGAATTACACATGTTTGATTAAGCCAAAATTAACCACAGCACAGCAACCAGTAAGCAAAATCATAAAGAGAAAAGTGTAATATTTAGCTCGCAATCGCTATCATTAAAAACATTTAAATACCCTTCCTAAGTGCCTTCTTCAACATTGTCAAAATGACCGGAGCCCATATTTCATTTGGGCTACTTTACATAGTGATAATATGACAATGTTTACATTGTAATAGTGATCTGCCTTGTTTAGTACATATTTTAAATCTTCCATAAATGTGCGCACAGGATTGTGGGTGTTCCAAGCACGCAGAGGATACACATATGCATCCTCAAAAATTCGGCAAAATGAAGGACTTCCGCCTTGGTAGAATTTGGTAGACTTTGATGGATGTTTGACATTGGAACAGTACTTCAGCGGGACTCGATGACGTAACATCCTTCAAATAGCAGCCTTGAAGGATCCCACCTTGACTTTGAGAAACACCCACTGGCAGACAGTGAACACCCAAGTAATGTGACAGTAATGTGACAGTAATGTGACAGTCTCAATCAGTAAAATTGAGGTACTTTACCCATAAGATCCAGAATACTGCAGCGCCCTCTTCATAGTGGTCTCATCGAACACCACAGCTTCTCCATTTTTCACCTGGATAGTGGCCGACTTGAAAGGGAAGGTGTTGGGGTTTGGAGCCCCACCGGCCAGGGAGATGAGCGAGGGTGGAGAACGCTGTTGCAGCTCAGAGAGAGAGAGAAAAGAGAGAGAGAGAGAGAGAGGGAGAGTTCACTTCTGGCTCCTTGGCTATCAATTTGGTAACTATAATGGGCTATTTTACGTCTTTAGAACACTAAATATATCGGAGGTGTCAAATGTTGAATAACTCCTGTCTAGATGTTTTGATGTTAATCACTCCTATGATGTATTACTATTGTCTATCCAAAGCAAAGTGCCTGTTTCGAAGTTAACTGATGGTCAAATCAACCAAAAATCTGACATTGTTTGCACCTCCAAGTGGTCTGTTACATAAGTTTGTGTGAAAGAATTGGATGTTGAAGTGGAAATGTAACTGGGTTGAGGGCTGGCTTACTTAGTATACGGATTGGAGAAGGTTTCCGGGCTGCGCTGACAGCCGTTAAAAAACGTGAATAGTTCATCATTCCTGGGAAGAAAGTATGCAATGTTTGGGCATTCATATAATTAAAAGTATTATTCATTAGCAGCCCAAACTTTGTAGGGTGGAAGACAAACATGTTTTCAGTATGACTGAACCATTAAAAGATTGTATGCCATTCTCATTGACTTTTTACAGGCCCTAGATTTGGGACAAAGTGCAAAAAGTGACCTTAAGGGTAGTATAAACTTGTTTTTGTACGCATTTGGTATCAATCATTATTTTTTTCTCTATATATTTCATTAATGTTGTACCCATATTTGAGATCTCCATGTCAATAGGCTTGACAATTTTAAGGATTAAAATAAAGGGAGAATAATGCTAAACATTATTAGATTTAATGTGTTTTAATTGAATTACACCCTGTGGACAGAAATAGGCCCGAATTCTGGGAAATGCCCAGATAAGAAATGCAACTTCAAATCCGTCTAAAACAACTTGTTTGTGAATGTCTGATAACTCCAGCAGCTGTGGATTGTTTGGTCTAGCGCGCAGGGCCACTTTCGTTAGCTTATTGCTTTGTGGGCAAGATTTTCAACAGGTCTCAATCAGGTGCAATGTCTCAAACGTGCAACTGACTTGATTATAGTAGACCTGCGACGACAAATGCGATCTTTTGGTTCTTTCAGACACACAAACACGTGTTAACAGGTTTAGTTGAGTGCATACAGGAACTTGTGCAACGAAACGTGAAGACAACAATTGGAGCAAGCGGTGAACAGCCTATTCATTCAGTTTAGGTATAATATTTCAGCGGGTGAAACTCCGGTAAATTCTGAAACTTTAGGTCTGTAAGTTGCAAATTAGTATTAAAATATCGCTGGCAACTGAAAGACAATAATGTCCATTCCGCATACACTGACCTTGCGTTTCTTCTTCGCTAGATTACCAGCTACCAACTGCAATAGTGTTGCCACTGGGTAGTGTAGTGTTAGTTAAGTAATTGCAGTGAACTATTACTCCTGAAATGACACAATTTCCCAGAATTCCTTGCGACAGCATAATATTTACATCATTTCCACAACAATCCTGGCTGCTGCTGGGCACTAGCCTATGGCACTAGCTAATAGTAGTTAGCGCTTCACGATTTTGCCACACACGTACAACAGTTGTAAATGACCAGAGGTACTGTATTGATTTTTGGAACACCATATGAACTTTTGAAGTGTGACAGGTATGATGTCATGATCTTACTACAAATGTGACATAGCAGTAAGTTAACGTTAATGGTGATGTTGGAGTTACGTTTGCTATCAGACATGTCGTTGCTAGCTGCTAGCTGAGTAATATGTGACGGTCATACCAATATTCTACAATTTCGCCAGAAATATTACTCGTTGACAAGTTATCGCCAGCTTGCCAGTCACTGTGTAATCATTTACAATACAATGAATCCTTTGAAATTAGGGCTAGATAGGTATCATTAGGATGAAATGGAGACACGGGGCTGGCTGGCTAGGTAGCTAGCTAGTGAATGGCACACAGCTGGGTCCAATCGATCAGTTTGCCTCCGTGTTCCTTTCCTCAATCACTACGATGTGCTGTAATTAAGGCCTAACTTAACTTTTACCCACAGCTGCTAATGGGGAAGAGGAAGGACATGATGATCCATCCACGGTACCTTATAGGTAAGTGTACTTGTGGATGTTAAATGCAGTTGGTTTATCTGGCACAAGCTTCAGACGAGTGATGGATAAATAAGCCAGTGGTTGTGTATAACAACAAGAAATTCTACGGTCTTCATTTACAATTATGTTGTGTTATTGATGCAAAGTGTATATTTGCTACAGCATATTCTTGTTCTGGAACTTATTTACGAGATTACTGTGTATTTTCGTCATACACAAATGTATCTTCCTCTGTGTGGATCCTGTAAACCAACAATGACTAGCTTGAAACGGAAAACTGAAAAGGGTTTGTGTACTTACCACAAAAAAAAGTTTTTTGACCACATACACTCTGATTGCACTGCTGCTGGGCTTTGGCCAGGTTTTGTATTCACCGACCCAAACCTGTTTGCAATTCCTTGATCTGCCAGACAACCTTGAGCATAATGATGAAACAAAGCAGTATCTTGAACAGTTCTTTTGTTACAAATTAAGTAATGTGAATGTGACTTTTTTTTTGACTGCCCCCCCACCCCACAGGAGACCGGGATGAGGTAGGGGTCTATAATGCCCATCGGAAGAAGCACAAGAAGCACAAGAAGCATAAGAAGAAGCATCACCGCGAGGAGAGCTACTCACCCGACGAATCGGACTCTGGTCTGCCCATAATCATCAAACCCCCACAACTCAAGCTGAAGATTAAGCTGGGAGGGCAAACGCTGGGCACTAAAAGGTGAGCTAGGGAAAGCCTCCCTAAACGTCAGCCATGTCTGCAGACACTGTGGGTGGAGAACACCATAAACAACATTATAAAAAATACTAAAAAATACCTCTAATGATAATCTGTGTAGAGCAGCGGTTCCCAAACTTTTCCCCCCGCATACCACCACCTGACTCGGCTCGCGTACCCCCACCATCCGACACATAAAACGGAATACATTCTATTGACGCATTCCTGACATCATGTTTAATTAGCTGCCCTACATGATAACAAAATCAAAATGTGCAACTGGTCTATGAGCTCTCTCTCAGGATATATGACTGAGAACAGAGCCTTATGTATCATGCATGTAATGCCTCATGCATCACCGGCCAAACTGGCTAGTAAGTTTTTATTAACACCCACAGCATTTGGATGGTTGGCGGGTGTTAATTTAGAACCCTGCTACTATGGGTACATACATATACTGTATGTGTGTCCACTGTCCAGTTCTGTCCATCTAGATATTGGCCATGATTGATTTCATAATTTGTAATGTATTGTGTGTGCGTGAATGTGTTTTGATCTGGTCAGTGTGCCAACATTCAGTGTGGTATCGGAAGCCCCTCGTTCTCCTTCTCCTCTGATGATTGTTGATGATGGTGACGATGACGATGATGATGATGATGATGATGACGACGACGAAGACGACGATGATGAACCCTCAGAGGGAGTTCCCATTGAGCAGTACAGAGCCTGGTTAGGTGTGTGTGCCTTTGACTGACTATGCATGTTTATGTGTGTGTAGAATATGACAGTGAGTCGTGCACTCTGTGTACCTTGTCTCCTAACCCTCAATGTTCATTTTAACATTGACTCTTTTTTTTTTTTTTGTTTTTACAAAGAACACAGTATTTATTTTTTTATTATTATTAATCCTTTGTCATCTCCTCATCCCCAGATGAGGACAGTAACCTGGAGCCCTCGTCTCTGGGCGAGCTGGACTCGAGCTCCCTGCTCGGGCCCGTGGACGAGGAGGAGCGCTGGCTGGAGGCTCTGGAGAAAGGGGAGCTGGATGACAACGGAGAGCTCAAGAAGGAGATCGACGAGTCACTGCTCACCGCCCGACAGGTAGGTGCCCGTCATACTGAGGTAGATGATCCCACTTAGATTCTAAACAACTTTTTCTCCAGTCTTGCTTTGTTACCGAACATTATAATCAACATTTTGCACACTGCTAATCCCTTAGGAAAATATTGTTCTATTCACAGCAGTGCCAGGTTTTGTCTTTATTTATGTTTAGTGTTTGTCATGCATCACTGAGCGTGTACAATTCAGACATAGTGGAATGTCCATCAAATGTAAATATACAGTATTGTTTGTGTATCCACACTCAAGCAGTTGTCTTTGTAATATTGCTTAGTCTTCATATGTGTATATAATGTTTATGTGTGTGGCCCATTCAGAAAGCGCTCCTGCACAAGCAGCAGAGCCAGCCCTTGCTGGAGCTGCCCATTGGCCTGCAGGTGAAGGAGCCCACGGCGGAGATGCTGCGCAAACGCGAGGAGCGTGCTCGCCAGCGCCGCCTGCAGGCCGCCCGCAAGGCCGAAGAGAGCAAGAACCAGACCATCGAGCGTCTGACCAAGACCAGCAACAAGGCCAAGGTGCGCAGCGGCGTCCGTTGCGACAGGGAACGCCGCGGCAAGCACCATGTCCACGCTCAGGTGCCCACCGTGTGCTACCGCAGCTCGGCCACCCACGGCGCCAGCATCTCATTCCCCGTGGGTGCGCCTCCGCGACCGGCGCCACCGCCGAGGCCGAGCTGTGGGGTGGACGGGTGTCCGAACCCCAAGAGGTACGCGTGCTCCAAGACGGGCGTGCCGCTGTGCAGCCTCGAGTGTTACAAGAGGAACCTGCAGATCCAGATGCCACAGATGGTGGCTTAGAACGCATGTGATAATCGGAGTGTGTGAGTTGAAGTGTGTGTGTGTGTGTGTGAGCGAGCGTGTCTCAATTTGCAACTAATGCAAGTGACCTAATACGTTTGTGTGTGTGTGTGAGTGCAGGTGTGTTGAGAGTGAACCAGTAACCTGAAACGTGTGAAACAAAACAAGCTGTTTGTCTGATGTGTGTGTGTGTGTGTGTGTGTAACAGGCAGAATATGGATGAAATGATTAAGAGTGTGTGTATTCACATTACCCCAGAAGTACATTGTTGTCCTGGTGACGTCATCGTCCGTGTGTGTGTGTGTGTGTGTGTGTGTCTGTGTGTGCACAGACAGAGAGTCTGCTATATATGTCTGTACCTGTACTCTGAACTAGAGTGCAAATCCCAGAACTTATTTATCGCTGTGCTATGGCATTTTTGGCCATGTTTTTTTTTTCTTAATTGTTATCCTGGCAATACAATTATGTATGAGATGTAATTCATTTGTTGTTTTGGCATTTAACCAGGTAGGCAAACCACATATTTATTTTCTGTATCGAGATGCAGTGGGAGATTTTGGCAAGAAATCTCAAGAGATAAAAAAAAAAAAAGATTATTTTTGTAAAAAGAATGAAATAAAGAACCTGTTTTTGTAAGTATTGTCTCTTCATTCTTTTGCCCCTGTTGTTAACCTGAAATTGGTCAACTCCACATATGAAATTGTGACCTATGCCATCAGCTACTTAGTAAGATTCTTACTAACACCATGTGTTTTGGGGGCCCAAAGACCATGAAGCCAGAAATACAACGCAGCTACAAGTAGCATGTCATCACTGGTTAGTAGTCAAATGAGATATTCACATGGGAATAAAACCTCATGATGTGTAGTCCTTCCTGACTAAAACCCACTGCTAGAAAATAAATAAAATGTGAACAATGTCAACTTTCTTCTCAAGCAGCCAAATGTGTAGTAAAAGTTAATTTGTAGACATTTCAATGGTACTTGTGTGACATCTTTTTGTCTTTTGTTTTCCAACTGTGGAATCATGTAACAATATATTCTAGAGAAATGAGTGTTGTGCTCATTGTTTTACTGATGTAGTCGTTGTTTTGCTCCACCTGAATGCTATGGCTATACTCAATGGTTGTGTGTGTGGTGTGGCTGTTGCAAGAAACCACAAACGTGTTTTTGTTTATTTATTAACAGATAAGAAATTAGAACATTTAGCTTTTTTTAATTTCCCAATTTCTGACAGTTCATAAAAAATATTTATCTTAAATACAGTATAAAAAAAATCTCAAGTCCCTTTGAAACATACAATTGGAGTTCTACTCCACAAAAGGCAACTGAAATGCCAGTGTGTCGCTGGCCACCAGTCTCTGTCTGTTGAGGCACTGATTAAATTGTACCAAAATGCCCAATGGCAAAGCAGTTGGTATAATGACAGGGTATACTTCCTCATCCTTGATTGAATGGAATGTTGTGTGCAGTTGAATGTTTTTTTGGTGTGAAAAGGGGATCAACATACTGTTGAACCTGACAGGCTACATATGTCTGCACTTGGCTATAATCCCATGAAAAACATTTGTAATAAGCTTTTGTACTGGTACACACAAGCTTTTTTTCTGTTTCAGACTCACATACTGAAAATAATGTTACATGTTACATCCACAACAAAGGAGCACAATTCTGAGGGAGGGGGGTCAACCCACATGATTCAAAATGACTTGTAGCAGCCATTTCAGCATAGTGGCAGAAAAAGGGTTTAGTGGTTTTTCAATCTCTCTGAACACTTGCTTTTCCCATGAAAAATCTGTATGTAACGTCTAACTACACTGTCCTATTGGTACCACACAAACTCTACTGACCTAGTACATGACAGAAAACAGTTACCTGCTAACAAAACAGTAACAAGAAGATGCCCTGATTGCAATGCCAGAAAGCACACATTGCCAAATGTAAACATAACCAGGATTAGCAGACAGATTTCCAGACCCTGGATTATTTTTATTATTATTATTATTATTATTATTTTATTATTATTTCATAATGTTTACCTCCCTCCTTCTGGATAGGCATCCTGGACAAACGCAATCACATCAACTTATTACTTCACATGATTTAAAACTGTGTCTTTTTAAAGTGTATTTCTTTGTGATGTTTGCCTTAGTCAGATAGGACAGTGAAGAAGGACAGGAGGTGAGTGGGAGAGAAGGGCAGGGTGGGATCGGGAGAGGACCCCATGGGCACTTGGTACCATTTGGTATGGTACGGACACCGCAACTCCCCCATACAACTGTGTCTTAACCTAAGACGTCAATTAACCTTATTACCATAGGTCAAGAGTCTACTTATTCCTTATGTGGATGCGAAAGCAACCAAATGTGTTTATACATAATTCCAGCTTTTTTCGTCAGGTATCATAGATTAATCTTTTGCAATGTATTTAGCATTGCTGAATTGTGATATTATCGTTATCGTGGGCAAAGTATCGTAACAGTATTGATTCGTGAGTTACTCTGCGATTCCCACCCTTAATCTCAAGGCCTGAGCATCAGTCGAATGGATGCATGAGTCTTTTTCTGCTTACTCAAAGGTCCTTCCACACTGTTAACGTTAACTAACTATAATGATATGATCATCCACGGATGGATTCTGTCTGTTGCTGTCAACATTTCTATCATTCACAAAATCACTGATAGTGACGCCCAACAATATAGTAATTCATGTCATTGTGTTATAATTG